>NW_026637486.1:652500-1127500 GCF_028554395.1 Pezoporus wallicus
TGTCTATTATTTACTAGGAAACTATTGTTCTGGAGAAAGAGCTTGTTCTTGCTTTTTTGTTGTTGTAGCTGTAAACACACCGTGCTCCTCTGCGCACCTTCAGGGCTGTCCGTCTGCAGCTGCTTTTTGCTGTGTCATAGGGGGACATTTTGGGATTCACACTTTGTCCTCTCCAGCAGCTATCCTGAAGCACAAGGGCTCCTTCCCCAACCTTGCATTTGTATTTAAGGCCAGGTTGGATGGGGTTTTGAGCAACCTGGTGTAGTAGAAAGGGCAGGGGGTGTTGGAACTGAGTGATCTTTAAGGTCCCTTCCAACTCTAACCATTCTATGATTCTATGGTTCTGTTGTCCACCTCAAATCCTTTCTCTGGGCTTCCTGCTTTCTGCCTCGCTTTTCTGATCTCTTTCTTCCTTAGGGACCGAATCCATCAAGTAATGGATATCTGCAAGCCCAGAGGAGGAGTTGTCTTACATCTCAATAAGGTTAACTCCAGGTTTCTGCCGTGGTGCCCATTGCACAGATGTACACATTGTTGTCCATGCCCAGCGCAGGCTTCCCCTGTGTCAACCTATTTGCCCCATCTCAATCCAGCCTCTGCCACTGTAAGGAGCTATAAACACGACAGCCCGGGGCTCTTCTTGTTGACATCCCGATAGCTGGAACTTATCTGTCCTTAAAATCATCTTCAGGAAGCAGGAGTTTAAAATGCAATATGCTGGTTCAGGAAATTGTAGCCTTTCTCCCTTGAACTCTGCGAGTGCACCTAGTGAAAAAGGAGCCGCTGCTGTACTTTGATATTTCCTGCAGTTTTGAACAAGCAGACAGATGGTTAAATGCATGGCTCTTCTTTGGAGTATATTAAGAAAGGAGTAGTTCCCAAGGCTGTTGTGCTTTAGGGTGTCTGTGTGTGATCATTTATATGTATTATGTAAATATATATTGATCTTTTATGCCTATTTTTTGTTTGCTGCAAAATGCTAACTAACGTTAGACTCATTCTTGACCAAAGAATGCGGTCAACGGGAGGAGCAGCAATTATTTCCTAAGCAGGGTTCTGCGAAGTTCATTTTATGCCAGAGCAACTTTTCTAGAACCAGTTTTAGAGTTAATTATCAAAGGCAGGCATCTCCTATCCATTGCCTGTGGCCCCCCACTGGGTTTGTTGTTCAGCTTTCCTTGGGAAAGAGTCGCTCTACAGAAGATCATCTTCATGGTGTCACAGTCCAGGGAGCTGAACACGTCCGAGCTAATCAGCTTAGAACATCAGTACCATCTTAATGTGGGATTTGGGACCTTCTGGATGCAGGGTGAGGAGCTGAACCAGTCTGCAAGCACATCGCTTTATTCCTTTTGCTTTAAGCAAGAATAATTTGCCTTTTTTCTCTCATCTTTCTTCCTTGTTGTTTTGCCCCTGAAAACTGTGCGGCAAAAGCAACCTCCAGGGTGGACACTAAATCTTCTGATGCAGGCAGAGCAGTGATAACATCTGAACTGAGGGTGCTTTTCCAGGGCATGCTTGACAGATGTAGCAGGGCCTTTTAGGATTTAGTACTGGAGCATATCTATTACCCGCGCTGCAGCACAGCTTGGCAGGAGCTGTGTGGTAATCTCCCATGAATTCTGTCTGACTTATCAGAGCATCTGAACAGGTTCCTGCAGGATGCAGAGTCACTGCACCAAGTTGGGGAGAGACAGACCGTACACTTCGAACTCCTTTAACTCTTGCTGGCCCAAAGCCTTCCTCTTCCGAGGTGGTGATTTTTCCTTCCCTGGGAGGAATTGATGTCTCTCCTCCTTTTCTCTCCCTTCCTTGTTCTCTACTTTCCCCAGTGTATGATTTCAAGGAGCAGAATCTAATTTCTACGTATCTGAGAGGGTAAGAGTAATTGCTTTAATGGCATGGCAGCCTGCCTATTTCTTTGGCAGAAAGTAGTAAATATGATACATGTGGTGGAATTTAAGCTTTTGCTGGTTGCAAGTCCAGGACTCTGTTACATATAGGAGTGTGTGCTTAACAGCTTTGTTCCCTGCCTTCACTGTATGTATTTTATCTCAGCCTTACTTGAGCAGAGTATTTAATGTTCCGTCTTCATCTGCGATAACAATTACCTTAGTGTTTCATATTTCTATATGTACTTACCCCCCCCACACGTACACACGCTCGCACACATACAATATACATTAAAATCCACCCCACCAAGATTGATCACAAACACAAAATTGTTTAGATCACAGATTAAAGTTTAATTTTGGAGTTTTGCTTTAGGCTTAGAATTAGCTTCAGAGTGTGAGTTGCATAGGAGGCGCTGTAATTTGTTTTAAGGATAAGGCCTTCGGGCTGCTGTGCATAAAATGAGCATGATTCCTTATTCCCACGGTTGATTTTTGAATGGAAGTGCAATTAGAATTTTTTCACCCAGAAGCGCATACAGTACAGAGCAAAGATAATACCTTGAATGCATATCAGCTTGGGGAACTTCTCCTGGAATTTTATTTATTGTTCACCTAGCGCTAATTCAAAAGAGATCCATGCAAACCCTAACAATACACTTGCTCTTTAATTTGGAGTCTAGTGTGTTTGTAGAGACTCTTGCAGGGGCTTTATTATTACCGAGCGAGATTTCAATGGTGAATTTTAATGTCAGACGCGGAAATGTGCAACCAGTTATTTCTGATAGAATGGGAGCTATTACAAACAAAACACTGATGTAGCAATGGCCTCTGTTAATCCTCAATTGCTGCAGATATTTTCCTGTCACACCAGGAAGCTGTACTGCCGACTGGTATTGAACAGCCACCATCTGCATATGAGAGGTATGTAGATGATATTTTTTCTGATTATCGATGCCGATCACATTCATCTTCCACTGGAAGAACTGAACAATCGATACTCGCAGAATATTCATTTAACCTATGGAAGAGAGGTGAATTCCTGCATCCAATTTTTAGATGTCATGGTCACTAAAGAGCCAGATTCTGCTATATTTCCACTGCATGATATCAAAAAGATATTGCCTCGGGTAGACACATGTTAGACATCACCTCAGCCGCTCTCCGTGAAAAGAAGGTAGGAATTGATATCACAGTTTGGGAAGCCTGGTATCTTTAAATATTTAGGTATTCCTAGAAGAATTCTTCAGAAATGTTTATGTGTGGGTACCTGTGTGCATGAATGCAGGAGTCAATTCTCTGGGTAGGCTGAATTTGAGCTACTTATGGCCTGCATACTTATGGCTATACATGGCCTGCATGGGAATCCAGATGGGCCTGGGTGTAGGTACAAAAATCCCAGCATGGCACTTCTGAAGAGCTGGACTGCATTAGGGTTTTCTGAGTCCAACAAATACTAAGGGAAAGCATGATTCAGGTAAATTGCTGCAACCATACGTTTTTAAAGGCAAGAACATTCTTCCCAAAAAGCTCCCTTTGCATCAGTGACCCTCTTCTCATCAGGGTCCCAACATGCTTTCCAAACACCACTCTGTCACCTCAAGGACTTTCCCCAGTTCAGTGGGCAACCAAAACCAGGGAGTGAATGAGCCCTCCTCATTGAGGGGAGAGATGCTGGGACAGACCCTGTGGACTCACGTGTCCTTTCATGCATTGCTCCTGAAGCTGGGGGGCTCAACAGAGCTTCCAACACCAAAACCTAGCCCACAGCCATTTCTTTCATTTGAAAAGGGATGTTTTTCTCCCTTATTGAACAATCAAAGAACTTTCTGACATTTATTTTGATGGGGGGAAAAAAAAATCTATTCACTTATTACAAGGACCGAGAAGCATAAATCCAGGTTGGCTCTCAGACACCTTACACATAAATTGTATTCAGGTAAATGGTCCCTAAAAATGCCTTGATAGTACAATGTACATCATAGTTGTTAGAAAGGAAATGTAAAGCTTCCCATTACAAAGGATAATACAAAGAAAGAATTGTATTTTCATTATACTCCCATAGTTTCAAAGTATCTCAAGATTTGATTCAGGTCCTAAAGATATTATAAGGCAATATCTATGTTACCTTTGAGTCAACTACCATGTCTTGACACTTGATCAGTCTGTAAAAGCTCTTGCAGGAATCAGAAATAAACAATTTTATTCCTCAAACAGGAACTCGTGCAGCAGCGTGAGCAAGAATGCTTTTTTTGCCTCTAAGTATGAATGCAGGTCCTGTAATACATTTAATCAGAACACTGGGGTCGAACACAACATTTTTGTACAATTTCCTTTAGAAATACAACCTAGATTTTTTTTAAAAAAGCAAATAAAATCCCCAATAAAGACACATTTTGAAAATTCTAAGAAACCATGTGCGTCGAGGGCATCTTATCCATGCTAGTTTGAAGTGAGAGGCATATTTAAATGCATGTACTGAATAGGTCTTTAACTTTATGCCCTCCCAATTGCATGTGCAAATCCAGGTGTATATAGACTGTTGTTATTTTTCCTACCAATTCCTGTGTTGTCTTTCCACTTCTACTTGCACTACAGAAGCTCTGTTTCCAAGAATGGTTTTATTGCTCACTATACCCATGCAGGTGTATTTGGTTTGGTCCTAAGTGGAGATTTTAAGCAATAGTTTTAAATCCCAAACATAGCTATTGAAACTACCTGAAAAACTGCAGAGATCTATGAAATAATACTATTATTTGCTTAGAAAATTGAAAGTTTAGCTGATTTTTGCTGAATACTGATGGCTTGGGTCCAAAGGGGAAATCTTTAATCTTGTTCTCTTTGGGCCAGATGTTCTTGTTGGGACTTAGTTTTGTTTTGTTGTTTTGTTTTGGATGACATGTGGTTCTCTTTCATTCTGCCTTTTCCTCAAGCACCCAAATATAGTGAATGACCTTTTCCTCTGGCCTGAGATCACAGGAAGAAAACATTACCTGTGGCAGGTCAAAATCAATCTACTTTAACTAGAGAAAAAAGAAAATAAAAGAAAGGAAAATATAGAAGAATAGCCAAATGATTTTAAGCATGTTTTGAAATAGCATTGCTTCTGGGTATGTAAAGGAGCAAAAGGAACCTGATGGACCACCCAGCCCCTTAGGAAGGGCTACCCTTTTAGAGGAGAGGCTCTATGCTCATCCTAGCCACCAAGCACAGAACTCAGGGGTTGATGGTTGATGCAGCTTTTGTCTGCTTAAGCTGCTTCAGGAGTTCTTCAGTTTTGCACTTACTGCCACAGCTAAGGACAAAAGTATGTTAAGATAACGTTAAGTATCTGCCCTGGACCATAGCATGGAAAGTGAGTTTTAAAAAGCTAGTGAGAGCTAGTACACTACTGAAACCAACGTACTAATGTTTTTGCTGTAATGTGCTAGGGCACAACACTCAACAGGCAACAGTCGTCGCTCCCACCAAGCAGAACACATCTTCCTCTCCAAACCCACAATCTACCTGGTGAATTAAAGGAATTACTTAATTAATGCTGCCAGCAGAGGGAACTGATGTACATGTGAGTAAATGCGGGAGGATTTTTTCAGGGGAAAAGTTTAACAATAAAAACACAAGCAAATCCTCTGTACTTCAAGAGGGGGTCAAAGGTACCATTTCCAGCTCACAGCAGTCAATGGCTAGGTAGCAAGAAGGGAGGACCTGATGCTGTTTTCTTATTCCTTATTCAAAAGTTCCATCTTCTTCAACGTTACTCATGGAGTAAGGTACAAAGGTGGCAGAATTCAGCAGTACATGAACATGTATCCACGGGGCTTTAAGAAAAGAGATTTTGGAGGTTTTGAGACCTCAGCTTGAAATGGGCTATTTGAGTCGAAGCAGCAAGTTGGTTTTGGTCTTTTTTCTTCAGCTCCTTTGCTGTAGATTTGCATAGTGTTCATCTTCAAACCACGGAAGGGTTAGAATATTGAGGTGAACTGCTAATGAACTAACTGATGTCAGTCTTGAGCATTTCTTCTGTTTTCTCCCAGTGTAGGCAGCAGTGCAAAAGCAAGGGGCAGGGCTGGGAGCTTAGAGAGGAAGAATTGGACGGTGTCAAGAAGAAAATACATAGGCTTTTAGTGACAATGAAGAAATAAGGAATAGGCTGATATTAAATAACCCTTTGATAACAAAAATCACTGAGCAAGGCCGAACATAATTTTGGAAAGGTTCTGCTCGGAGTTACGATTGCTGAAGTTGCTGTCTTTGGAAGCAGCTGCCAATCTAGATAAAGTGGCAAAGCTGGATAAATGAACAAAAATGGAGTTCAGAAAATGAGGTAAATTCATTCACCTTTTAGCGAAATTAGCTCTGAGTGGCAAAAAGCCTGACTTCAGTTGTAGCCATGGATAACCCCTTTGAAATCCTTTCTTTCAGAGGTTTCAGTGAATGTCTCTATTTTTTGGTATCTGACATTCATTTGTACACAGAAAGGGGAAAAGTAATTTCAGTGGAGTCCAGGTTTTTTGGGTAGGATCCATGCTTTTTTTTGAGGTGACTAGTTTTGCTAGTTGAAAACTCTATTTCTTTTTGGGGATGCATGAAACTGGGAGTAAGGACAGATAAAACACTAAAGATAGAACCAAGAGCATTGTCTCCTGCTTCCTAATATTAAAACCCACCTTAAATGATTCACTTTTCACCAGGTTCCAAAATATTGGGGCAAACAGTTGATGCCTTTTGGTTTATGGGGTTTATTTCCCCTCTTTTTTTTCCCCCTTTCCCTTCCCAGTTCAGGTTTCCGGATAGAATTGGAACTGAATGTGCCAAAAATACCAGGATAGAAGCTGTTCTCATGGGTGTTTCCATCTGGAATCTAATGTAGAAATGCCAGAAATCCTGTAGGAAAACCTGTTCTCATGTGGTTTCCTGCCCGGTTCAACGTTTTTGATATGTTGGGAGAGTGTGGATTAGCCGCAGATAAGCAGAGAAACTGGATCTGAATGCCAAACTCTTTTTGAAGTTTCTCCATCCCCACTGGAAGCATCACGAGGCCCATAGGCATAAGGTATATAGTCTCTCCCCTGCTGGGTAAGGTTTAAAGCTGGCTGCACAGTAATAAACAAATGCATAAATATATTCATGAATGAGTAGGGCTTTGCTCTTCACTTCTTTGCAAGGCTATTTTCACCAGCTCTGCTATTTGAGATAATCTTCGGTTATTTGTACAAATATTTGTATGCTCAGAAAGTTTTATGGATCTTAGCAAGAAACGTGCAGCTGGGAAGTTATTTTCCATGTGTTTGCTTTTCATCACTTCCTATTAATTATTCCCCATTTAAATTTCTTGTGGGTGGATGAGTGTGGAGGCCTTATCAGCTCAAAGAAACCAACATCAGGTTGCCATGGCAAGGGTCCTGAGCCCCTCTGGCTTTGTATACAATCATAGAATGGTTTGGGTTGGAAGGGATCTTAGATCTCATCCAGTTCCAACCCCCTGCCATGGACAGGGACACCTTCCACTGGACCAGGTTGCTGCAAGCCCCATCCAGCCTGGCCTTGAACACTGACAAGGACACCCTGAGGTGTCTATGCCATGGATGAGAGGCTGGGCTCAGTGCATGCCCAGTGTAAGGCAGCTCCAGTGTCTCCTCACAGCATGCCCACAGCAGATATGGCCACAGATAACTCTGTGGTTATTTGATAAGCAGGAAAATGGCACCTTATGGGAGAAGTGAGCTCTCCTCTGGTCTCCCTGCCTTGATGGATGCTGATGCCATGCTCCACCATGCTGTGATGGAGAAGCGAGGCGGCTTCCACAGGTAGCACCTACTGCAGATGGTGTGCTGAGGAATAAAAGCCACTTCCAAAATGAATAAGCAAATTCAGCTTTTTTCCCCCAAAGTCTGATCAATTCATCTTCAGTAACATTGCCTAAGCTCAGGGTGACTTTGGTGAGCAGCAGGCAGAATGAGGTTGGTTTGCTGCGGTGGCTCAGCGCTGAGACCGTGTGTGAGAGATCTTTGGGCGCAAACAGGTCCTTTTTTTATTTATAATGTTATTTTATTTAATCTCGTGGATCAGGTTTTGCTTCTTTTGTTGCCAGAGCGTGGAATCCTGTGGATCTTCCGCTCCGGGCACCTCCAGAAACTGACTTTGTGCTGAATGGAGCCCTGACACATTTCATCCCTTCTACAGAGCTGCTTTCATCCAGGCGAACGCATGCTGAGGGGCTTCCTTCTGCTTAATGCTGCTCCGTGTGCATATGGAAGTGGAAATCCCCCCCCCTTCCCACACACACATGCCTGAGAGCATAGGAATTACATCTGTACAGCCAACACTTACCTGCCAGAAAGCTGTTTATTTGTGCAGCTCCCTCTTCTTCAGAGCTCCGTCTGTACTGCTGTCGTCCCCCGCCACAGACATGCATTAGCTCCCTGTATCAGCTGTCGGTAGTGATCTGTGCAGAACGAACATCTGTATTAAGTTTGCAGAGCTAGTCAAAATGTTTACCAGGGCTGTTTAATAGGGAGATCAATAGCGAGTGCCTCCCTGTTTGTTTGAACGGAACCAAATTGGTTGCAGAGCAAAACCTTTCTTAGAACAACAACAACAGCAACAACAGCAACAAAACCAACGCTGGCATTGCTCCAGCTTAGTGTAACAACACAGGGGAAAAGGGCATTAATAAGTGCTTGTTCAGATTTATTTTCATTATGCAGTTATTAGGGTAAGGGAGCAGTAGATGGTTGTCGTCACCGGGAGACCCTCTCTCTATAACACAAGCATGCTCAGCGGTTCCTTTGGAGGTACACTGATTTATGGCTGTCAGCTCTTGCCTGACAATGTCCTGACAAGTTCTGCTGGTAGGAACTTGCTCAAGCTTGAAGTGACACTTCTGAGCTGCTGGTTTTCCTTCCCCAGAGAGGAAACTGCTCTCCACCATCCCGATTTCGGTGTCACGCTGAACTCCCCCTCAGTGTGTTTCCTTGCCTGGGGTCTGACTTGCTCCTGGAAGCCAATATATTAAATCACTTCCCTAAATTACCATATTGGCTCCTCACTTGGGGGCTGTTTACAGTAGGTTGCAGACCACTGGTTGGCCCACGTAATGCCTGATTTGGAAACTGGTAGCATCTCCAGTTGGTAGCTGACAAATTCTGTCAATTTGAGTCTGGCACAAAATACCAACGGAATGTGGGGAAAGGGGGAAAACGGGTTCTTTTCCGTTTTCCGGAAGGGAGCTGCAAATGGCTGTTGCGTTACACGTATGCAAAATAGATATTTTCTGGGATTTGAGGGGAAAAAAAAACAACTGGAAAATTACGGTTTGTAATCTCTGATTTTACTAAAATATATTCATGTGCTTAAATTTTAAGTACTGTGGTATCTTCTCCCCTTGTGTTTGAACACGCCCCTTAATAATTAGAAGACTGGATTTATATCCTAACTTTCCAGACAGCTGGTAGGGATTTTTTTTCCCATCATCTTCACCTCCTAAAATGTTGTGATGTAGCAAATTAGCCATTTCTCACCATTTATTCCGGAGAACAGAAATAAGTGAAATCTGTCTCTGAAAATTAGTGCTGCAGGCATGTGAAATAAATGGTTTCCTACATGGCAGCAACCAAATAAATATGTTTTGCAGCTTTTAGGTGAGAAGAAGGTGGTAAGTAAAATAGAGAGGGAGGAGCTAAATGTTCTGGCAAACACTATGTGTGAAATGTGGGGAAGGCTCCAGAAGAAAAGTTAGGAGGTATGAATCATTAACAGTGGAAAGAGATAGAGACCTGTCAGAAGTCTATAAGTGCATTTATCCCATTTGTGTCTTTTAGAAACACAAACCAGTTGCTGTTTCTGAGATTTTCCCATGGTGTAAAATGCACCACAATCCCTTTGGTAAATAGCTGCAATGATAAATCAGCTCTCTGCCAAATTTGTGTTTTTCTCTGGATTCAGCTTCCAGCCCTGGGTCTTCTGACAACTTTGTCTCCTGGAGGGAAGTGTCCTGTAGTACTTTTAGTGACCTGTGGCACCATAAACCGTGATCGAAACCCTTCATCACCTTTTCTTTGATAAGCTGTAATGACAGAGGCCTGTGGATTGTTCATGATAAGGCACGTTTTTTAGTGCTTTCACCATTCTTGTTCCTCTTTGAATCTTTTACAGTTAACCGGTTTCCTGCTTGAACTTATGCCTTTGGGGCTGTCTGTGTGTTCCTGTAGTTGCCAAACGCACAGGTAGGAAGACATCTCTGTTTGTCCTTGAATCCTCCCTGTGCATCCAAAGTCTGCACTAGGCTTTGGGGCTGCCAGGCTGCAGGGAGATTTTATGATCAGCTGATGATAACCATCATTGTGGCGTGGCTCAGTGTAGGGGTGATGGTCCCATGGTGTGGTTGGCACTCTCCATTCGCGGCTGAGTGACAGGGCGTTGTTGAGGTGCGTGTTGTTTGTTTTACAGTCTGCCAAATGGTTCCAAGTGCTTTGTGTGCTCTGTGATCCAGCTCTCCTGCAGCCTCCCTGTCACCTGCAGACTTTATTAATAATGATTTTATTCTAAGGTTTTTCTCAGACATTGATTTAAAATGTTAAATAGCATGAGACTAAGGACGGGTGCTGCTGGCCCAGTTAAAACTATTCCTACTCAATTTTCAGGCTTCTATTTCACAGTTACATTTTTCAATTGAAGGTGCCAGTTTTAATCCATTTTAATTTGTGCCTTGTTTAGTTTATATCATTCTACCTCCTGAGTCAAAACAGTTTGGAGAATCTGATCCCATGCCTTAAAACAAAATCCAAGCGCAGCATACTGACATTATCACCCTCATCAACCCGATCTGTGATCTCAGTTTAAAAATACCCCATGAAATCTATTTCCTGTAAAGCCACACTGCTGGAACATATTTGTATTTGCTCCTTTTGTATTGTAAGACATAATTCTTGGATTAACTGCCCGTTACCTTACCCATGAGCAGGCTGACAGTACCGGGAGGACCCCATCTGCTTGTTTTAAATCTTGGAGGGATGTTACTTTGCATTGGTTCTCTGGAGTACTGTAAGTCCCATCGAGTCCCTGCAGGGTGGAGAGCTTCCATGCCCATTCTTTGGAAACCCTTGATGAACGTTTTCTAACTGACTGACTTCAAAATGTCTCTCTTTTTCAAGCTGCTGTTTAAAACTCTTTTGACTCACTGCTGAGATTGAGTGTGATTCATTATTTTCAGACAATATGCATACAAAATCTATTTCCCAAATATGGAAGACAGGTATTCATTGAACTCTTACATGTTTTCCTCATTATTATTACATTTTTACTATTTTCCTCGAGTAACAGATGACAACATTTTTGTTCTCAATCTGCTTTAAAAGTCCCAGATACCCTTTCCTCATTGAGTTCTCTTTCCCCTTTGTCAATTTCCTACAGTCATTAGCTTTTGGTTTATAATTGTTATTATCAGTTTTCCTTTATATCATTAGTTCTTTGTGTCGAAATAAATGTGTTTTCATTCTATGTCTACTTTTACACTGAAAGTAGTTTTAAAATACTGTCAGTTTCTTTCTTAGTTGTGGAACTGGGGCCTTTGGAATATATTCTTGTGACTGTTCTGCTTACCGTGAGGAGGTTCCTCTGTAGCTGATATTGCTCAGAGTTATTTCAGTATCATGAAAATGAACTCTTTCAGCAGCAGTTGTATTTGTGAATGTGCATACTGGAACCGCCATAAACACACACGTTACTTTGGACTCAGTTCTATATGTTGACAACAAATATGACCGAGTCATGATCACTGGCATTGGAGTAACCATTAATTTTCGGCATGTGGGATCAGTTCCTCTGTATCTGTCATTAGGAGTCTACCCCAAACTGGGTTGAGTTAGGAAATTGGCTGCCTGTGATTTTTGAGATTCTGAGGACTTTTTAGTGCTGGTAGCCTGAGAACACCAGCATATGCCATTCAGATTGAAGTCCCATATGTTAACACAGCTTTTTTTACCAACACATGATAAATAAGTCTTTAAAGAAGCTGGTCATCCTGTTTTTTTACGGTGTTTTGGTGGTGTGTAGCAGGCACCAAATAGCTCACCACCTCCTAGATTATCTGTGAGAACAGAGATCTACTAGCAGTTGAAATCTTTTACATCTGATTTGCTCGGACTTGTAGAGGTCATGAGATTATGACAGTGTATCATACCCTTTCTTTTCTGCCCACTTGAAGTCTCTGAGTTGGGTTGTAACAATGCATTTTTATGTTCTGGTCATGTGAGTTTTCCCAGTAACATCAACCAAGTCAAATGTATGCTCATAAATCAGCAATTCTAATTCCTCTCATTTATTACCCGACTTCTAGCAGAAGTGTATAAGCACTGAAATCATTTCATCCCTTTGTGTAAGTGAATGCTTTTGTAATTTTGTTCTCAACAACAGGATTTCGAGCTACAACCAAAACCCCTGCCCCATTTACCTAGGCAGTGATTACATATGCAGAATTTGCTGGGTTTTTTTTTCCGTTCATAGGACAGGAGGAGCCTTATAAAATCATATATATGCACTTGCTTCTGCTAAATTTGACCAACTACCTCTGCAGAGATATTTCCTACAACTTCCTTGACAGGGAATGCTCTGACTCTCTATCCCTACAATTTTCTCTTGGTCCTTCATTCAAGCTTCCCAAACCCTGGCAAAGTATTTCCCCAATTTTCAGCTTTGTCTAGTCTCTATGTGGCCATTTTCATCCTTTCCAGCAGGGAGTAGCTGCGCTTCCTCAGGAAGACTGTTCAAAACTGTTATACTTCATTCTCCGTTACATCTGTGCTTGCACTCCCAAACCACAGTTTTGTTTCTTTTAGCTTCATTACCACTAGCACATCCTTCTGAAGAAATCTTTTCAGAAGAGGCGAAAATAGAGCCCATCCACTGCAGCTCAGAGCCACGCTTGTGCTGCCAGACGGCACTGCCTTGATGTCCTCTGAAAATGGAATCCTTTCAGATGTCTTCTTCAAACTTGTTCTGAAATTACTCATTTTGCTGGTTCTCTTTGCCTGCTCCAGGGTTCGCTTGGCAAATGATGGATGGATGGATGGATGGATGGATGGATGGATGGATGGATGGATGGATGGATTAAGGAGAGGTGATTTTAGTGCCAGCCTGCCCCTCATTGCGATGGTAATTCAAATCTGATTAAAAAGACCCAAGGATTTGAGACATGAGCCCCTTACATGCGAAACCAGAAAATAGAAGTCTCTAATACGACATGTCAGAAGGTCCCCAAACCCTGTCCTATGGCCAAACCAGAGACAGCATAGGGGAATCAGGCATATCATCAAGATTTTGAACCTAGAAGTGCTGGAGCCTGCACTGTATCCTCCCAAATACCCTTGTTTACAGCTCCTGAGGCCGGAGGAGACCTGAATGTCAATGTCAAACTGAAACGGTCCTTACCAAGTTATTCACTGCGTGAATGTTGAGGAAAAAATGGGTTTGCATCTGTCCCTTTGAAATACCATTCTCCCACATTTAGCTTGGCAAGATGACTTCCCAAGAGTTCTCTTCAAGTGGTAAATAGAGCTGTCGCCAGCCACAGCAGCCTAAAGAGGGATGAGACCAGTGACAAATACATTACAAAGGGCCAAGTTAACTCTAATTGTACTTTGTTTAATGTGATCGTTAACACAGCTAACTCTCCATTAAGTGGCTACCACCGGTCAAACAGGACCCTGGTGAAGGACTGTAGTGGCCTCAATTCCCCAGCGGTGAGCTAGGCTTACATCTTTCTAATGCTGAGCTCTGCCTTTTCGACCATGCTTGTTGTAAAGTGTATTTTCTACATCAGGGATGCTTTTCTCCTCACCAGCTTTGAGATGCTCACATGCTTTTTTTAGGCTGAGGCTGTCTGACGAAAGGATGGGAGCTGCAGTTTGGGCTTTACACACAGGCATGGTGCATGGGCTCCTTTAAATACTAGCATAGTGGTAAGGACATATTAAAAACAGAGAAAAAGACAATTGCTTGGCATCATCTTATCCCCTAATAGGGTTCCTTTCTGCACTGCCTGCCTTTCCAGTAGCACTTGGCAGGGTGACATGAAAATTGATGACCTTCAGCTGGATGGCTCGGGCACCCACCAGCCTCCTGAGGCACGGCCAGTCCCCAGGTGTCTTATGCTTTGTTCTGCGTATTCATTTCTCTCTCTTTTTTTCCCCTTTTCATCTTTTTTCATGTGTGTGTCCCTACCTATATATTTTTTCATCTTTGTCTGCGTCAGAGATGCCTGCAGGCAAAGCCTCCAGGGTTAGGCTCAGCAGAAAGAGGTGTGACCAATCATCCCTTTGCTAAGGGAGTTCCTGCTGCAGCCAGGGGCACGCACACCACTGGTGAGGATGTCCCAGGGGCTGTACATAGTTTTATTCTCAGGGTGCTGCTCACAGATGTTGTGAAGCCAGGTACAAACCTCTCCTCCTCTCGCATTCGCACTGCTTTCTCTTTCAAAGTGATGGTTGTGTTTGGACCTGTGCTGCGGAGAATATATTTTGGTATAAAAATACCCATCACTTTGAAATGGCAGAGGATTGTATTTCTTTTAAACCATACCTATAACAGCTTGTGAAAACCTGGAATACATCTGGACACATCGGATTTACAGGAAACAAGGAAAAGTACAGCACAGGTTCAATGCAGAGTTGTTCTTGAGCTGGCTGATGCTTGGGAAAAAGGGGTTTAGATTGTTTTGAGAGATTCCCCTTTCTTTGCTGGCAGAGAACAGGGACAAGAGGCTACTGCTTGTGTTTGTTCCTAAAGCAAATCACAGCTGATAGGTCCAACTTTAGACCGATCGGCCTCGACAAATTTCCCTTCAGTTCTTTCTTGTGTGTGGTTTCACAAATCTTTGAACAGCAAGAAGCACAAAAGGTAGGAAGTTAACAAGACTCCACGGGGCTGTGAGATGGTACCTGACAAGGGAGGAGACTCGCTCCTGCTACTAAAATAGGTGACACAGAGGAAGGTTTTGCACTTGTCTGAGAAACTGGGAATCTCGTTATGGCCTAGGAAGCTCTGGTCTGCTCAGACATACAGTGCTTGCAGCAAAAGGCCTGCTTTCATTAGTTGAGTGCCTTCAGGAGTTTTCTTGTTTTCAGTGTGTAATTTTAAAGTGAGTTTATTCTGAGAAATCAGTACTATGACTCAGTTATTTTGCTGGGATATTGGGAGGTGTTTTGGCTCTATTTGGGGTTATGAAACAATTGCTTGCGAGGGGGAGAGAAAAGCCCTTTAACACACCAAATAAAAGATGTCTTTTTCCACACTCCATTTCCCTTAAAAGAACTTGAGGTTCTGCTTTTCCTCTCCAAACCTGTGCAGGTAATTAGCATCAATGATTTGTCCTTAAGCAGCAGCTTTGGCATTGCATTTCAGAGAGAAATGTGGTTATTTTAGACTTAGCAAGTGTGCTTTAGGTTTTGATCCGTAGCTTTGGTTTTCTTGTTATTTATATTGATTGTTCCAATTTGTATGCTGTTTTGCTCTGTGAGTTGTTGATCTGTTTTGTTTCTCTTCTGTTTTTCAATGGCCACAAGGTTTCTAATTTTCTGTTTTCTTCTTAGACTTTCAGGTTTTAATTTGATGTGTGTTTTCCAGGATATTTCTCGGTTGCTTTGGCACCACCGTTCTGATTGTGTTGCTTTGCCTCTTCCTTCTTAGAGACAATGTTAATGGATACTGTGGGAGGGATATAGCCCTCCTCCTCCTAAATTTTGTATAGAGCACTGTACTTCAGTCAAAAGTCGTATTCCCTTGCCTGTGGATTTTCCTTTGCTGGAAGGGCCAATTCGTAATGCAGATGGGAACTGTCAGCTTTGTGTTTCTTGGGAATATGTTCCAAATTATATCCTTTACCATGGTACGGTTTGCAAGGCTATGATATAGTGAAAAACATTGGGATATTAAAACCTAGATAATGGAAACCCATTAACGCTCGGCCTGGAAAGAGTAGAAGACCCTTTGGAAATCATGTTGGCTAATAATCCCTTGGTGAGAGGCCAATGCAAGGGGGCTTCCTTGCTCTCTTCTGCAGCCCTGGCTTCATTCCTGGGCATCTCCAGAGAAGCAGGATTATTGTTTGTGAGGTTTAGCTTGTTAGGAATCCAGTATACAGTGGGACAGCAAAGAACTGTGTAAGACAACACATGTTGGTCTAGGGTAGAAAGAGTTTGAAAGAAGAGAAAAATGCCCCTGAGCCATTTGGCCATACTCTGTCATTTCCATTCCTTCCTGTTCTTAGCTGCTTTGAGACTCTCCAAATCCCCTGGAGGCTGCGAAGCAAGTGACATTTCCTTTGCTGGTGTACAATTCAGAGCCCAGTTAAACCAATGTTTGTTTAGAAGAAGGTTTGGTCCTTTTAAATCCTATTATCCCAAAAGCTGGAGGAAGGCAGACAGCTTTTCAGCCTGCCTACCGCATCACAGCACTTGTGCTCTCTGGCCAGGATAAGGTGTGACAAAACTCACGTTATCCTGTTCTACGGGGACTAAGGGGGCTTGATACGATGCTAAAACCCTACTGATGAGAAACCTGGAAGCTCCAGTTGGCCAGTGGCACCATGCGCTCGTAGATGGGCTCCCTTCCTTTTTAAAGCCTTTGGAGTGAGTTTTTTGGATACTTCAGTCGTCCTTTTTTTCTCACCCTCAGATTGTTCGCCGCCTCCCCAGCAGAGTGACATATTGTTTGCAGTGGAATTTGACAGGCTCAGATGGCAGGAGCTGCTGCAAGATTTTTTAGTTCTTGTTGGTGCTACGACAGGTCTCAACAAATTCCCTCGCCCACTCGCCCATGGTGCATAAGAAACTTTCTGTAGCGCGAGGGGAGCTTGCCCATCAGTTTTGTCAAAATCTCAGCTTTCCTCTAAGCATGATGCAGAAATTCTGGCTTTCTTGATGTGGCACGGATCTGCGCCACTGCAGTGGTGCTTGCAGATTGGGGAAGGCAAAGACAGACAAAGGCAACTGAGATGTGAGCTCCCAGATAACCCTGCCTTGGCTTCTTGGTGAAGGTGACCTACCCGGGGCTATGTGCTGGGAAGAGGCTGTGGATTTCTGCAGGGAAGATCTGTCCCTATTCTTTGTGCTGTGTTCAGTGCCACTGTGTAAGTTCATCCTCTCTCTTTCTCTGTCTTTGCTACCTATGCAGGTGACAGATCTGCAAATGCACCCGTCCTGCCCCAAGTACCCATGAAGTAGCAGAAAACGAGGTATCAGTGACTGCAACATATACCTGAGAGCTGGGCACCCACTTGCGTGTGATGATATTTCCCTTGGCCAGCTCTAGGTACCTTCTTTAGGATGAGCTGAAATTTGCCCTGAAAGACCCTGTTTTTCTCCGCTGTGTCTGCAGAGGACCCCATATATTGAGCCAGGGGAGTGAGGTGGCAATGACAGGCAAGAAGAAATGTGTATTCTGAAGCTGTGTACATATATCTTCATGTCCCTTGTATTCCTGCAAGAGTGAGTGCTTTGGAAAATTAGAGGAGATGTTTTCCAAGCCTATGAGACAGGGACTTTTGGAACAGGGCATTCCAAGCAAACCATATGTATTTCATGTTTGATTTAGACTTGGACTGGCAAGGTTATTTTCAAGCAGTAGTCCTGGGGCCATCCCATTCCCATTCCCAGGCCTTTGCCTGGCATAAATAGCATTAGCCCAAGGGTGGCCCTTGTCTGTGCCAGATGCCCACAGCCACAGCAGCAGGAAATCAATGGGGCGTGGGGATATCCCCGCCACTGCGCTGTGCCGCTAATAGCTGTGGTGGTGTAAGAGTCCCTGTGGCATTTCCACATTACCTGGAGATTTCCCAAGGCAGGAGAAATCCTAAGGATAATTAAGCCTGTTTTATTTAGGGCTGAGCTGAGCCATCAAAGTGGCATAAAGCAGCCTTAAATGGACCAGAGGATCTGGCACCTTATGTGAAAACTAATCATTTTCTGAGGTGGTCTGATAATTTCTGAGGAGGATATAAAATAATTCACACCCACATGTAGCTTTTAATGAGCAGAAAGGCCTTTCCGCTGCGTGTTCTGGAATTGTGCTCTTTAGAAACAAAAACAAACCAAAAACCCCCCAAACCAGCACAATGATGTTTGCATGCAACAAAGCGAGAGGGAGACCGTGACAGGAGCAGGAGCTTGGGGCAGTGTCTTTGTTGCTGTTTTCATCAGGGTTAAGGGCTCAGTGACCATTTGGAAACCTTTTATGGGCAAACTGGCTAGCAGCCAGTACTGCAAATTTGCACTCCTGACTTTTTGATTAGTCAGTAGTCCATCAACAGCAGTAGAAACCTGAGAAACATTTGCAGCTAACCACGTGAAAAGCAGGTGTAATAAATCAGGTTGTTCAGGTTTAGTCCCAACTGGGAAATGTGGGAATGGAGGTAGAAATCATTCCTACTTTTCTCGTGGTGTAGCAGAATACCTGCTGCACGGCACGTTACCCCAGCCCGGTCCCTCTTTCCAACAAGGTTTAAATCTGTAACAGCAATTGCATTCCCATTGGGAAATTGCAGATTTCCAACATTTATTTTTTTCTTAAATCCACAGTGAAGTTGTGTGAATGACAACCATTCATCCAGCTCCTTGCAGCATCAGGGCCAAAGCATGGTCTTTTTAAGCTTAAAGAGCGAGCCCTTAATCACTGCTGACTTTGCTAAGTGGAAGGAGCTCTCTCCATACCAGTGCCCCTATGGCAGCAGAGGCATCTTTCCTCTTTATGTACCTCCATCCCTTGGGGATGTGCAGTGTGGGCTGCCCAAGCTCTGCTCCCTGGCTCCTGCCGTGCCTGTCCCCAGGCTTTTCCCAGGAGAAAATCAGCAGAGCTGGTGACAGCAGAAGCCATGAAAAGACTGTGGCAGATGTGAGCCTGCTCTCTAATACTTTATGAATACTGCATTTGCTGGGGAAGGTGGCTGTCTGTCTCTGTAGTTGTTTAGTATTTGTCACATATAGGGTACACACAACACTGGTGTGGGCTATTGCTCATAGAAGTAGCAAAGGTGCATCTGGGAGATATGTTCTGGAGCTACAGAGAGGACAAGAAAGTGGGATGGAAGTGTTGGTGCCATGAAGACAGCTCCATGTTACAGACCGTGTAGGAGGTTCAGGAACATGTTTTAATGCTCTTCCAAACCCAAAGAGAAGGTATTTTTCCTGTTCCCTTTTGAGTAAACAACTGAACTGAAATGGTTTGGTGGTTGTGACCCAGAGTTTTGGAAGAGCTGTACAAGAATCCTCTCTCCCCCAAGTTATGACATCTTAGGGTTAACCAAAAGCTCCCTGTGTCCCACAAGATGAACATAGAAATTGCATTAGAATTTAGCTTCAGGAGAAATTCAGGGAATGTGTTCTCTGATCACAAGAAATGGCAATTTACAGTCTTGTGAGGAGAAGGGTGGATGGGACAAGTTTGCGGAGGGGACACACTGCCTCACCTCCTCTTCGCCATCACCTTACATCCATCCTGAATGTCAGGATGGTAAAATAACTTAATACTGCCATTGCTTTTGCTGTTAGTGGGGCTGTAGTTAAACAGAAACTTCCAGGCTCTAGCCCTAGCAATTCAGTTGCTTTCCTAAAAGTTGCTTTTCCTATTAAAATAACAAAAGGAACAGGAGCTACTGAAATAGGAAGAAGAAAGCCGAGCCCTTCGACGCCCCCAGCATCAGGGAGGCATCCAGAGCAGCCACATCCAGGGATGGTTTGCACGCTCAGTGCTGTGAGTTGTCAATGGCAGATATTTGACAAAACCCCCTTTTATAGCAGTTTTAAGGGAAATTTAGTAATAACTGAGAGAACCACTGAAACCAACTGAGCTGAACAAGGGAATAACAACAAAACAAAAAGCCCAGTGTGTGTCTGTTGCCTGGGGCAAGCTACAGCTGATGGATAAAGTGACAGACGAATCCTTCCCTCATTTCCATTTTAATCTCTGTCTACTAATTGTCATCAATATCATCAGGGTCACTAGACCACTAGTGCGAGTCTACAACCTTGCGCAGCAACGGCAGCTTTATGCCTGCCTGGCCCCCAGGGCTTTGGCCCTTTGCTAACCCAGTGTGTACCAAGGGATGCCTCAGAGGGGGAAAAAAGGCCCTTGGAGGTGAGATGGGCAATGTTTCCCAGGGTCACGCAGGAGAGGCTACTCTGAGTGTCCTGGCATTAAAATACAGGACAATTGCAAATTTGCAAATGAAAATTATTTATACTCCCTTTATGCCAAGGCCAGGGTTTGAAAAAAGGGCAGCTGGGAATCCAGCTCCCGTTGGAAGAAAGGGCTCGTACTGACTCTTAAATCAATGACTGTGTGATGAAAGCATACTTTGGATCAGACCCAAGCAGGACAGAGTCAAAGCTTTTTGTCAGTTCTCTGCCCGGTGGTTTCCCTTCCTCACTGTAGTATGTGTAGCATAGGTGATGTGCCACACAGGTACCCAAGGAGGTCTCTCCTGGTGACTCACCAGGCGGTCCCTTGGAATTCTATCCCGTCACCCCCCTGCCCAGGAGGGACACCCTACAGTGTGTTGTGAAGGTAATGTTTAACCCAGGGGCTCCAAGCCAAATCCTGGCCCCTGTGCACAGCTTGAGCACAAATTGTGCCCATGGCAACTACGCAGCGACTTGCCTGGTTGGAAACCTCCCATCCCCAACTTGGAGGCAGCCATGTGGTCCTCTGCTTCTGCTGCTAAAAAGTAATGGATTTTTAGCATTAACTCTCTATTGAATTCCTGCACCAAATCCTCCCTGTGTTATAGGTGCTGTGTGTCCAGGTGGTTCAGACAAGGCTCTGAGTTTGCTCTGTTGGAAGTGCTTCTTCCATCACTATTTTCATCTTTCTTTTATTACCTGTGAACTCTCTTCTTCCCAACTCACATTTTCCACTTTCTTTACTCTACTTGCTTTGTGTTCCCCTCCCAAAGTCCTAACATCCCTTTGATGATACCATCTTCTCCCCTCCTCCAAATCTCCCTCATCTTTTCTGAATTACATCTTTCCTTAGGCTTCCCAAATACTTTCTCTGCAATCATATTCATCGGCAGATCAGCTCCTTCTTCCATCTTCCACTAAGTAACCCTTTCCTGAAAAGACATGTGAGGATAAAAATGGACTTTTCTCAGTTTTACTATTGATATGGGATCTCATGAGTTAATTGGCTGGATTTAACTCCTGCATCCATGCAGGTGTAGATGGTGACAAGGCCTCCGCCAGTTCTGAAGCACATCTGCCCCTTCACTTGAAGCACATCTATCCCTTCACTTGAAGTACATCTACCCCTTATCTTGAAGCACATCTACTCTCTCACTTGAGATTGTAACCCCATTTTAGGATGTTATATGGTTTTGAGGTTCCACATTTGCAAGATGGTGCATTGGCTGCTTACAGGGAGGTAGTTGCGGTCTCAGAGAGGGTCATCTTATCCTCAAGATACTCCTCTTTGGCTTGCTATTCTATTGCTATTGCTTTTCTACTTACCTAGTGAACTAGGAAGGGACTGTTGCAACATTATAATGCTTGCGTTTGTGTCCCCTCTATGGCTGTGTGGGAGTTTACCATTTCGGTGTGCTGTAAGGAACGGTTGATGCCATCTTGTTGTTTGTGCTCCCCTGAGTGATTCACTGCCAGTGCTGTGATCGGGGTTGGGAATGGCAGAGAAGCAACAAAAAATGACTTTGTGAAGCCATCTGCTCTGAATCTTCACAGGGAGAATCCCCCTGCTCCAGGGATGGGGATCTCCAGAGGCCCATGCCCATAAGCTGCGGTCCCTGCGGCTGCAACTCCACATCTTTTGGAGCTTATCGGTAACACATTTGCCAAACCTGCCCTGCTGTGATCACTGCTCTCTGCCAGCTTAAATTCTGGGGAATGCTTTACACAACCTTTCCTCTCCCCTCCTTCAACCCCTGCAGGTCTATAGGCAAGAAAGGAAAGATTTAGTGTTTGGGAGTGAGCACTGGTCAGCCAATCTGCAACGCATCTTCTTGAAAACCCAAACCAGGTGCTCTTGGGCCATCAAAGTCTTGAAGCAGTTAAACTTCCTTTCACCTCTGTTGCAGTTCCTTTAAAAGAAATAGAGAGATCTTCAAAAGGTGGAAGGGTGGCAGGCCAGAAACGTAAAGCGTGTGCAATCACTCAGATACAAGTGGCACCACTAAAAATTGCCTTCATATATCAGCTTATGGTTTACACACTGTGGCAGAAAGGACGCTAAAAGGTCAGCAGGAAAAAAATATATATGTCAAGCCTGGAGCTGTGACTCCAAAGGTGTGGAAAGACATGATCTGAGAAGGGTTCTAGAGGGACTGGATAAGTGCTTGATATGGCAGGATTTTTTGTTTTATTTTATTTTGGGTTTTTTTTTTGCAAGGGAGCTGCTTGCAAACGTCAGCACAGAAGCCAAGGTATATACTGGCTGTAACCTCTTGCTACGACCCCTGGTGACAAGACGGATAGTTCCATTCATCTGTGGGTGAACAGCAGAGGCTCTCTGCATTTTTTACTTGAAGCCCTGGATGAATTTGTTTGTGGAGGGGAATGTCACCGTTGTGAATGCTCTGATCGCTCATGTGCCCATAGTGAAGTCAGTGGTGGGGAAGGAGGGGGAGAAGAAGGGGGGCAGAGCAAGGAGGAAAGCAAGCGTCTCTCTGGGGGTCTCGGGGATGCCAGCTTGCATCCAACAAAGCATCTCCAACCAAACACTAATGGAGGATGCGACTTCGAAGCGGAGGGATCAGCAAATACACTGTAAATTAATAATGTGCCCTTTTAGTAGCAATTGTGTTATGAAGATTGGGAGGGCTTTTTTTTCCCCTCCTTCCCCCTCTCCTGGTAGAAATAGCTCTAAAATAAGTGGGTCTCGCTGGAGTTTTGTTTAAGACTGACCCCTTACTTTATTAACCGTGTAACATTTTAAGGTTGTTTTTTCCTCTCTGTCTCCTCCAGCAAGTCTCTATTGATCACTGTTTACAGTTATAATCCCTTTCAAATTTATCATCCATGACTAACACCACACGTATTGATTAGTGCTGACGGATGTCCCTGTATGGTGTATACCCACAGTGATTCTGGCCAGTGAAGTACAGTAGATGTATTTTTTTTCTCTCCTTCATTTGCTTTTTATAGCTTTCTGCTCCCCCCCTTTTGTTCTCAGCCTGGCTAACCTATTTCACACAAATGCCGTGGGATTAACATGTCTAAATTTAGGACAGTTTCTTTATTGCTGATGAAGTCTTTGGAAGAGGAAGGGAAAAAAGAAAATAAAAGGGTAGTGGTGGGTTTTGGATTTTGTTGTTTTTTTAACTCAGCTGGAAAAGGACTCCCGGAAAGAGACAGGCCCTATAGGAGATCAGATTTATGAGGGACATCCACATGTCTTAACCTAAAGCCTAAAGTAACAAAGATGTAAGGGCTAGTTTTTTTAGGGACAAATTAGGTGTCGCTGGTGACTAAGGACAAGGTGTCCGAAAACTGGACTATAAATGGAGTCATTTGTCAACAGTGCATTTTTGCTTGCCTGCTGCAACATTTCCTCCGTCTCTTGCTGGCCAGAAATTGAGTTTAAGGTTCATCTCTTCATCTTGGCCACCTTGATTAGACTTGAATGTGTGAACTTAAAACCAGATAAATAAACAAACAAAGAGCCTCAAATGACCTCAAGGATTTTGGTCCATCAGCAGCATATAATTCCTATCACTTAAGGTATTTCCTTCCTAATGGCTTTAGGTAAACTGTGCCTCTACCACCTTTTTGTCCCCCTCCTTCCGTCCCTGAGAGCCCCTATCTTGTCTATTGTACACAAACTGACCTTTTTACTGCAGCCTAAAAGGATATGATTTTAACTAGTGAAAACCACATTCCTTGAGAGCCCCACTGAGTTGTGCTCACAGAAGTAGCAGCTAACACGGGCTAATCCGGGGACATTGGGCACTGCTTTGCAGCCCAGTGCTCACGGGTCCACGTGGCAATTTCAGATGCGGTAAGGGACTCTGCTGACTTTGTTCTCATTAACCCAAAGGTGTGAACTGCACCTTTCAAAGGCTGGCTTCCTTCCAGGTTTTAATAATCCATTTGTAACTTGGGTTTTTTTGGTGTGCTTTATGCAACCGTTTAAATACATGTTCCTGTACATGCGTTTTATTTGGGTGTAATAAGGCAGCAAGTACAAGACAGAGTTGTTAAACCTCAGTAAAAAGATTTTTTTAATAATCATTTGGCATTTATTTAATATACAGCCCCTGTCTTATTAAATCTAACTCTTTAGAGTTAATAGGATCGTTTATTGTATTATAGCATTACTACTGCGATGCTATAGTTATGCTTGAAAAGGCATTTTCATTACAAACTCCTATTTGCAGGTGCTTATAACTTCCTGAAGTACAGCACCTCTTTTATTTGAATGTGAAATCACTCGCTGTACTTCTTAATTCTTTTCTTTCTTCTCCATCTCCTCCTCAGCAACAAGGACATTTAGATGTTATAAGAAAGGGAAAGAATACCATTCTATGATTCTAAACCCAGTGGTTACTGAGGAGCAGCATGAGTTGAGCATTAAAATGCTCCAGAGTTCGGAGTTACAGAGCTTATGAAGCACTGGACCCTGATCAAGTTGCTGTACCCATGTCTGTTACAGCATAAAGTTGGCAATTTGCTCAGTAATGTGCCGTGCCACTGTTTTGACAGAGGCGCATTGGCAAGATGTGGTTGTCAGAAGGAGTGTTATCACTGAGCTCCCAAGTTCTTGTGGTCCTGATAGACTCTGTATATTGGCACAACCTGTATGGCAGGGCAGGGGCTTTGTGGAGTATCTTTTCAGTCTTAAGCACAAGGAATGCCAGGAGACTGAGATAGCTGTGCATGGTGAAGGAGAAGGAATCAAACCTGAGTCGCTGGGTTCTGTGAGAGCATTTGTAGCACCTTGTAAAGGGCTGCCCAGCTGCATGTTCCCCATGGTTTCTTGGAAGGCTTTGCGTTTTTCCTCAGGGCTCCTCAAAAGGCGATTGCCCCTTGCTTGGGTTCCCCATCTATCTGTGGCAAAGGAACTCTTTGCTTTGAGTTCTTTTGTTTGCCACCATAAACTTTGCATCCACTGAAGTGGATCTTTTGCAATGGAGGATAATGAAATATAGGTCATGGACTCAGCTAACATTAAGCATGTAATGTTGGCAGCTACATGGAGAGGCACGTTGCCCCAGCTAAGCCCTGCTGCAAACCAAGCTCTGCCCTACCACTGAAGGGCGAATGTGACGGTGGTCTGTGCCATCCTTCACAGTGCAGTTTGTTCCTGTGCTTCCTTTAATCACCTGTGAAATTAGTAGGAATGCTGATATTTAAGGATATTTACAGCACAAAGTAAACCTTGTATAGGTGGAAGAGAGGACCTGGCATCCCCTGGGTTTTCAGCTACTATAGGCTCAGGCAGATGCCTTGAAGGAGGTTCTTTATAACCTTAAAACCTAATGCAGTGGAGGGTAAGTGGGTCGTTAGTTTGTCCCAAGTTTATGTGTCCCTTTATGAAGAGATCTGTTAGCTCAAGGAAGAGCCAAAACATTAATAATTATAACTCTCTTCTTCCGCGTGTGTGTTTTCCCTTCCCCTTGAAAGCAAACAGAGGCTTGCCTGGTGAGGTGCTCAGCGCTGGACCCGGGGTCAGTGTGCTTACAGGGGATGAATTGGGTTCATTACCCGGTTTTATGATGAACAAACAGGACCTGCCTTCAGCAGGGCTGTCTCCAGGAAGAGGTGCAGTTTTCAGTGCTGTATCCTGGCCACGTCTCCCCAAGGGTGAGCACACACCATGGTGACATCCACAGTGGCCATGCTGGTTTGCTCTGGTCTCACCGTGATTGACCCTTGCAACTTTACGTGGCTCTAGTAAATCTAATATTTAATTGCTTTCTGGGCTGGGAGCCACTTGTAAACAAACCTCAGGCTCAATGGAAGCTTTATAGTTAAATAAATAAACGCTGACAAAGAAAGACTGGAGACACAAAAAGCCCAAACAGGAGCACAGCACTAAAGTGCCCCATAAAACCTGTGTAAAGAGAGACTGTTTTCTGGTGTTGCAACAGCAGGCTTTTTGCTTTTCCATGGGCTGAGTTTGCACGTGTAATTACTTTCCTTTATTTGAGTTCTGGCCCAGAAACTACCGGTGGTGTGGCACTGAGAATGGGGTTGGTTTCTCTTGGGTTTTTATTTTAATTAACACCAGTTTTAGGCGAATTTCTCTTTTGGTGATGGGAAAATCCATGAACCAGTGTTGCAATGGGCACAGCCTGTCCGCGCTAGCTGGGGCTGAGCAGTAATTGCTCAGCAGAAAGCTCCTCTTTAAAAGCACATGGAGTTTTGATAAATCTCTTCCAGCCGTATGCAGCAATTCAGTCCTTTTGCTTGCACCTAAGCATCAAGTCTTTCCTGAGAATGCAAATAGAGATCAGTGCAAATTCATCACAACAGAGTCGTTTAAATAGTCGGGTGTCCTGCTCTCATATAATCCATTCTGGTTTTAGGAATACTAATAGTTTCCTCAAATAAAAAGGCTTTGCCTTGCTCACCCTCAACCCTACCTTACTGCAAGGCAGAGAAAACCAATCAGTCAAACCCAAACTGTATAAAAGGGCCTGTAGCTACAAGCCCTCTGCTTTGAAAGCCTTTGCTGCTGCCATAGGAAGGATGAAAATGGAGGTTGTCTTCTAGGTAAACCTAGGAAAAGTTAGGCATGCTTCTGTGGGGCAGGACTCAGTGTTTTGTAGGTTTCTCTCCCCATGTGCTTTTGCACTGCTGCAAAACCTTGTGCCAAGGTCCTTTTCGTGTTTCACATCCAGTAACCACACTGGTAACCGTTGCCTCCATCCAAAAGAGCAGCTAATGCACACATTTAGACCCATGACACTCGTTAAATGGAAGATGCTCATATAGAGAGGTCTGGGCAGGTCCTGAAAGTCCAAACTACTGTAATGCATTACCAATGTTCCAACCCATTCTGTTATGGGCTTTTTTGGCTCTACAGCTCGACTGACCCCTTTGCCAGTTTTAGTTTTCCTGCTGTTTTTCGGTAGCAATGTGGTCACACAATCAGCAAATCAGTTCTCAGTGGATTGATGGGTATTGTGAGGGATTGGGAGTTTGTCTCCTTGATTTTTATTGACTGGGTTTTAGTAATAACAAGTAAAAAAAAAATAATCTTGAAGATACAAGAACTGGGGATTTTCTATTTTTATTTTTATGAGGATCATTTAAAAATATCCCCAGGTTCATTTTTGTATAATGCCATGTGACTTGGCATGCTTCAGACTGTAGTTAGTCACTTTTGGGTAGAATTCTCTTATGGAAAAATGTGTGCATGCCATTTTAAAATCATATTCAAACATATGGAAAAATCCTTTGTGCTTGCAAAATGTGGAAATCTGGTCAGAAATGGGCTAGATTCATCTTAAAACCAAACTTTTTTTTTTGTTGTTGGAAATGTAGTTGGGAAGAAGTTGGTTTTTGAAGAGAGAAATTCATCTCCAAAATGGTATTTCCTGGTTGGGCAGACCTGGTTTTGTATTTGCAATGAAACACAATAAATAGGTGAAGCAAAACACCTCACTTGGATTTGTTTTACTCATAACAACGTCAGCCCTGGACTTGCCATGGGCCTGGGGTGGTCCTTTCTCCCAGGATTTTGGACCAGTCCCAGCAACCAAGGGAGGGCTTGGAAGTACAGATATTGGATTGCAGATGGCTAGGGGTAATAGTGCAAAGGTTGACTGGGGAAGGTCTGCGGTAGCCTCTTTGGAAGGAGCAGTGGTTTTCAAGTAATTGGTATGAAGGGGGCTTAAAGTCACTTGGTTAAACTGTAGTATCAGGAAGAAAAAACATTTTTCTGTATGTAAAAGGAAAAAAACCCCAACCCTTTCCTGATCATAATCATCCAGACTTTTATGTCTTCTAATGCTAAAACATTCTGCCTATTTTCAGGTACCAGCCTGGTAATCTCATTGACTTCCCATGTGGCCGCACTCTGTCATGACCTCTACCTAGCTTGGCCTTGAATGGATCTTCTTCCAGATCCTTATTTTTTATTCTGTTGGGAAATGGAATTTCACGTATTTATCCTGCATATCTTTTCACTTCTTTTCTTCCATTTTTTGTATCCTTTTTTTTTTTAACCTCAGAGGTAGCAATCCTCCTGCTATTAGCAAGATGTCTATTATAGTGTCATTAAAAATGCTATAGTCAGAGCAGGGAATGACTCACATCATGGAGGAGTTAATAATTCACTGTAATAAAAGTATAAAGTTTTATGATAAACCACTCTCAGGGGAGTTAAATATAATCCTTAGCGGGTCACACACTGACTACAAAGCTTACATTTGTAATGGTAATTTGAATTTACTACATCGCCTTTAGTTTTTAGCGTTTGTATGTCATTAGACCTTATAAATTGATTTATATATTCAACTCCAGAATAATTCTACATAAAGGTACAATAAATTTTATGGATTATAGATATGGCATCTAAAACAGTTTAGAAAAATAATTGTATTAAATTCACTTAAACGGCAGTGATGGATAGCGATGAGGATGCCAGGGTGGTTCAACTTCCCTGCACGAGGCAGGGAGGGAGCTGCAGGCGGTGGTGGGGATAAAGGGGATGCAACTTGTCACCCAAGTTCTCATTAAGGGCTTCAGTGACACCAAGTGCTAATATTTTGCACAGTTACAACTGTCACTGAATGGGACCCTGGTGCTGCTCTGAACCTTGATCTCCTAATGGAACGTGTGGGCTCCCCATGGAAAGGCAGTAGGGTGACCCATAATACTCTGTTGCTGATAAAGGCACAAGATTACCTGTTTGTACCATAAACAAGGTTTTGGTTTTTGTTTGGAACTTGGAGACAAAGCAGCTGGCTGTGGTGTGCCTTTGAAGGCTGGCTTCTGAAGGATGACTTTCCTCAGCTCTTTGCCTCCTCTGCGCTCTTTATCAGAAATAGGTTGTGAAAAATGAAGAGATATCCCCCAGCTCAGATTCAGCAAATGTATTAATGAGAGAAAACATTAAAAAGGCCAATCTTACAGATTCTTTATAGGTATGATTTTAGCAAAGCTAACTGTGAACAAGTGACTGGTGGTATGTTGCTTCTGATAAAGCAGGTCCTGCTCAAACCCAATGAAAACTTGTCATTCCCAGCCATGCTTAGCAATCCCTGAAAGCAGTAAAGGAACTAGCTCAAAAACACCTGATAAACTTCAACACCTGTTTCTTAAGTGGTTTTAACTAGTCAACCAGCATTTTAACACTGCTTTTCCTAAAGTCAGTGCCATTTCAGTGATCTTCCAACCTCTTTTGTCTAATCCCGTATGTAATCTTTCCCATAACAGACCTTCAAAAGACCGTTGTACTCCCTAGTGGGCAGTTATCATTGTATTCCCCATCACGCTCACACATTAGCAAAGCTTTATCCCATCATCTTTTTGATTCTGAAAGCATTGAGGTAAGTCTCCGGTGGCGTCCTGCACTCAGTGTGTGTGTGTCACTGGTGAAATGACCCAGGCAGCTGGACAGGTTTAGGTACAATTTACTGGAACTGTGTTAAATGTGTCTTGGGAAATGATTCTTTAAAGCATTCTCACTGCCAGTGCAGTAAAGATTAAGACCTTGGCATGAAACAGAGGAAAATACTAAAGAATTTTCAGAAGCTTGATGTAAAATAATGATGCTCGATGTAACTTCGAGTCACCAAAGGATGAACAATTCGGCTGAGTTCCTCCACCTCCCTTGATTAATTCCTATAATAATTCAGGGCCCTCTGAAACTCACAGGCTGAATTTGAGCCCTGGCACATGCACGCGGAGTCCTGCTTTATCCCTGTCAGGCAGTTTGCTCAGACAAATGCAGGATTACGTAGGCAAAACCAGGACTTGCAGGTGGGCAGGCTCCTGGGAAATAAACACTGCTATTTTCATACAATTAATTTCAATATTCCAATTCCTCCTTTTACATTCATTGGCTCACATATTGGGAGGGCAGTGTTTGTGCTGCCTCTCGGGCTTTATTTGTGCCTGAATTTCCCAAGCCAGTCAAGAGGACTTTACTATCTCCTTGCTTAACATATAGCTGTCTTTAAGTGATACTGCATGCAGACTTCTCATTATTTGTGCCTTTTGTATCTATCTGTGTTTCGTTGTGATTGCCTTGTTTGGTTGCCTCGGAGTACAAAGAGAAGTGTTGCTGGAGGTTTCCTTGGCATAAAGGGGTAGGCAGAAGGGCTTGTCTGCTGCAGCAATAGGGCTTGCCTGGCTTTTGCCTTCTGAAGCACCTCCATGAGTGTTGGCATAGATAAGAGTGGCCAGAATAAATGCAAAAAGTGGATGCATAACCCATCTGGCCCCAAAGTGTGGGGTTGCAATAGGTGGGAAATGGCAGCAAATGCTATGGGGCAAGTGGGACAAATGCGGGTGCAGGCATGGATGCTGAGTAGACAGGCAGCTGGGGTCTTGCAGCACCTTCTGGCTCGAGCATCTAAAATCCTGCCAGGATAAACTGCTTTCTGCAGTATCCTTGAGCATTTGCTCTGCAGCAAATAAAGGCATTAAGTTTTTTCTCCTCTTCCAAATACACAGTTTAGAAATAAAAGGTAATAACTGATGTTACACAAACACTGAAATTTCCATTCTTCACGGATTAAATGATCCTTGCTTCAGATCATTAAAAGAGCCATTAGCAGAAGAGAAAAGAGGGTGGGAGGGGGGACTTTGTCTAGCAACAAACAGTGTGTTCTGTGCTTTAAGAAGAGGGAAGCCTCTGGAGAGCTGCAGGACTTAAAATCACTACGGACAGAGTAGGCTGACTTTTGCCAGAGCAGGATGAGTGCATGGAGACAGAGACAGGGAGCAGAGCTGGCAGTGACCAGATGCCCAAACGTTTATAATCCTCAGGGTTTGTTTTGAATTTCATTTTATCAAACAGGTTCTTGGTCATCCTCTCCTTGTGTCTTCAGGTGTGTTTTGAAGGCAAGATCTTAACTCCTGTTTAATGAGTCAAGAGTAATTATTGTTTAGTACTGGATTACACATAGGCTTATGGAATTAGAGTTGTTAGGATGTCTTTACAGCTGGCAAAGAGTTAATGACTGCAAGCTGAGATGGAATAGCTACTGCCTAAACCGACTTACTATTTTATTTCTGTGATGTCTGAAAATCTAATAAATCATGTTACTTTTATCTTGATAGTTAATTCTTTCATTAGGAAAATTAGAGGCTTCATTAGAATGTTTATCATGAGCTGGAAGGTTTTTTCCTGATTTGTTTTATTTTTAATTTTAGGATTACACTGTTCACTTTTGCCAGGTTTTCATTTTCTTTATCAAGTTTTCATTTTCTTTATTGTTCCTAAGTGAATTCAGCAGCAAAAGCGGTGGGCTGGATCAGACAGTGCAGCAGACCTGGGGCCTGCTTTGGAGATGCCACCCACACTATTTACCTTGATTTCATGGGGAGCTGTAGATGTTTTGGAAAGCTCTTTAGACTCTTGGGTGCATACATTTTCAGACTTAAAGGGACTGTAAAGCTCTTTTACTCTCAGTTTCAGCTTTATTTCCCCCTATGCAGTGCTGAACACTTGCTTGGTATGCTCTAATTTGGCTTGAACATGGAATTTAATATCCCCTCTCATGCATTGTGTTGGGTTTTGCTAAGAAAACCCTCAGTGATGCTGCTCACAGTATCTATCAGTCCATTAGAAACAGGGCAAGGAACACCTACCTGTTTGAAACATGCTCTATGATAGCTGACTTGGGCTGATGTTGTGCTCACTCTTGACCTAGACGGGCAGTCAGTTAATAACAGTGAAGCAAAAAGCCTTACTTCTGTTACACATCTTGGCTGCCAACTGGCTTGGTGATTCACCATTGATATGGATACACAGGGTGGGCACAGAGGCTGAAGGAACTCCTCAACTGGAACAGGGCAGCATGAGCAGTCTAAGATCCAAGTAAAGTTCTAAGTAAAATTCTTCACTGTTGCTATGTGTGCACAGTTTCCCTATATCCAGCTACAAGGAATGACACAAGGCACTGCCTGGCTCCTCTGTAGTGAATGTTTGCAAACCCCTTTCAGTCCTCAGCACTAATTATGTTTGTTTGAAGATTCTCAACGTGGTTGCACAGAGGAAAGAAAGCACCCACAACAAAAAACGATACCTTTGTCTGGAAGATGCTCCTTCATCCATGCAGCATCTGTAAGCTATACATACTCGCCACTTAGGCTGATTACTTCTACAATTAATGTGCTTTGGGTTTTTGCTTCTGTAATCATCCGTGCATTGCAAAAAGTACAGCATATACTGAAAAGTGTCTGTAATATGTTTTAAAAGGAATTCTTAACTAAGCTTTGACCTTGATACACACGGGAGGTGAAGAGGATCAATTATAGATAAAAGAAGGGGAGCTCTCGGGGGACTTGCATACCTAAGACTTTCTCTAGGTACAATTCTAGGGCTGTATTTATCGGTATTTATCTCTCCAAAGCTCAGACAAGTAGAGATGGTGTAATTGATTTTATTTGAAAGTGAGAGATGGGGCCAAAGGGGAATGTTTTGGTCTTCTGCTTTTACTTTTCAACCCATATAAGATGAGCATTTGTACTAGAGGTGTTTAATTCACTTTTTTTCTTGGCCAAATGTGCCAACGGGAGCTTTGGCAAAGCAAACTCCACCTCTCCTTGCTTCAAATGAGCTGGGAAAGATCCTCATCCTGCCAACTCATCCTGAATTGGCCTATGTTGTAAGAAGTAATTAAAAGCAAAGGCCAGATTCATAAAGAATCTCCGTTCTGTTTATGGGTCCACGTGGGGAAGAGCTTTTCCTGCACTCCAGGTAGAAGTGCAGGAGGCACATTAGCCTTCCAGTGCATCTTTGTGCCATTCCCTTCTTTTTCCCTTAAATATATCTGATGACTTCTGGAGAGAAGGAGGAAATGCCTATAGAAAGGCTAAAGTTCAAAGAACTCCAGGAGAGGAGTCACAACTGACCTTCTCTCCTGGGTTCCTCTGTGACTGAGTCAATAGGGGTATGTGGTGTAAACCTTCAAGGCAAAAAGCAAAGTTTAGACACGATGTGAAGATGTCCAAATAAAAGCTAATGGCTTTGTGTCAGCAGTGCTGGCTTCTGTTACCCGATTGATTTTTAGCAAGCCACTGGCTCGCTAGACAGATTTTGAAAGATCTTTGCTGGCTCTGCTGGGTGTGCAAAGCCTGCAAGTTCTTTTTGTCTCTTTCTATAAGAGGGAAAATAAACCAATGTTGAATAGTTAAATGTGCAGAAGATAGTATAGCTGAATGTATAAATAATATAGAAGATAAATAGTTAAATGCTGAGAGGAAAAGAAATCGAGTTGAATGGTCTGCCTGCTGTTAATGATCATGCAAAGCCCAAATTTGAATCAGTATTTTTCTTTCCCATCCTTCCAAATTCTTGCTTAATAACCTGATGTCTAAATGCATTGAGAAAACACAATTCCTATCATTCTGTTCTTGCTAGGAATAGTTTCCTGTGGTGTGTGTTTGGGGTTGTCTTTTTTTCTCTGTCTGCCAAGACTTTAGGGATATAATTTATGTGGGTGACTGTGCAGCATAAAGCTGAATCATGCTCCATCTGTTGTGAAATACCTGTAGCTTTTAAAATGATCTCCACTGCAAACACTGCAGGGTTGGGTTTTGCTGCAGGTGGTTTGATCCAGTTTGGTTAAAATCATAGCTGCTCTCCAAAGTGGTTGGTTAAGGGTAATCCAAGAAGTTCTTTACTGTGAGGGTGGTGAGGCAGTGGCACAGGTTGCCCAGAGAAGTTGTGAATGCTTCCATGCCTGGCAGTGTTCAAGGCCAGCTTGGACAGAGCCTTGGGCAACATGGTCCAGTGTGAGGTGTCCCTGCCCATGGCAGGGGATTGGAACAGGATGATCTTAAAGTCCTTTCCAACCCAAACCATTCTGTGATTCTATGATTCTTTGATTCTCTGTCTATAGTTGTTGCTATGCTGTGCATTGGGAACCAGGCTGCCATGCTTTGTTTTCTGGTTATTCCCCAAATGATCCTGTTTATGCATGGCTCCTGACTGCTTCCCACCTACTCGGTGGCAGTGGCAAGGCTCAACATCATCAGGGACGTCTGCACTTGTGCAAAGAACACAAGCACCCCTTGTTTCCACGTGCAATGCCAGCCCGGCACTAACCATACGGCATGCTCTGCAGAGGGAAAAATTACCCTCTGGGGGAAGGAGAGTGGCCTCCGGTCCACCTTCAGGATCAGAATCTGATAAACAGTTTCAGATGTCAGTGGCCTGTTGTTGGTAATTAAATTGTAATGACAGATCCGTGCTGATACTATCAAGGTGCTTTTGTCCCGGGAACCCTGCATTAAGAGGAGCCGCAACAGCAGTTTTGCTTGTTACCTCTTCCTACTATTACAGTTAAATAGCTCATGGCCATCAGCTTCCCCCAGCAGGAATGCACACTGTCTCCTCCATGGGTTTCATGCGCAATTGCCAGGAATGTGAATATATTGAAGTATTTGAATGTTCAAATGGTTGTTACCAGCATTCCTGGGAGCAGGCCCCACAGCCACAGATTTCTTTGTCTACTTTTACACCCAGACCTGGAGCCTTTAAAATATATCTGTTAACTTTTGGAGAGAAGAAGGAAATGTCTATAGAAAGGCTAGAGTTCAAAACGAAGGCACTCGGTCAGAGAAATATCAATATGCAGCTGTCAGGAGAACTTACATTCTGAGTCACAAAAATACATTTCTTTTTTTGGGGGGGGGAGTTTAGCTTGTTCCATTATAAATGATTAAAACCACACGATCGGTCATGGAGATAATAATAGCAGTCGCCTTCTTAAAACCAACAATTGCTTTATTCCCAGACTGGTGTTTGTGCCTTGAAAAGAAGTGAAATGGGAGCGTTTTGAATGTTTTGGTGAGTGAGTGCCTTCAAAGAAGTTTTGGAGCTCTTTTCCATCCTGTTCTGTAGAGGTCAGCAAGTTTGAGGAATTACAGGCACTAAGTGAAAATGAAAACATCAAGAGGCTTGCTGTCTATCACAAGTATCACTAAATCTTTTTGAACAACCCTGGGCAGTGAATTATGGAAGCATGGAATTGACTTACAGTTTATTTCTAGTAACAGTCAGTTACTATGTCAAATCTAAAAACCATTCAGAAAAGCCTATAAAAATGTATGACAAACTAAGCAGCAACCTCTAGATCTTTTTACATGTGTATGATTTTAAGGGACGTCTCGCTAGCGCTTGTGGAAATGAACAGACAGGACGTTTTCATGAGGCTATTTTTTTTTGTCCTTCTCACTTGTGCTGTTTGGCATCACAGAAAGCCTCTGGAGTAGCTTTGCTGGAGGAAGACAATATGGTGTGTGGGCAGGGGAATGGCACAGCAAGATGCTCTTCCCCCTTAGCCTGCTCATTGCTAGTGAACGCTCCCTTAACAATCCCCAAACTTTACTTCAAGGAGCCTTATGGATCCCTGGGAAGATTTCAGCAAACGTATTGCACCAGCCATGCTCATCCCAAGGTAAGGGAGAGGAGGTGTCCCATGGGAGGGATGCTGGCTCAAGTGAGGAGCTGACGGACCCATCTCCTCTCTGTGGGACTTCATCGGTACCCATGAGTCTGGTCCTGCTTCTTGGCCAGGAGGAGAGATCAAGCCTTGGGTGTACAAGTGACCTTATTGCTCTATGGGGCAGATGGGAGTTTTTCTTTTGGCTACTTAAAGTGAAAGTTTACAAGAGTGTGGGCGCTGCTTCTAAAAGGGATTATGGTAGCATAATTGTAAGGCAGCTCAGGTGTCCAGGGCAGAGGGTATTTCAAACAGCACCATTATGAACCCCCTGTGGTTTGAATCTCTGCTTGTGATTTCCCTTGAGGAGGCTCCTGGGAAGGGGCACTTCCCTAACCATGCTACCAGATCTGAAATGGTAGTCGATGTGATGTTTTGTGAGAGACCCTTTTTTTGGAGGCAGTAATGCTGGAAAATAACCCCTTAGCTCAAGTGCTTGATCTGAGCCTCCTTGGGCCGGGTCACTGATTTTAGGGTGGGCTGGACCATTTGGACCTATTTCTCTCACTCTCAGCAATGGAGTCTGGGGATAGCTCCACAAACCCAAGCAAAGATAAATTAATTTAACAATAAGAAGCAACTCAAAACATTAAATGATTCACTATGTAGACACTGTTGTGACAGGCAGGCTAGTACCTACCAAGACCTACAAGAAGGCTACTTGGCTAATTATTTGTGAGGCCTACCCTGAGGACACCAAACAGGGATCAGGTCTTCCAAAGCTATATTTTGTTTCTGTATAAATGGCAAGACAGCGTTAAATGTTTAAACATTTGCCACTGCAAGAATGAAAGCAAAATGTCATGACTCAGGATAGCCATTTTGCCTTTGTTGTGGTGCTTGCGCTGGGAAAGCATCCAAAACCAAGTTTGTCTTGTAAGAAATGATTTCAGCATCGGTCCCTTGGCAATTGTATTTTAAAACTAACACAGCCTAATAAACTTCCACTCATGAAACCATCAAAGTTGTGTTTACTAGCAGAACACTTGGGTCAATAAAAATACTCCACACACTCGGATTTGGGATTTTATTATTTTGCATTTATTGAGAAACAAATTGCAGAATAAAGTGGGGCCACAAATAAAATACTTCTATATAGTCAGAATAGAATACGAAATGTAATTAGGCAGCACATTGTTAAAAGTCAGTACCAAAATGCAACAAGACAGTGTCACCAGTTGTAAGGGTGTAAGTGTATAATACATGATTGTCAGCTGTTGGGGAAAGATCTCATTCTGATAACATATATTGAGACTGGAAGTCTGTTTGTTAATGAGTGGTCTGAAAATACTTATGACTCCAGGATGCTTGACAGCTCTCACTGCAGCATTGTGCCACACAGTCACAGAACAGTGAGTTAGAGGGAGTGCAGTCAGAAAAGAAGCCCTTTTTAGGAGTGAAGAAACAGGGATATTTATGTTTAAGGAATGTATTGAAATCACAGTGATCGAGATGTTAGTCCCTTACAATCATAGAATCATAGAATAGTTAGGGTTGGAAAGGACCATCTAGTTCCAACCTCCCAATATCAATATAATAATAATCTATAGATTGATTCACTGTGATTGATTCCTATTAATTTAGACTTTATATGCACAATTTGCCTTTAAAGCTGTTTTTTTCCAGAGCTATTCCTGGTAGCCTCAGGTTCATTTCTATGCAGAGGACAGGAGCTCTGCTCACTTGAACACGGGCCAGAGCAGCTTCATTTTGTGATTCTTGCCCACTTCTGCAGGTTCACGGCCTCAGTTATTCCCCCTCTGGGATACTCCTCCCCCAGTCACATACATGTAGCTCAGCTTGTGCAAAGCAGGACCCTGGGACCTCAGGATGCCACCCGGTTTCCTTTAGGGCTGTCACCTCCTGTGTATGGCCCTGCCCTTATGCACACCTGGGACCCGTTGCCTGCTGGACACAGCCACAACAGGACCATTACTTATGAGCATGTCATCATGCTCTCTTCCACAGCTTTATGCAAGGAACCAACATTCAGAGCAAAGCTATATAAGTTGCACTAGCCGGTTGCACACCTTTTATTTCTGATCTGTGCTGCTTTTATTTTCTTGGTGAGGGATTCCGATGGCGTTGTTAAGGTTATTCCGGATGCCACAAAAACTCCAGGTAGCATTTTGCAGTGAAAGTCAAAATTCCTGAGTAGCGTTGTGCTGGTAAACTCAGATTTGAACTCCCATGGCATAGATTCTGTTCCCTCATTATCCCGTGTGTTGAGGAAGCTCAGCACAACCCATTGCGACTTGTTTTCTCAGAGGGAGTGATTACATGCGGTGGAGTGAGTTTCTTTGTGTGTGTATGTGTGTGGCAGTCACATACAAGCTGGTCTCTGTTATTTTTCAGTGTCTGTAGCAGCAGCTGCAGAGGGAATGTTCCTGTTGCTCCATGTTTTAGGAATGGGGCTGGGAGGCTGTCGATGCCTCTGGAGACTCTGCTGGTGATTCTGACGTCTCCAGGTGGGCACCTCACGGTGACTGAGCTTGCTGCTGTCCAAGGAAGGAAGGAGGCAGTTGGCCTTCCTGCCCTTCACTCTGCACCCCAAACCCAGAAGGGATCGGGACTAGTTTAAATAAGTAAAAGATACGCAGTTTTGCAGACAAAACATGCATTTATTGTTGTGTCACAGCAGCCCACAGCATAGGGGCACTGGAAGTTTGTTTCCAGGCTATCTTTAGAGTGATGGCTCTAACCAAAAGGCAGGGAAGGCTGAGCTCTGTGCTGGCTGGAAACAGACTGAAGCTCCTCTGGTGTTCCTGGGATCACAGTGGTTCTCTGTGGTCCACACCAAAACCAGGGAGCTTCACCAAAACAACAGAGGGTCTGGGTTCATCTTTCCTCTTCCTCACTGAGCCCCCTGCCCGTTTCATTAGCAGGCTTTGAATGGTAAGCATTTGCAAGCTTTAATTACATGGTTATAACCACCAAGTTATATTGCTTTGAATATAAAGCATTTTTTCTTTAATATAAAGCAACTTTTTTCTTTCTTGTTTTATTATAGCAAACCTTGTTACCAGGCTGGTCTGCATACAGTATCCTGTCTTCTTTATTTTCTCAATGCACCCTGTGTTTATCCTGGAAATGTGCATTTTCTTCTATTTTTTTCTTGGTTTTCTTTTAAAGCACCATTTAACCATTGATGAGTTGAAGCAATTGCTGGAGGAATACAGGTACCAACGTCTGCTCAGACTCTGTGCTGCTTCATCATTATGGTGCAGCAGATTTCCAGCCCTGGTACTTGCCATTGCCCTGATACATAGAACCTCTGCTTTGTGGAGGTTGAGGGGTGTAGCTGAGTTAGCCTGGGCTTAGCACTGCTCAGTGGACTGCAATGCAACCCCCTTAAGTGAAAGATGTGCTGGAGCATCTGGGATCATCTTCTAAATGAGGGGGTTGCTCTGGGGACCAGAGTACCAAAGAGCCTGGACACTGCCTCCCTCCTCCTCCTCCCAGACACTCAGAGCTTTTGCCTTGGACTGGTAGCTCTGCTCTGCTGCATCCATGGGATGGTCGGGGAGACAAGGCCCTTAATGGGAAGCTGTCAGAACTAACTGTGCTTATACCTTTGTGTGCTGTCAGAGGGGAAGATGTTAAAGCCTCTGTGCAAGCTGGATGGGAACAGGGATGGACAGTGGTCTTCGGACCATTACAACCCACTTCCTCTAATTTTTAGAATTTATATACTTTGCAATGCATTATTAATTTTCTTGGGAGTGATATGGCTTTCAAGGCTACCAGGGGACTAATCTATTTTTTACATGGAGTAGAGAAGGATTCTAGGTTTGTACAAATAAAATACCCCCTGGTAGCAACACAATTGAAATGATATCTGCAAGCATCATGGCTTTACCTCTCTTCTAAGCAAACACCAGAGTCTCTATAGAAAGTTAACACTTTAATTAGGCAGACTTTCAAATGATGGTGGATGTCTGCTATTAAGCTAAAGGGTTTGTATCCTTTTGCATGAAGATTATTTTCTTTGTACAGGACCAAGCTACATATATTCAGGAAGAGACAACCAAATCCTTAGTTTAAAGATACTTGGGAAACACACATGATTAAACAACCACTGGAATTAGCTGAAATCCCAAAATTGGGTTGCTATGGGTATAGTGCATTTGCTTAATTCTGGCTGATTGTTCCTTGCCTGCAAGGAAAATTATGTGTGGTTGCAGAGGTTTAAATATGCTTTTTTTTTTTTCAGTGTAACTGCAAGTATAATGGTTTCATTGGTCTATGTGTGGAGATAATTTTGGTTTTGGGATGTTAAACAGTATTGGATATGCACACATTTATTTAATACAAAATCTGGTGGAAATAAATAAGATCCAGCTCATATTTATTTGGAAGTTGGGTTTGACCTCTAGAGTCATGTTAACAGAAGCTTTAATGTACTGAATTAGGCTTCTTTTAATGGTTGACAAAACAGCATGAGTGAAGTAAAATAGTCCTACCGAAGACTCAAGTGCAGACAAGGAATGTGGTGTGATTAAAAGGTGCCATTACAAGAACAGTGAATATCTTTTAATGATTCACCTTTTATGGATAGCCAGTTCTCAATTCATCTACTTTTTCTTGGGTGTTAATAGCTACAAAGCCTAATACCAGCCTGCATGCTTTGGAGGCAAAATAATGTCCATCTTTTTACCTCCACTCGCTATTTCCTCCTCTACACTATGTGAAATTCGTGTCACTGATGCCAACTGCAGGTACTTCTGTGCAGAAAGGTGTAAACCTGGTAGGTGCAAGGGGCTCTGGGAGCTCTGGTTGGAGTATCTGGTGTGCGAGGGTATACCTGTGGCACTGAGATAGGTCTGAGTATCAAATTAAGTCTCATTTAATCTCATTCTCCATTTGGATGAAGACATCTGATCTGGTTGCAGAGTTTGAGCCTTTCAGTACTAAACCCATGGATGTCCAGTGCTTGCACTGAGGAGGTAGCTCAGCTACGTGCTCTCTGGACTTGCAAAGGGAAGAGCAAAGTTCCTCCCCAGCCCCTAGGACCTGGCACTGTCTGAACTTTTGCACAAGTTGGAGAAGTAGACAGGAACCACTGTCTGGCTTTTCACACGTCTGTGAATGTCAGAGTAACACACCTGAGAAAGGCAGGGCAGTGATGTTTCTTAGGGCTTTACTCTCAGAGTCTGAACCATGTTTGGTGCATCTGAAAAGAGGTGATGGAGGTTGCTGGGTCCAGGGACTTGCTGAGCCTGTGGTATAAATCAAAGCAGCTTCCCAGCGGCTATAAATCAGATGTGTTGTCGTGTTCTTTTGTGGGACTACCTCTGTGGGCAGGAGCCTGTCTGGGGCAGATCCCCGTCCATCTCATCAGACCCAGGATGAGAGAACAGGAGTTGCCATGCAGCTTTTTTCAAGGCTGTTTTATGGTGCCAGGATTTGATCTGCCATCCTGTTAGCAGGCTTCCCAGAGCCAAAGCTTCATTACCTAATGTTTGGGTGGTTACTGCCATATCCATGGCAGCTAAACATTATGTGCTTTAATAGGGGGCTTATGCTTAGCAGTGGCAAAGGGAGTCTGCTGTTTCACACCACCATATACCAGTATAGCTGAACAATTCCTTTTCATGCTTTGCAGTCTAGCCTCATTGCATGGGGGTGGCATGCCAAATGCTCCACTGGCACAAAATGAGCCAGTGCAACTGATTACAGGAGGATACCTGCAGAGCAGGGGAGTCCCTGAGTGATAACATCCAAAATCGTTCTCTTATCCTTTGGGATTTGGTATGTGATAACGCTCAGCCTCAAAAAATGGCTTCTTGGGGGCCTTGTGTTTGGTAATTGTCACAACCTCCAGCAGTCCTGCAAAAAGGGATCATGAAACACAAGTAAGTCCTGCTCTAGGGATCATGAAACACAAAGGTGGCTCCAAACCACCACTGCTTACAGGGACAAGCAGTGGCGAGCATTGCTCCAGCCTCAAGCTAGGATGTGTACTGGGCACTTTTCGCCCTTTGATTCCTCTTCATGGCCACATGGCAACCTTTGATCTTCTTTCTAGTTTTCGTGGTGCAGGGTGCACACATTGCTCAAAAGCATAGAAAGTTCTGGAAGCTTTGTGTTCTCTCCTTATGGGTCCTATTGTAAATGTCTGAGTGGGTCTCTTGGCTAGTCCTGTATGCAGTACAGTTCTTACAGCCGCGATGTCATGGTGTGTCATGGAGAGGGATGGAAGAGCAGAACCATAGAATCATAGAATAATTAAGGTTGGAAAGGACCTTAAGATCATCCAGTTCCAACCCCCTGCTGTGGACAGGGACACCTCACACTAAACCATGTCACCCAAGGCCTCATCCAACCTGGTCTTTAACACTGCCAGGGATGGAGCATTCACAACCTCCCTGGGCAACCCATTCCAGTGCCTCACCACCCTAACAGGAAAGAATTTCCTTCTTATATCCAATCTAAACTTCCCCTGTTTAAGTTTTAACCCGTTACCCCTTGTCCTATCACTACAATCCCTAATGAAGAGTCCCTCTTCAGCATCCCTATAGACCCCCTAATGAACCATCCTAAAAGCTCCATTTCTACTGTGGTTCAGAGGAGACAACTACCTGCCTGTCAAAACCTGAGAAAACTGGTTGTGAATGACAAAACAACCTCAAAGACTCCTCAATTAGTGCCATGCTGTGAAGGAGGTACCCAAAGTTTGCTTGGAGCAGTAGCACACCCCAAGAGTTCACACCCAGCTCTGAAACCGACTTTGCCCATGGCCCTGGGTGAGTCACTTAACTCCCCGTGGTTCACTGAACTGCAAAGGGGAGAGAACGATTCCTGCCTAACATGAGGTAGGTTGTGGCAGGATAAATTAGCTGTTGGCTTTTAAAGTACTTTAAAGATGTACTGCAAAGCATTAAGAGCACTTGTTTTTATGAAGACAGTATAGGTTAAATGATAATTCTGTGCTCTTGCTGAATTTGTTAGCTTTAAAGTGTGAGTGTTATGCTTCTACAATATGCTATTAATCCAAACAAATTACTGAGCCTTTGTGTGGTATGTGAGAAAGCTGATGAATTTACCTTTCTATAGCTGTAAATGCAATGGGAAGGATTTGAACTTCCCTTCTCACCTCAAAGCCTCTGGCAAGCTGGTCACTGACATAATAAATATTCAGCATTTAATAATGCTTCACTTTTCCTCTTTAAACCATTAGTTGTTTCCTGCTTCACTAAGAAGAACTTCAAATTCAATTCATTAACATTTCTTTAAATAGCCTTCTTAACAATGCCTGTTTGCTTTCCTTGTTATGTTCTGTCACTAATAGCGGTTTTTACTTCTAACCTGTTATTAATTAGAAATAAAGACTGGATCTCTTCATTTCTGAATTAGTTTTAGTGCCTCTTTTCCTCTGAAGAGGATCTATGTTTTTTTTCAAGCCTAGCATTTCACCTTATGGAATGATTCCTGGGGTAAATAATTCAGCTGGTCAGAGACAGTGCACTTCAGTCCGCCTGCAGCGGCCAGCCCGGCGGTGGGCAGCGAGGCATGCCAAATCCCAGGCAAAGAGGAGCACAGCAGCATGAAACTTTCATTAGGGCCATGGAGGTAAGAGCCTGCTTCTCCTTGGTGCTTTTGGTGTGACCTCCAGGGCTGGTCGTGACTGTTGGAGCTGGAGGGGCACCGCTCCACACTGCCTTAATGTCCATGCCACAAACAGGCGCAGAGCGTCTCAGCCACCCTCATCTATTCTTTCCCGACTTCAAAGTGTTGCATCTCGGACTGTAATTACCCTCGAGGTATTTCAGACTCGGAGCGACACCGGGGAAATTGCACTTCCCGATAATGGAGTCCACAGTTGTGTTTAATCAATTATGGAGTTGGTCATGAGATTGGCTTTTTAGTCACAAGGATTTTAAGGCTAGCCCCTGATGCCCTTTAAGGCCAGCTCCTTATGCCTTGGCTGAGGAGAGCAACACCACCAAATTAAAGAAGCACTATCCATTTGATGTAGCTTAATCTAGGCTTTACCTGCTTAATTAAGACCATGCTGCCAATACCCACCACCCGTGCTCTGAACAGCCGGTCGAATGCCATGCTGTAGTTTCCTAAGCAAAACTGCTTAAGTTAGGTGGAGCTGCAACACTAATTTTTACGGATATAAACAGATCCTCTCAGCAGCATCATCTCCACATTTGTGGGAGCTGGCGGCAGTGCTGTAGTGCAGGGCTCGGAGATGTGCGGATGCTGGAGAGGAAACGCGAGCCGAGCCGAGATGGGAATTGCGAACACGCAGCCTCACTAACTCGCTTTGAAAGATACATGACAGCCAAAAGCTTTGCTCCTCAGAAGTAATGGAGTTGTCCAGGGTGCGTGCGGGTGCAGGGGCTGAGGGACTTCCAGTGGAATAAATTCAGATGATGCTAGCTCACCAGATACTGTAGTAGCTGCTGGTGGGAAGGTCTTGCTTTGGGAAGCTAGTAATGATGCTTCAGGCCAGCCACGGTTAAGTGATGGTGTATGCCTGCCCTCATAGATGCAGTGTGGTGGGTTGTGATGATAAGCTGGCAACGTGGCTGTGCTGGGGCATTCAGGGTGAGAGAACCCATCCACAGGGCTTATGAAACCTGTCCTGTCTCATGCGTGGAGCCCGCAGGAGCTACGTGACTGGGCTGGCTTTTCCTGAACCTGGGTTGACTCCTCTCTGTCTTCCAATTTCCATGGCCTCACTCCCTCCTGCCATGGAGGAAAGAGCCCCTTCCTTCCCTCCCTGCCTCTGGGTGCCTATTTGCAGGCAGGCAAGAAGAAGGATGTAGAGAGGTGCAATGGGACCAGGCCATGGGTATGCTGGTGAGGAGCAGAGTTTGCTGCACTCTCAAAGGTTTGCAGTAAGGCTGTGTGCTTACTGGTGTCTTTGAGGCTTTGAGCAACCTTTGCAAGGCTGAGGATGTTGCCAGATGTTTGCCCTTCTATTTGGCTGGGTGTACCTTGAATGGCCACTGAACTACCCAAACGACTGCTGTTAGAAGATCATCCGTGCATTGTTTTGCCTTCTCCACCTTTTGGCCTGCTTTCCAGCACACTGGATCCTTGTCTATCCAGTTTCTCCTTCCTACACAAATCTCCAGCTGCTTTTCAGCAGTACTTAGCAAGATTCTCAATGCACTCTACTTGCCTGCTGCTTCTCTTTGGGAAGTCCCAGGAAACCTCAGTCATTGGTGGTTTTCATCAAGCACAAGGTACAACTTTGATGCTATTTCAGATCTGCTTCACTTGAGGGAAAGGAGATCCTTCAAAACTGAAAACATCTTATGAATTCATCCATTACTTTGGTTCCTCCTGTGCCTGCCAGCTCTTTGCCTGTGATGCCAGTTTGTTGCAGAAATATTGTCTCTGAATTTAAGATGTCCAGGAGAGTTGATGATAAGTGAGGAAGTATTGATTGACGTATACATTTATACCTCTTTTACAAATTCTTCTTTCTCAGACAGCATTATAGATAACCGTCCCAGAAGAAGGCAGCTGTGACTATGTGATGTACTTACATGGCTACAAGAGGGGTATCTGTCTGTAGTATGAAAGGCAGGTTATTGCTTAGGCCTTTTCTCTCTCCTCTAATTTTATACTAGTAGCCCTATGCAGGAGGATTTTGTTGTTGCTGCTCACACAAAGCTGTCTTGTTGGGAATCACTCGTTGCCCTAACCCAGTTTCAGTTATTCTATTAATACACCACTGGAGTCTGGCTGGAGTACAGAGTCCTCTGTGGACAGGCCAGCAGCAATGTCTCTCTCCTGGAGCAATTATAGAAGAAGTGGTACAGAGATGATAATTCAGATGAAAGTGATCAGAAGGGGACAGTCAAGAGAAAAAGAACCATTGGGGGGAAGTCAAGTTGGATCTCAGACCTGTATCCCCTGAGCTAATGGGGGCTCAGTGGATGATGTGATTCTTTTCTGAGAAATGTACCTCACCAGCACACTCCAAGATTGCTCTTGGGGGTTAAAAATAACCCTTATGGTAGCAAAATTGAACTTCTGAATCTCTTCTTCTCACATCATTGACGTGTGAGCAGTCATAAGTCCCCCTCTTGAGTAAAGCTTTAGTATTAACACTGAGGTAGTGGTGACTTTATAATAGTCTTGCAGTACCTAAAGGGGGCCTACAAGAAATCTGGAGAGGGACTTTTGACGAGGGCATGTAGTGACAGGACAAAGGGGAGGGAATGGTTTTAACCTGGCAGAGACAGAGATCAGACGTTCTTCGCTATGAGGGTGCTGAGGTGCTGGCACAGGGTGCCCAGAGAAGCTGTGGCTGCCCCATCCCTGGCATTGTTCAAGGCCAGGTTGGACACAGGGGCTTGGAGCAAGCTGCTCTAGTGGAAGGTGTCCTGGCCTGGCATGGGCTGGAATCGGATGAGACTTAACGTCCCTTCCAACACAAACCATTCCATGACTCTAGGACTATCTCTGCACCAATTGGGGTGCTTGCTACTGCAGCATGCCCCAGGTCCAGGCATGGGATTTGCCAGCATAAAGCAGGTTGGCTTTAGACTGGATACTTTCCCTGCTCATGTTCACCATATCGTTGCACACGTGTTTGTGCTGTGTTAATGCGCTCATGGAGCTCTGGTGTGTGTTGCTTCGTTGCTGATTAGGCAGATGGGCTGATACAAGACCAGTCCCTGGAGTGCTGCTTCCAAACCAGTGATTTAGCTGTGTAACTCTCTGTAATGAAACTTATTGAGGATGGCAGCCTGGGCCGTCCTGTGGAATTCAAGATATGTTATTTTTGTTCTGAGGACATTTCTAAAGGATTTTAATTATGTGCATGGTTAATAAATGTCATGCTATCCATCTTCAGTCATGCATACATATGCGGTGTGCTGCGCAGGTGCCCACTGGCCCAGAGTGAGGATGATGTGCAGCCATGTTTGTGGCATATAATTACTTAGCTTGTTTTTGAGGTGAGCACAGGAAGAGACTGTTCCCACCACCCCAGTAGTTCCTATATGATGGAACAATGCACAGAGTATGTGAATCTTTAATGTGTCTGCAGCTGAGAACGGAAGCGCCTGCTGCTCTCTGCAGTCAATTCTATTGTCTTAATTTGCTCTGACATCAAATTATTCCCCCCCCCCCATCTTATTTCCTCATACAAAGCAGGGATAAAGAATGTTACCATAGAAAATGAAGGTGTCAGAATGTAGGGTTTAGACCTGAAAGATGAGGGAATGGGATCATTCTGTTTTCTTGGGGTTTGCAAGGCTATTTGTTTTACAAGCCATTTCCTGCTTATCCCAGGTCTTGAGGTGATGGCTCCTGAGGAGGCTCAGTGTGTTGAGGTGGAAGTGTACCTTCCCGGCTGTTCAGATGGCTGTGGGAAATACCAGCTCCAGCAGGAGGTGAATCAGAGAGTCGCAAAACCATCACTGCTTACTTTTGGGATTGCAGTTCTTCCTCCACTTAGGAAACAGCCCTTTCCATTGCACCCTACTTAGGTAACATGTCTTGGAGTGTGCTCCTCAGATTTGGCTTCAGGTTATGAGCACAGTATGGCATCAGCCCAGAATTTCCTGTGGAAGTGCACAAGAGAGGTGTGATAATACATGTTTCTTCCCCAAAATTTGTATTTCTCTCCCTGTACTTTCTGCTTCAGTTTTTGGGTTGTTTTTTCTCCTCATTGACCACCGGCTATGACCATATGGCTTCTCTTCTGTTTTCCTCCGTGTCTTCTACCCCCCTGCTCTGAACATATTATAATGTTCATGAGACATTTTAATATCAGTTCTGGTCTTGCCTAGCAGCATAAAACATCTTGTGTATTTGCATTTTTTAGTTTAATCATTATCTTAATATTTTTTGGGCAGTAGCCACAGAATCTTTTTCTCTGTTTCATCTTTAAAGCGACAATTTGTGCTTTTCCCTACCATACCCCTACTATTACACTTGCTTTAAACCCATAGCTAAGCAGTGGTTTTGAAAGAGGAGATGACAGTAAACCTGTCTGTAAGACACAGAACCAGAGAATCACAGAATGGTTTGGGTTGGAAAGGACCTAAAGATCATCCAGAACCGACCCCCTGCCATAGGCAGGGACACCTCACACTAGGCCATGTCACCCAAGGCTCTGTCCAGCCTGGCCTTGAACACTGCCAGGGATGGAGAATTCACCACTTTCTTGGGCAACCCATTCCAGTGCCTTGCAGTAAAGAGCTTCTTCCTTGTATCTGATGTTTCAGAAGCTCTTGTTACACCAGTCATCTTTGGAGCAGGTCTTCAGCATTGACATCTATTACTCAGAAAGAGCTACCAGTCTCTAGCTAGGAACACCTGGAAATGTAACTTCTATGGAGGGATGGTCTGGTGTTAAGCAAGTCCTGAAGATTAAAATAATCCTGGGAAGCCCTGAGTTACAGAAAAACTCTCATTTTTGTGCATTCTTCCTACAGCAGACTCACTGCTTCTTTTATTTAAGACCAGTTATATCTTAGTTGACACAGCCAAGAGATGAAGTGCTCCTATTACCAGAAACACCTTTTTTTGTGTCTCAAATCCAGTTTGACTTTTCTGGTCTTGGGGTTACATTCAGTCCTGATGCAACTGCTGTGAATTTGGGTGTAGTTAAACCAATTGTGCCTGGCCTAGGTTTGGTTCTGAATGTCAAACTCACTGTTAGCATCTTGGGATTACCTCATGATCTCCTTCGTAATCCTTTTACAAACATATTTTCTTTTCAGCTCATGACAAACCTAATTAGTGGTGTTTTCAGTAAATATGAATACTTGTATTGAAAGTACTTTTTCAAATACAGATTTGCCATGACCTAGCATTAGGTTGACCTTCCATAGCGTCCCTCAGCAACGTATTTTGCTCACATTGATTAATCAAACTTCATAGCATTTACCGTGTAAGTAAAACTTTGTTATTCTAGGTCAGAAACAAAAAGATTGAGGTTCAGAAAATCTTTTGCAAAATCATTGGAAGTTTGGGAAACATAGCTAAGCTGTCCTGACTTTTAGACCTCTATGTGTTTCCAAGGCCTTTTCCTTCACATAGGTATTACTCAGATGCTTTCCTTACTGACATTCCTGTTCTCCAACACTACATTCCAATTGTCGTTCCCTTTTTTGTCTTTCCTTAATTTTCAGCCTTAAATATTCCAAAGCATTTGCCTTTACTACCCTGCCAAAACCTGAGAAAGGGAGAAAACCATAGTCCCTGCCCCTGCTGTTCTTGGGAAGGAGTGAGCACTCTGGAGCCTGAGGGAATGCCTCAGTATGTCTACAATGGCCAAATCAGATATTCATTTAGAGAGGTCCTCTCCAGCTAAGGAAGTGCCTACGTCCACCTGGTTCTGCTCAGGCAAGAATGTACATGCCTTTTCTTTGGAAACACCTTTAAAAATGCAAGAATAGGGCTAGGGAAGGAACCAGGTGATGTTTTCAGTACTTTACATTAATGTAGTGTTTTTACCCCTGTTCATGAGAGATCTGAGCTGTAAAAGGGGAAGACAGCACAAGCAGTTGTCTTCACTGCATTCTGCTCAGCACCCAGCTGGCTGGGGCATGCTGTAGAGCATAAACCTGCCTCTTCTTCCCCAGTGATGCCAGCATCATGCAACACTGAGATTCAAAATAGCAATACCAAAACTACTGCATCTTCTCATCTAATATCACCTCACACCAAAATCTGTTGCAATAGCCACCAACTGCATTGAAACTCTCTTTTCCCTTTTAGCTGTTAGTCACTGTTCTTCAGTGGTGAGTTCTTATTTAGAGAGAGATCTGGCTTCAATTATTTAGATGAAGATGCTGGGTAGAATTCTATACCAGACAAGCTGGGCTGACTTGTCACAGTCTTTTAGGATTGTCTTTCTTTTTGAGGAATTTCAAATTCCTTTTTCCCCTCAGAGAAAATAATTCATAATCATAAATGAATACTTGGAAAATGTCACCTCAAGGTACTACAGATGAGGCCTTCCAGGCCTGTGAAGCTAGAGAGGAGTTAGCTAATGTGACATTCTTTTCTTTGCTCATTTGTTTTCTATGTGGAACAAGGGCTCCCGCTTCACTCAGAAGGAGAGAAGAGCATTTTAACCAGCTATGTGGAGAAAGTGGGACTGTTCAGTTGTGCTCAGAGATAACCCCATCTCTGGGTTTTGTACACGTTCCGTGATAATCTACAGTCAAAACAAAATTAGACTTCTCCTCTTTTACGTATTTGAGGGTTTTTTTGCCTCCACATTTGCCCTCTTTAACCTAAACAAGCCTCTTGTTCATAAGACTGGATTATGAAAGATGCTTCTTCATGGCTTATGAACTTGCTTTAAACTTCCTTTTCTGCAATGCAATTCCAACTCCTCAGCTTGCTCCCCTGCCACGGAAAGCTCTGATTTTGTATCTTTAGTGAGATATACTGAATTAGGTTTCTTTTTTTTATTTGTTTTTATTTCCGTGTGCTGACAGTAATTGTTTTCTAAGGGATTGATTCAAAGGTCGTGTAAGTCAATTGAATTTGGATTACAAATCATAGAAAACAGGACTGGAAGGGAGATATCAAGAGATCAACTGATCCAAACAAGACCTATTGTATCTATTTAGTTTCTGACATGCTTCTCTGAGATGCCCAGTCACTACATTTACTCCTAAGAGAATTCCCAAGCACTCAACTGATTTTCCCTTTCTCTCCATTGTTTCTTTTCCTGTCCGCTATGGGCAGAGGGAGCAAAGCAGTTCCCTTCTTCTCGGAACGAGTCTTCTGTACACTTGAGTTTTCTTATCTCCCTCAGTTTCTCTTCTTGGGGATCAACACCCCCATTTGTTCAGGTGTCCCCACATGGTTTATGTTTCTCTCATGTGAGTTCTGGCCGTTGGATGTCTGCCTTTGACTCCTGGCACCCAAAACGGTATGCAGAAGCCCACCTGACACCTGCCATTGCTGACTGTAGAGAGAGGTGCTGGTGGAAGCCACACAAAGCAGCTTGGGGGCTTTGCTTCTTGGTTTACTCATAGCTGCTGCTTCAGATTAAGGCTCCTCTAAATTATGCCAGAAGCAATCAGTCATGTTAAAATATTCCAGAAGCCAAAGTCTGCCTGTGTGTGGGAAACTTAGACACATGCTTTATAGTGTTGGCCAAGGGAGATGGTATTAGGCCTTCTGACACCTGGGAATTAGCCTGTCGATTAGATCTTTCACTGGTGGTGCTCCCTCCACAATGTATTTTCTATAACTTAGTTGTTGATAGCTTGCAAATATCTCAGTGCTATCCCTTAAGCACTTCTGAGGGAATGTTCATCACCTGGTTTTCTTCAAATGACTTCAGAAAGACCAAAGGGGAGCTGACATAACAAATCATAGGGTAAAGCAGATTATTACAAGCAAGAAGGCATCCTTCAAACTGCTGTGTGTTCAAGAAAGAAAAGGGAGGACAAGGCTCACAAATCTTTAGGAGCCCTTTGAAGGAGTCCCCAGGCAAATGAACAAAGAGATCTGGGTGATATGCTCCTCAGGGAATGCACAAAGGCATTTGAAAAAGTGCTTCACCCAAGGGTCTTACAGGAAATAACCTCCATCAGTTTCTTGCATGGGTAAATAATTGTTTAAAAGATGGGAAACAATAGAGAGGAATAGAGAGGTGATTTCCACAGCAGAGCCTTGCAGAGGTCTGTGCTGCAGCCCACATTGTTTGGTGTTTTCATGAGTGCTCTAAAAAACCATGGCGAGCAATAAGACAAGAAGTTTGGAGGTGAATGCCAACTTATTCAAGATAATAAAGGCAAGGGCTGACTGCAAAGAACCGAGGAAGTGCCTTTTCATACCGCGTCCCTGAGCAGCAGAGTGGGAGATGAAATTCAGTGTGGATATAAGAGAGGAGGAGAGGTGGGGTGAAAGTCCCTAGCGTTGCATTGATGATGATGAGCATGGAAGTGAGTACTATCACTTGGGGAAAAAAGGATGTGGTTATAACATTGTGCTTTGAAAGCATCACCTCAGTGCTTAGTATTTGTTAAAAAAAAAAGCAGGCTTACTGTTAGGAGCTATTAGTAAAGTAATACAAAACAAAAGAGGAGACACAAAAGAGGAGACTCTCTTCAGCACTTTAGACATCCATGCTTTGCCCACATCTTGAATACTTGGTTCAGTTCCAACACTTCAGACACAGCAGGAGTGGAAAAGGCATGGAAAATGAGTGATTAGAGTCAGAGAATAGCGGCTTTGTATGAAGAATCATAAAATAGTCTAGAATTCTTTAGCCTGGAAAAGAGATGAGGGGATATGACGGGGGGTGTAAAATGATAACTACCAGCATCGAGGTGAAGAACGGGGAATGGTGGTTCGTTGTTTCTCTTAATACAACGTAAAGGAACATCAAACCTATTGACTGTGGCTTCAGAGCAAACAAAAAGTGTTGCTGCTCTGTGGCACACATAACACCCACAAGGAGCAACTTTCTGCAGGATGTTGTGGGTGCTGACAATTCTCAGATGTTTAAAAAGTGACTGCTCAGATTTATGGGAGAAAAGATTTATCAAGGTCTGTTATTTGCAAAGACACTGTCTCTGCCTCAGAAAATCTGTGCACTACAAATTGCCACTGTCAGGAAGAGTGTTCAGGGAAGTATTATTGTATGGGCTGGTTCTGTTCTCCTCCTCTTCTCTGGGTATCTGCTGCTTGTGACCATCGGAGACAAGTTACTTGGTGTGCCTTTGGTGTGATGCTGCTGCTATGTTCACTCTGTCATCCTTACGGATGTTCAGCCGTTGCAGCTCTTACTAATTTTAATGGATTGTTTTCAGTGGTCAAAGCCAGTTGTCCAGTCACTGTCAGAGAAATCCATCCAGGATAACGAGATCTGGCAATTTCAGGGCTGTAGCAGGATAACCTAGAAGCAAAATAATAAAATGCTGCTGGAAAGCACTCAGTCCCCTTTAAAGGAGTAGTAGTAGGGAAAAAAAATGCACCTAAACGGTCATATATCAGAGCAGCATGTAAAATGTCCAGCTGAGGAGTGTTATTAATGAAGTGGTGAACTTTAAGTCCATGCATAACATGCCTCCAGTAGGAAGGTTCTGATTTCCAATGCCTGTGGTAATCTAGCAAAATCCGAGCCATATCTTTAATGAACAAGGTAAGTTATCAATCAACACGGAGATGACACGAGCATTTCATACCTACCCAAAACCCAACACCTCCCCTCCCCAAAACCAAGGCCACTGCAGTGCCTCCCAAGGCTGCCCGTCCTCGTCAGGCAGGCAGAGAGTCATGAATCTGCATGTGACTGTTAAAGGCAGAGCTGCTACTAAGTAGGTGGTAGTTATTTTTAGCAAGTAGTTTAAATTGTTCCGATATTGAATCTGCACCGTGCAGGGGTAACATCTTTAAAATGCAATTCTATGGTAGGTGGCAACAATCAAGCTGAATTACTGACAATGTAAGGAAATGAAAAGTCAAACTGCTGACCATGTGTATTTTATGGTATTTAATTAAAAGGAGATAACATAGTGTGAATGAACCACAAATCAGATAAAAATGGCAGTATATTCTCATATTTAACACATATTTGACTTGTGGTTGCTTGACAATTTACCAGAACAGGTCTATGACGGTCTCCAAATATAAAATCAGGAGTGTAATTAAAAATACTGCAGGGAAGAAGCAATATTCAGTTCAACCCTGAACTACGTTAATCACAGCCACAGCTGTATCACTTCCATTCCCTTTAACAAGAACCTCATTTCTTTCATTTTTTTCCCTGTCTTTTTAATAAAAGAAGAAAAAAAAAAAACAAAAAACCCTGTCCAGGCTTTTGCTAAATCAGAGTGTCAGGTTTAAAAAGTTTAATGTGGGGTGGGAAGGAGAAAAGGGCAGAAGAAGCAGAGCACAGGGTAGTTGGTTGATGCGGAGCTGCCTCTGCTTGGGGCTCCGACTGTGGCTTCTCTTCTGCTTCTGGCATAGGCTTGTGCTGTGACCTTGAGAGATTTATTTATTGCAGCCTGTGCCACAGCTCCTTCCCCCGTGAAGCAGAGCTATCCTTGCCTTCTCTCCTTGTTCTTGTGCTTGGCTAATAATCAGGAGAGCGGAGCCTTGATCTCAGCTGGCAGCTTCTGCAATAACCCCATTGTTTCAGGGGTATCTCCTCCCATACCAACCTATACATGTTCTGCCTCCTTGCTCCTGCCAGTCTATGACAAGCAAGTAAACACAAGCTGGACTTGTGCTCCCACCAGTCTTTCTTCTGTTAATTCTCCCACTGAAAGTATTGCAGTTCAGAATCTGTGAGGCTTTACTGGGCGCACAGTGATGTTACTGGTGCGCCCTGTCCCATGGGGAGGAAACTCGCAGCATGACAAAGAGATGAATCCATGTGTGTCTTTTCACTGGAACTTGGCTAAAAAGCCTCAAGTTCTTGCAACTCCAGCTGAAGAGACAGCTCTTAGGGAATGAGTGTTTAGTCTTCCCTTGTTTGATGTCTGTCAGCACAGCTTTCAGACAAAATAAATAAAGTTAGGCTCTCCATTCAAAGGGAGAAGAGTGCAAAAGGGAGTTCAGGCTTCCTGTGCTCACCTTTAGGATCCTCACAGGTAGTGCCTGCCAACTTCTCAGCTCCAGTTTCTGCCCCTGTGGCTATAAAATGCTGTTTTCTGCTGTTTGAAACCCAAACTGATTGGTTTTCCCCACCTCTCTGCATTGCCATCCAGTTTTCAGCAGACTGCGTAAATGTGTTGCAGTGCGACCGACTTGGGGGAAGAACCTCTCCTACAGGTCAGTGTGAGGAGTTTTTCCAGGTGACTCCATCTCCTGGAAATCCTTGGGAACCGGGGTGTAAAAACCAAGGAAAATGAATTCATCCACATTCAATGTTTTGCTACTTCTTGCAATCTGACAGTTGAGTTTTGCATGTTTTGTTCTGTGTATCATTGCACTACTGGGGCTCCCTGTGGCATCCAGGGGTGTGAGCACAAAGGAGCTGCGTTTGGGAGAAGGACTAGATAACCTCTCTTTCGGTGGAAGAATTCATGAAAGGACTTCCATGTTGCAATTCCCATTTCTCCCTCTCTTTGGTGGGTTACAGCTGATTAGGAGAGAGTGGGATTTAGGTTCTGGTAGCAGGATCCTATTGTCTAAATCTCGCTGCTATTATTTTTTACTGTGGGAAACATCAGTTGACATGCAATTGCAGTAATACCCTCTAAGTCTCCACAGACATTATTTATTCATTTGGAAAAGGCTGTTGTCTCCTTCAGTTTTGTGTAGAGTTTCAGAATTTCAAAGACCCTTTTGGTGAGATTTCCTTGTGCTGTGTCCAGTACAATTCAGTATTTCTTGTCCCTACAAAGCTAATTGCAGCACTATTTGTTAACTCAGGAATTGGGCTATTTCTTATCCTTTTTTTAAATCAGGCTTTTTAGCTTATTCTTGACTTCACTGTCTTGTAGCCTGAGTGAGCGTAATGCAACACAATGGACTTGCAGGTAATCAATAAAAGCTTTGGAGGTCAGAGATGGCATTGGACAAACTTACACTCATGATTAAATATTCTGCTGAAGGAAATAGTGAGGGGGTTTTTCACAAGGCAAACTCAGAGTTGCCCTGATGACCCTGAGGTCAGTATTCTATGCTGCCACATAGAGAAACTGGCTCTGGAGTCCCTTTTTGGGCCAACAGAGTCACTGCTTGCTCTACAGACTGCCTGCAGCCTGTTTCTATTGCGGTCAATGGGATGCTCTTCCGAACTCCAGTGGGGCTAAGATCTCACTCAGTTTTAGGGATGTAGCCAAGCCACATGGGTTAGGAGCCTTGGCACCCCTATGTACACAGTGGAGAGAAATTATTACAGGAAATCTTACAGACAACATATTTCTTAAGAAACAGGTGGGTGCAAACATACTGCAATGGGTTGCTCTGCCACAGCTATATGTATGCTATCGGTTGTATATGTGTGCTATGTATGCTATATGTGTGTTATGTATGTGTATGTATGCTATGACCAGCACTCAGAGGAATTTAGTGTGTACCTGGAGAACTTCTGGTTCTGTTTTTCTCAGAGGAAACTGGTTCAACTGATGCAAACCAAAACTGCCTTGTGCCACCAGTGAGGAAAATTGAGGGATTTGCTTCAAAGTTGCACAACTGTTCTGAAACAAAAGGCTGAGTGCTAGTGCCCTTCTGTCACTGCAGGGGCACAGTGTGGTCTCCTAAAATCAAGGTGTCCTCATGTGCAGATGTTGCTATCCTTGCATGCTGCTGTTTAGTGGGAAGCTGGGAGATGCTTTTGCATGTTGATAGCTTAACTGAGAAGCTGTAAAGTGAATGCATTTGGCTTTAATTCTGTGAATAAGTAGTGGAACCATGAAGACACAGGTTCTGCTGAAAGGGCAACAGATGTCTGATTAAGAAAGTGCTAGAGCAGTATCCAAGTATTTGGTAAAGGGCACCTCCAGGAGTAATCATCATCTCAATGTCACTGTTGTCTGGCTATGGACACATAGCTCACGCTTAGGAATGATGATGGCCTATGGGAATTCCTCTTTATGTCACCTAGGTGTCTAGAGCAAAAATCCTTTCCAAAGTAGCTGGACCTCTGTGGCATCTTTCACCCCCAGGGGTTCAAAGGCACAGTGAGAAGAGCTAGAAATAAGAAGGTTGTCTCCAAACTACATGGCAGTGAATAAGGGAGCAGAATGAGGTTGCTCAAGCAAGAGCCTGAACAGAACATGGGCGCAGTAACAGTAATGGGGATGTGTGGCGTGGTAGCAACAGTACGAAGCAGCAGCAGGAGATAACATGGCCAAAACTTTCCCATTCTAGAAGTTAACTCCATGAATTTTGGGAAGTGATATTTGGGTGACAGCAGAATGAGTATATTTGTGGCACAGCATCCCAGTATGCCACTGAGCAGCTTGTCTCGGTGGAAGTAAAATGCGAGAGGAGTATATCATTTTGCACTGAAAACATTTCAAAAGGACAAGAGCCAACAGACTCATAAAACTTCTCTCTCCAGATGTTCTCCCCAGAGCCATTAAAATAGGTGGTCTTAATATTTACTTTTTGATCTTCACTACGCTACCTTCCCCAAAGCCAGCAACAAAGTATGTGGTTAAATGTGAGCACAGATGAGTCTTCACGCTGGGGCAGCAGGAATGGGGGGCATACTGACACCTCATTTAGTTTGCCATTCCATTTCCCTCCAACAAAACTAGCAGGCTAAGTCCCATGCCTTGTTTGCTGTCTGCATGCAGTAGAAGGCTTCGAAGCTCTTAAGGAACGCATTTCAAATGTTCTTCCTTCTACAGAGCGTGCAGCTGGCACAGTCATCCAACCATGTCAGAGAAATGCATAGTGGTGATAAACTGGTGTAAATCAGAAAATGATAATCAGTAAATGATAAAGTGATGTAAATCAAAAGGTGAGGGTGGAATCCTGAGTCTCACAAGCCCCACACAGGCTTCACTTGTACCATTTCTTTCTAAGGCAGGATGCTAACTCCATAATGCCTCCAATGTTTTTGCTGCTCTATTGAACCTACTCCATCGAGAGGAAAGAGTCGAGTGTGCTATACTCACGTTCTCTCAGGTATAATATACAAGATCCATAATAATTCAATAACATGAGAGCTCAGCTCTAGTGTTTGTTGAAAAGGATTTACTTTGCTTTCATTGGGATAATTACAACCGATTGTAATAAGCGCAGATATAAACTCTTGATCTTTGCTCTGCTTTCAGAACTGCAGACTGCAGGTTACACACAAGTTGAAGACAATTACAACTTAGTTCAAAGTCTGGAGACTTCACAAAAAGGCGTGGGGTGGTGACTCCATTTGGTAGATCATAATTTGATGCTTTTTATTCACGTGCCCATTCACACATTGCTTGTAATTGCTCTGAAAGTTGTACTTGCACAAACCATTTCTGGATTCCAAGGCAGGGCAAGTGCATGTTGCACCATACGTTGTAAACCCCATCTTGGACTACCATGGCAGGGGTCTTGATGGGGGCTCACAGCACCTTCTTACTGACCTGAATGCTGCTCAATAGCTAAATTGTGTGAACATGTGCCAAGGTTCCAGACTTTTGTGCTAGACACCAGCCAGTCCATAGGCTCATTGGGAATAAGTGACATGAGAAAGTTAAATTTTCTGGCAAAAAAGGGAACTCCACAGGAGGGTGGGAATTAGCTGGTATTCAGGCATCTCCGTTATTGCATGAATGGAGCCTGGTATGATTTTTTCTGAACAGTATAACTGCATTTGAACTGCTGCTCCAGGAGGACACCAGGCACTTCCCTGTTCAGTGTCCTCTCAGCCACCTCAGCCCCCCTGAAATGCTGTGGCTTTCAAGAGCAATGATGTTCAGAAATCCTCGTATCTGTCTGCCTTCTCACAGCCTCTTGCTTCCCTGAATCGGTTGGGATATGGTATCCTCTGTTTTCCCTGACACTGCAAACAGGTTGAAATGATAGATGAAAGGGGAGCGGGATGGAGCTGTGAGTTAGTGCATTAGCCTTTCACTGCTGGAGCCTGAGGTTCAGAGTCTTCCTTTGAGCAGATGTGAAAATGGGTTTAATAGTTTCTAAATCCTCAGTGGACATTTGGCAATATCATAAAACCATTGCAAAATTCGGAAAAGAGAAGCCTGGGAGTCTGGAACAGGAAATGTTTCATGGAGGTGGGAGGCAGAGAGGCATGGGGAAACATGCACAACACCTTCATCGAGGTATTTCTAACAAGCCCACGCTTATTACACACCGAGTGCACCCACTAATTAAGGAACAAGAAGAAAGAAAAGATAGTTGAAAAGCCTGACTAGTATTTTCGCTGGGAAATGCATTAGACAATTGGAAAGTACACATAGTCCTATTATTCAAGTTAATTTACACTCACTCTCCTAGTCCACCATGAGAATTTATGAACCTGGAAGAGCTGTAAGTCCCTTAACAAAGTAAACAAACAGTGACTCAGTGTTGTGCTCTTCCAGAGACCCACCACCTAAGGGTTTGGGTGGTTGGTTTTGGGTTTTGGTTTCTTCTTTAACTAAAGGTGAAGAGATGATTCAGAATCAGTGTTCTGTCTCTCTTCTCAGGGGCAAACAATTCACATTACTGGAATTAGACAATTAGGATAGACTTCAAATGCACGGTGAACCTCAGCAAATGAAAGCCACCAGCCTTCAGCTATGACTTGTGTTTGCATGGGAGTCTCAATGGAGAAGGGTGCTTCAGTTTACTGTGCTCCCTGCAAGTGGCTCAGCCTTTTCCAAGTGGCAATGCTGCTTCCCTCCCCCAGGCCTGCCAAATTCAGAGCAACAACAGCCAGAAGATTAAGCAAGTGTAGCTAAAACTATTCCTATGTCAAGCCCCTATTTTAATCTCCTCCTTAGGATCTGAAGCGGACTCGTTAGTCCCTATAACACATCATCTCCTTCTGTATGTGTGAGGCACTTAAAGAAAGTTTTTCGCACTGTATACCAGACGACCTTGATGTGATAGACTGCAGGGTTTTGTGACACTGCACACTCAGTGCTATTCAACACTTTGCCTGAAAGGGAGGAAGGAATGGATTTATTGACTTGTGACTTTGACTCAGGCCTGTGTATCAGGACTGTTATTATGTGGAATGATTAGGCTGCAGTGTCAGGGACAAGTTAAACTAGAACAACAAAGGACCTCCTTAACCTTTACCTGGACACAAGGCCATTCATAATGACTTGCATGGTTTGGAAAACTAAGTATATCTTGCAGCACTCAATACTTCTGCAGCTACAGCAAATGAACAGAAATGGAAAAGATGGATTGCTGAAGGAGATGAAATGTAATTCAATTCTGCATAGTCCTGTTTAGAATACCAAGTTCAGGTCCGTGTCAAAAAGTGGCAAAGGCATCATCATTTTCTATGGAGTGAAGCAGGAATTTTTAAAGTGGATACAATAGATATCCACCCAAGAAACTCCTGTTTTTTTCAGGTGGCGTGACACATAATGCTCCCCAAGGAGCTTTCCTCATGCCAAGTGTACATGAAACCATTATTAATGCTAATCATGGCTAGGTGCCAAACATGAAGAGGTCTTTGAACAGCAAGGGGAGTCATTCCCACAAAGCTGGTGGTGATTATGGTGACAATAGTCACATATCCCTATCGCTTTGTGCAAGGAACTGCTTGTCTCTTGTAGCTAAAGCTCTGCATGAGATTCCTGATGTAGGAGTCTGTCTGCGAGTTTAGATTAGATTCAAAACACTGCCCTCCTTTTCCTAATAGTCATTATCAGAGCACGTTAGGAATGACTCAGTGGGTTTTGGATGGCTGAGATCTCACCCCTGCTCGAGCTGAGGATAATTTGTGCCCCTGATTTCAGGAGGTGCCATATCAGTGCTTGGTGCTTTGCAAGGCTGAGTGCTCACCTGTGTGCATTGCCTGGACCTTGCTGCTGGTCAGAGAGTGCTTGCGTCTCACAGGCTCCTCTGCTTCCTGACAGTGTTTATTGCTGATATCCAATCGTGGGATCCCAGGCGATTTCACATTTGTGAAACTGAAACAGGGGAATTCAGGTTGGATATAAGGCAGAAGTTCTTTACTGTGAGGGTGATGAGCACTGGCACAGGATGCCCAAAGAAGTGGTGAATGCTCCATCCCTGGTGGTGGTCAAGGCCAGGCTGGACAGAGCCTTGGGTGACATGGTTTAGTGTGAGGCATCCCTGCCCATGGCAGGAGGTTGGAGCTGGATGATCTTAAGGTCCTTTTGAACCCGGACTATTCTGTGATTCCATAAGGACGGCAAGGGCCTTCCTTCCAGGAAACAGTTGTATAAGTGATTTTAGAAATGTCTGCAGAGGGAAGTTAAATAAAGCAGTATATGATGTGAGAAGTGAAGAAGCGGTGCAAAATAAGTGGTGTTTCAGTGGCGAAGGAGCAAGCGTGCTGCATGAGGAAGGAGAGGCCAGTTTCTAATCAGATGCTTTTGATCTTCCCAGTACTGTATGAACTTCTGAACTCAGTGCTCCCAAATGTCCCTAAGTTGCAGAGAAACCATTGACTGGCATCTTGTCTTTGCAACTGTCTAGTGCAGGCTCCCAAAAGCTACAGGATGAAGAGAATTCTTCTTTTCTTCCTCCTTGATGTCTATGACGAGTGGGAATTCGTGTTTCAAGTTAAACATACCTGCTAGGTTTGAAAGCAGCTGCAATATTGCATCTGACATTCTTTAAGAGCTCAGTAGAGCACAGTTTTCACGCAAGTGTAAACTGCTCTGCTGGCTTCCATGTTTATAGTGAAGTTTGCACTTGGCTTGCTGCCCTGAAAAGCACCATCACCTCTGGTCTTCCCTTCTCTTCTACTCTCTGGTGTCTCTCTGAGCAGAAAGAAGCCAAATGCCACCAAAAACCTTTAGTCAGACCAGTGCTGGTGAAGCCAAATCTCAGGGGCAAGGTCAACTGACCACATTGCCTCCCCAGAAGATATCAGCTGCTGTTTGCAGTGTCCTGGTTAGCCTGTTTTCTGCAGCCATCAATTATAGAATCATAGAATGGTTTGGGTTGGACATGACCTTAAGATCATCCAGTTCCAACCCCCTCCCATGGACAGGGACATCTCACACTAGACCATGTCGCCCAAGGCTCTGTGCAACCTGGAATGGACACTGGATCTGGTTTAGCTGTCAGCTAAGAAATAAACCCTATGCTGAGGCTGTTTGGGCAAATGGCTCTTCCTTTCACAGAAACGTGTTGTGGTGCCCTTATGACAACTCTTCATTTTGCTTCAGAGTTTGCTGTTCGGGGTTTTTTATCTCCTAATGAATTCAGTCAAACACAATTGCAGCGCGTCTCCTGTTAAAAGGTGCTTGTTACATTTCATGGGTGTGAGTTAGTTTAATAATAACTGCATTTCCCTGGTGCTATTACAAAATAATGCTAGTTTTTGTGGTGGCTGCATCAAAAGCCAGTCATGGATAGGAACACCCTGTATGTGCTAGTGAGAAAATCAACAAGAAGTGAAAGAACCTCTGGGTGAACCAGATTCGTATTAGAGACACACAAACCAGTATTGCTGAGGTTTGAGTTTTCCACTGCTTACCTGAACTCAGGTCTTCTAAACTAGAGTTTCAGAGGAATAGTCTTTCTCTTCTGTCTGTGGGACTTTGTACTTGTTCCTGGTATCTACCTGTAGTTACCCTCAAAGGGCTTTTTTGACTCTTGTATTCATTCATTTTTGCTACATAGGAGTTTACAGCTCCTTTTTATCACCCCTCAATTGGTTTGTTAGAAATGCTACCATCGCATGCTTGTCTTTTGGGCTGGTTTTGTGCAGGTTCTCTAACACGAGGAAAATACAAGGGTTTACTGTACAAGCTTTTATTAATTACTCAGTCCCTCACTTAGCCTATGAATGACAAGTGAGTTTTCCTTTGTCGTTCTCCTGCTGCTTTCATTTCTTCCTATCAACATTGCAGCAAATTAATTAACTCCTGTTCTTTTTTTTTGTTCATTCAAATCCGAGGGCAGGCTGTCCAGGATTTCTGTAGGAGACCAGAAGGAAGGGGACCCTTATTCTACTCCCAACTCCAGGACTAACTCAGCATGCCTATAGGTAGAATCACCTGTAGCAAATCTTGCCTCCCATCTCCCAAGGTGTGGGCTTCACGTGAGAAGGTGTCTTTTAGTCAGAGGTAGGATTTGAAGGTGCTAGGTAGGATATCATATGCGAGGGCACCACAGGCCCTCAGGTATGATAGATTTTTAGGAGCAGTATCCTTGTTCTTGTTGCAAGATGCCAACAACTCGCCTTTTGTTCAAAACAGGGTAAAGGACATTTTATCTTGAACAATTATAGTCTCCTAAAATTACAGGGATCTGAAGAGAAGGTAGAACATAATATCACACCCAGGAGCCAACAGGGCTGCTCAAAGAGGATGAGAGGTGCAACGTGTCCAAAATAACACTATAAAAGGAAGAACTTTAGAAGAAAGCTGCTGATTGTTTCTTTCATACAATTCATGGAATATGCTGTTTTACTCGGAACCATACAACATTTACGCAGAAAAAGGGTTTAGTGTTTGCATCACTTTATTTTTTGTGTCTTTGTAAGTCCTGAAAACTGTAAAAGAGCAAAGCTGCCTTAATATTTTGCAGGGAATGATATTTTTTATTGATAGCTCTTCAACTGTGATGATCTTAGAAATTTTCCAGTGATGTAGTTGCCCTGCAAGAGATCGTAGCCAGCAGAGAGGGGAGTTCCTTTACAGTTTTGGTTCTCTTAGGATCAGGCATCTACTTCCAAAAGCTAACAGTCTCTGCAGGCACCAAAAGATCAGCAACCTCCAAACGATTTCAGACAAATCACTGTTTTGTGTCAGAAGAGGCTAGGGGGGATGTTCAGAGCAGCATATTAAATATAAAGCAGATAAAACATCCCTCACTTGCCAGGATTGGCAGATTCCTTTCTGCTATTTTGTTCCCAGTTAAACGTTTCTTGTTTGTGACTTTGCCTCAAAGTGCACTGGACATACTTTTTGTTTAGAAGAGATTACGAAAAGAAGCCAACAGGGAGAAAGAAAGATGTAATTGAAGGAACTACTGAGAAAAGCTGGGGAGGAGGAAAGTCAATACATAAGGGGAGAGATAGTGAAAAGAGCAAACATTATGAACAAAGAGAGATGCACAGGTACTGTGCTGCAGGTGCCTGGAGCTGCTTGGGTGGGAAAGGTGGTCCCTGACTTCCTCTACCAACCTTTGGGGTCCCCTGGTAGCCACACTCCTGGTTGCAAGTTGAACCTGCCTGAGGTTGTGCTGGTCACTAAAATCCTCAAATTCTGGCATCTAGCAATGAAAAGAGTATAAGGTTAGGAGGAAGGGTATAGGGTTCATTATGTGAGAGTCATACAACCAATGACACTACCTAGTTAGAACACCAGCAAAGCTCTTTCCAGGATGCTCTGATAATAACTGAATCTGGCTATACATTGAACGTGGTTGAACCCTAGGCGGCAGACCAGGCTCACTGGGTATTAGGGCAGGAGAAGATGCTATCTTGAAAGCACCTCCTCTTCTGCACACTTAACATAGGACACAGAGATGGAATGGACCTCAGGGAAGGTCTTTGTACGTATCCCTCCATGCTAAGGCAACATCTCCTCCACCTCTAGAAAGAGAAACTCCGTATGGTTCTTGCCAATCTCTTCCAGAGCATCACTGGTTTTGCTGTTGGAAAGACTTTTCCTAATATGTGACTCAAATGTTCTGTGATGACAGCTTTTTCTTGTCCTTTTGGTCATGGGCATGGAAAACAGATTGCTCCCTTCCCCGTTGCTGCAGCCTTTTATACACCGGAAGACTGTTATCATGTCTCCCCTCAGTCTTCTCTTTAGAGAAAACAATCCCACTGTGTTCAATCTTTCCTCACAAGTCATGGTTTGTAGACCTCTGCTTGTTCTCCTCCCTTTCTTCTGAACTCTGCCTCATTGGGCCATGCCTTTCGTGTAGCACAATGCCTGCAGGAGAACACAATGCCGCAGGTGAGCCCTCCCAGGCACTCAGCAAAGGGCAAGTGTTGCTGTATGAGTCCTGCAGGCTCTACTTCTGTTTAAACATCGCAGTGTGGCAGTGGCCTTTTTCTCAGCTGCATGCTATTGTCAGCGTACGTTCAGCCTGTGATCCACAGCCCCTGGTCCTCTGGTTTCTTTTCTGCAGAGCTTCTATCCTGGCAATTGTTCCCTCTTCGCTGCTTGTGCGGGTTAATGCATGGGGTAGATGAAGCAAACACCTACTCCATCTCCCTCTGCCCCAAATCCACTTAATGTCAATTTTGCACTTTTCCTACTTAATGTAGAGTTCGTGTGTTGAGGGAGTGTTGAATATCAACTGAATGGGAAGAGGTCTTTATTAAAATAACAAGGATAGAATAACATGGTGGGAATACAGTAGCTGGCAGTAGTACACAGGTTTGGGTTTAGGTAGTAAAACATTGGACTTTGCTCTCAATAATGGTTCTTCCATTGAAAACTGAAAGCACTTAAGCCACAGGAAAGCAAATGTAAACTCTCAGTTATTTGTTTAGCAATTCTGGGTGATTCCCTCAAGCTGGTGTCTCTCTTGCACTTTGTATTTTTGTCTTTTCAGAAATATGAGGCATATTAACTGGTTTTGGGGGGTTGGAGACTGCTTTCTGTGTGACGTGAGGAGGTCTGCTCCTCCCTGGTGCTGGTCCATGACTGGCCAATACAGATGAAATGGGGAAAAGAACAATTTCATCAGGGACTGTAGTGCTGGGAAAAGGGGTGATGGGTTCAGACTTACACAGGGGAAGTTCAGGCTGGATATAAGGAAGAATTTCTTTACTGTGAGGGTGGTGAGGCGCTGGAATGGGTTAACCAGAGAAGCTGTGAATGCTCCATCCCTGGCAGTGTTCAAGGCCAGGTTGGACAGAGCCTTGGACAACATGGTCTAGTGTGAGGTGTCCCTGCCTGTGGCAGAGGGGTTGGTTCTGGATGATCTTAAGGTCCTTTCCAACCCAGACCATTCTATAATTCTATGATTAATTACCTGGAGCTTTTGGCATAAATCATTGCTGGCACTCCAAGCAGATCATTCCTTAGCTCCTTCTTAGTAGTTTTACCTAAACAGGTTATTTATCTCAAAATATCTCATGGAGCATGCTTGGAAGAAGCAGGAGGTAAGCATAGGGATATATTTAAGAGGAAATTTCTTGTGTGTGCTCTCTAGCCACAGAACACGAAGGTTCAGCTTCAAGGTGCCTGACTGAAGCAATGGCTCCTACCAGGGAAGTCAGCACATCAAAATGTTGCTTTCTCTGGCAGAATAATGGAGATCTGGTACAGCACCTTCTAATTTTTCAAGCAGCACAAAGTGCAATTCCAAATTAACCAGCACACCTCCACCTTAATTTTTCATTTTACTTAACCTCTCAGCGTCTCTTTCCCCATCTGTAAAACTGAGATAATACCTACCTACCTCACAGGGATGTTATGAGGATTAATTAATTGATGTTTGTACAGGGCTTTGAATATGCAAAGCGCTATATGTGCTAAGTATTATTATTTAGTTTAAATGCAGCTGAACAGGGTTTGAATGCTGGGAGAGAGCTCTGTCACTGACACCAATCTATCACAATGTGCCTAATGACAGAGCTTGGGGAGCCAGGCAGAGAGTTTTCTTATTCTCTGCCATAATTAGCCAATATCAATAACAAAAAAAAAACCCCACTTTTGCAAGTATTGCAGGGATTGACCACTATGGGATCACTGCAGAAATCCCAATCCAAATACCTGAGAATGGGATCAACCAGTACAGAATGGATCATCCTCAAAAATCACCCAGCTCAGCCGGGAATTAAGAGTATCTGTAGGGCTGCAAAAACACTGTAGTGCCCTGTGGAAAAAGTAGAGCATTATCTGACTCCAGAGCATGAATAAATATGAACAGAGTAATTAGAGGGGTGGTGTTTCTGTTCAGCTTTTGCAGATGTAGCCAAGGGCATCACCTGCCCCCCTGCATGCCTGCAAAAGGTCTCTAAGCTGCTATTTGTCTTGGTGTGTTCATAAGTGATGGTAGCCCCAGCAGCAAAGGGGGCTCTCTAACTGGAGATACAAAAGGCTGGTTAAGAACTGGGAATGTGGGGTGTGTACATATGCACAGGGGGAGAGGAACTTCTCCTAAGAAATACAAGGAGATACTCTATAATTTTTCTCTTGGCTGCAGATTTATTTCAGTTTTAGTAGTTCTTATTCAAATTCATCAGGGGTAATTAATGAAACATATAGGAAGGCCAGCACACACCTAGGATCCTCTGTTTGTAGCTTGAGTTATGTTGAGCTGTTTGGTCTATTGGTTCACTACCTCAAGCCTAGTGCAGTATTGTCATCCTTTGCTTTACAACACAGTCATTATATCCCTAAACCACATTGTGATACACTGTGGCTTCTGTTTACGACTCCCGAAACTCCCACTCCATATATCACCTGCCATAAAACCCATCAAACTGCTGCTAGTAAAATGGTGCACAGTGGTCTAAGTAGGAGCCAGGCAAATTGTGTGATACCCTACTGTGGTTAATGAGAGTGAAAATGTGGTTAGGATTTTATTCAGGCGATGTTCATTTGCAGGGCCATTGTAGTAAGGTGGCAAAGAAAAGAGTCTTTTGTTAACCTGAATGACAATATATTTTCTATTGTATGAAGTAGCTGAATGCAGAGTTTGCCAAGTTATACATCAATTGTAAATAAGTCAAACTGTGACCTTGAATGGCTACATTTTTATTGCTTGGGGTCTTGAAAACTAATTAATACACTGCGATGTTATAGCGACCATATGAAACCTGTTACGGGAATTTAAACCATTGTGGAGCAGCTCAGACCAGTCCTTGACAATTACAGAAATATATAGAAAGTAATCTAGAAGTGTGTGTCAGGAAGAGGTTTTTGTCTCTTATTTTCTGTTTGAGGGCTGGATGTGCCCTTCATTTGTCTAAAGCTGAAGGGGAAGTAGGAATTCTGGCCAAAGTGTCTGGGATGCAGATCCCAAAAAGTGATGCTGAGCCCTACTCCAGCTGGGTGGTGAAGGCTGCTCCTGATTTAAGGAACGCTTTCAGCCCCTGAGGCCAAGGGCATGCTCATCTGCATCCCAGCACTGATTTGGGCTTAATCAAGGTATAAACCTTTCCATCTCTTCCCCTTCAATCCCTGTTTATGGCAGGAGAATATCTGGATGTGCAGGACCAGCTCATGATCAAAGTGCTTATGGGGATGCTGCAGTAGCTTGTGCCATGTGATGTAGACATGGCCATTGGAGCCATAAGGAGAGCCAAAGCTTTGTGCCCTCCTGGAGCAAACAGACACAAGTTTAATTTCATAATGCAAAGACTGTAATTTCACAAGGTGCTTAAGCACTGGGGCAAACTCAAATATGTTAAGAACAACAAAAAAGCCAACACTGAGGTCAAGAGCACTTTTCAGATGCTGAAAGTTAAGCAAGTGATAAAAAGGTGTCAAAGCAATTGTCAGCTGATTGGTTTCCACAGTCCTCATTGTGTTCCTGCTTGTAGCTGTCTCATTCATTAAAGTGCAATGTAGTTTTTTGTTTGCAGTTGGTTTTCTTTTTTCCCCCCACTATTTTTAATCACAAGACCACATCTTCCTTTATACAAAGCTTGAAGATGGGGGAGCTGAGTTTTACTTTAGATTGACATTTTACATACAGTTTGCCTTAGGTAAAAAGTTGATTTTCCCCTCCCCAGCCAACAGAAAATAAATTAAGGCAGGCGTGTATAACAAACCCAAATTTCTGTAGCTGTGTTGTGTGTTTTTTTGACTGTTTCTGCTGCTGTACAAAAAAATTACATTAAATTAAAAAGGCCTATTTATAAAACAAACATTTTGTAGGCAAAAAGGAAATGCAACCATAATAAAATTGTCAGTCTCAGCGGAATGACTGCATTGTACTGGGCTTTCGAAGAAAATCAGGCTGGCTCCTTCCGAGGAAATCTGATTTCAATTTAAGAGTCTGATTGAGGAAAACAGCACCACAAAAGGGGAAATTAAACCATAAAAAGTGCATTAAGATGATGTTAAGGATCTAACTTACCACCACAAAAAACAAAGCGGCCTGAAGTTGACATAGAAACTTTCTCCTTAGAGCATCCTCCTGGGTTGCAGTATCACAGATGCCACCAGAAGTAGTGGTAGGGGACAGGAGGTGTGTGCAAGCAGCAGTGAGCTGTGCTGCAGCCTGGTTGAAGTTAAGAATGAGACTATGTAAAAATGGCCCTATCTCACTTCACAGGTCATCTGTGTTGTGCATTTTCAGTCATAGGTGCTTAATCCATTAAATGAAATAAGTTTTTAGTGCTTCCCCCTCCCCAGCTACCTTAGTGGAACCTGTTCAGCCATAGGGAGGAAGCTGGATTATTCTGTGGCTCATGCACCACCAAGAGATTAGTTAATGGAAGCCATGGTCTTGCAGTCCCTTCCATTGACTTGTGTTGACTCCAAGCAGAAGCTGTTCAGCAGTAGGAGTTCCTATCCACAGGTGTTAGGCTGAGAGCTCTTCTCCAGATTTTGTTTTTTAAAGGTGAATAGTGTGGAAATCTTAAAGAAACCAAAAGGCATACTGATTTCATACTTTTATGGCATACAAGTGTCTTTAGAATTGCTAGTTTTATGCAGGTGTGGGTATAGGTGAGTGTTGGGTGGTTCCAGATCGTATGTATTCTGTTGAAGCACAAGCCCTAGACCAAACGTTAGCTATGGAGCAACAATATTGATGGTCAGGTCTATGAGGAGTAATTTCTCTCCTCTTTCCCATCCTTGGGGAATGTGTCTATCTGCAGGATGACTAGCTGGTGTGTAGCACATTTATCTCTCACCAGGCAGATACAGAGTGAAGGTGCTGCCAAGTCTCTTCCTTGTTGCCCCCTCCATGGCATGGGGGTTGGAACTAGGTAATGTTAAGGTCCTTTCCAACACAAACCATTCTGTGATTCTGTGAAGGTGCCCTGCCCCTGTCTCCCATAGCATCACACTGTGAATAGTGCATGGGAACAGCAGCAGCAAACCTTCATGTTGGCTTTAGCTCTGCTCCTACTGATATCCCTGTGGTCCTGTTGGCTGCTTGTGGAAGTCCTTCCCCAAGCATTTTTCATTCCAGAGGAATGCTGCTTATCAGAGTTGCATACATTCACTTTTTGACCCTCCTGACTGGCTTGCACAGGAGGGAAGTGTTATTTCCATTCTGTTACGAGAACACCAAGGCGTAGAGGGATCAGGTGGCATGAGATTGTGGGTTGCTGGGTATCCTTTAACTGCATGGACCAACTTAGCCTGCTACCTCGAAATGCTTGCTACAACTTGGGAAATATGAAAGTACCTTCATGAAACAGCTGTTGGGATGGGTTTAAGTGTCATTATTTCTGGCATGGGGCAGAGAAACAGATGATGACTTTGTAAGATCTCTTCATATTTCTAAAATGCTTTCACTAGAATTAGATTTTATCCAGGTTTTGGCCTGGACTATACCTGTCCTAGCTGGGTATATCACATATATGGAAAAGAACACATGTATTTGTGAATGGGTAGAAAGGTCAAACTGAAATGAAGGCTCCATTGCTTTGGAGTGCAACATGGTGGGATGGTTATTGGCAGCTTCAGAATATTGATCTTAGCCTTCATGTGATCTGGGAACTCTGATATCATGTCTACACCACCACTGATGCAGGCTGTGTCTGTCAGGGGGCTCTCTTCCACATGCTTCATGCAGGGGGAAGCTGGTGTCCTGTTCTGTCCTGCCCCAAGACGTTTGATTCCTGAAAATAGAGACCTGCAGCCTGTAGTCACAGTGGGAATCAGACAGGACTTATGGCAGAGGGAAAACTGGAGATGTTGGTAGAACATTTGTGCACCGAGAAATTGAAGGAAGTTTTGAAGAGAGAAGAAGCATAAACAAAAATAAATAAAACATCAACATAACCCCCTAAACTGAAACATATTCATGCATTTACAATCATCAAAATCCCAGGTTAGGCAGATGAAAGAGATTTCAGTGTGTTACAAGTCACAGCAATAATAGCCTTGGGACACTGGCTGGGCTGCTCTATTATGTAAAAGTCTCGCAGCCTTGTAATGGTTCCACAGATTAAGAAGTGCTATGTACCAGCTCTAAATATTTCTTCAAATTAAGACTTTCTGCCTCTAACTGAAATCTCCGCTGAATATGGTGCTATAATAGGGTGCCCTGTTCCATCTGTGTAAATAACACAGAGAGATTTTCTCTTGTTGAAATACCTGTGTTAAGAAAAAAAGAAAAGCAGCAATAACTCGAGACTTCAAAGGTCTAACTTCAAAAGATTTCTTGCATTCTGCTTGACGGGACAGCATCTTATGCACACATGCTTTTTCACTGCTAAATGCCTTAATAATGAGCTTGGGTTCAGATTTTGTGAATCAGAGCCAAGTAACTCTGTTTTATTATATTTGCTGGGAAATGAACTAGCTCTGGGTAATTAGGAAAGCAATTTTATTAGCATCTATTTCATAAAGATTGTTTTTTAATCAGAGTCAGAACTTACTAGAAATGATTCTTTGATTTTTATTGCTTGGGGTTCTTACGTGGCGCAGCCTGCCATGGGTCTTAACCCATCGCGAGCTCTGCACACTGAAGGCAGTGGTATCACTGTTAATCTGGAGCAATGTTATAAAATAACTCTAGGATGGTAATCCCCTAAGTAACACTGCAGAAGGTAATAATTACTGCAGTGTGATTTACTGCATGATGCTACCCTAGGACTGAATTATAACTGTCCATGCATTTGTGGACTGTAAAGAGAGCAGGATACAAGGATCCTGCTTTCCTCTGCATCTCAAGATCATAGAATCATAGAATAGTCTGGGTTGGAAAGGACCTTTAGATCATCCAGTTCCAACCCCCCTGCCATGGGCATGGACACCTCACACTAAACCATGTCACCCAAGGCTTCATCTAACCTGGCCTTGAACACCGCCAGGGATGGAGCATTCACAGCCTGCCTGGGCAACCCATTCCAGTGCCTCACCACCCTAACAGGAAAGAACTTCTTCCTTATATCCAATCTAAACTTCCCCTGTTTAAGTTTTAATCCGTTACCCCTTGTCCTATCACTACAGTCCCTAATGAAGAGTCCCTCCCCAGCATCCCTATAGCCCTCCTTCAGATACTGGAAGGCTGCTATGAGGTCTCCACGCAGCCTTCTCTTCTCCAGGCTGAACAGCCCCAACTTCCTCAGCCTGTCTTCACACAGGAGGTGCTCCAGTTCCCTGATCATTCTCGTGTCCCTTCTCTGGACTTGTTCCAACAGTTCCATGTCCTTTTTATGTTGAGGACACCAGAACTACACACAATGCTCCAGGTGAGGTCTCACAAGAGCAAAGGGGCAGGATCACCTCCTTCGACCTTCTGGTCACGCTCCTTTGGATGCAGCCCAGGATACGGTTGCTTTCTGGGCTGCGAGCGCACACTGAAGCCGGGTCATGTTCATTTTCTCATCAACCAACACCCAAGTCCTTCTCCGCAGGGCTGCTCTGAATCTCTTCTCTGCCCAACCTGTAGCTGTGCCTGGGATTGCTCCGACCCAGGCGTAGGACCTTGCACTTGGCATGGTTAAACTTCATGAGGTTGGCATCAGCCCACCTCAGAAGTGTGTCGAGGTCCCTTTGGATGGCTCAAGGTCCCTCTGGATGGCATTCCTTCCCTCCAGGGTATCAACCAAACCACACAGCTCGGTGTCATCGGCAAACTTGCTGAGGGCTCACTCAATCCCACTGTCCATGTCAGCGACAAAGATGTTGAACACGACTGGTCCCAACACCGATCCCTGAGGGACACCACTCCTTACTGGTCTCCAGCTGGACATTGAGCCATTGACCACAACTCTTTGCATGCAGCCATCCAGCCAGCTCTTTATCCACTGAGTAGTCCACCTATCAAATTGATGTGCTGTACAGAAGCAAAGAGTAGCCATCTCAAGGCCACTTGGAGGACAAGTTATGAGCTGTGTAGATGGGTATACAGACAACAGAGGGACCAAGAGAGAGCATTTGGGGTCAATTCTGTTGTTGGTTTTATTATATCTAGTATATGGCATATAGTTTTATATAAGGAGGACTTGACACTAAATGAGTAATGGTGCTGAGAGAAGTGGTAGTGTGAGGAAAGAGAAAGACAAACAGGGCACTTTTCCTCTTGCTTGAAGTGCTTTCACAGAAAAGGGAAATGCCACTGTAACCAGCAAAGGGCAAATAACTGATGGTTTTGGCTGGCCAGCCAAAACTGGGAGAAAGAAAAAGATAAATCAGGCTTAGAATAATCATGGTGGGAAAAACTATAACAAAGCCTCTGTTTTCTCAGAGAAACAGGAAGAGAGATTTCTCTTTAGCTGAATGAAAAGTTTTGCTTTCATTTCAAAATCCTCTTTTATTATTCAAAGTTGGCGATTTTTAAGCACAAAAGGTTATTTCATAATGAAAATTAAAACACTGCTTTTGAAATGTTTTCAGAAAACATTTTGAGTTTTCTGAATGTTTTGAGGTTGTTTTCAAAGTTATTTAATGAACTTTAACTGAAATTGTGAATATTTATGGTTCCTTGAAATTAAATTTTCTTGGTGAATGAAAGAAGAATGACTTTAAAATGTCCTGAGCTGTGAGCATCTGCTCGCTGGGTCTCCCAGTGCTTTTGGCTTGGAGCTCTGTGGTCACTGCTTAGCAGGGAGGATTTGGCTGTGACTGGGTGAAGCTGGAGAGGGACTCTTTATCAGGGATTGTAGTGATAGGACAAGGGGTGAAGGGTTCAAACTTAAACAGGGGAAGTTCAGGTTAGATATAAGGAAGAAGTTCTTTAGTGTGAGGGTGGTGAGGCACTAGAACAGGTTGCCCAAAGAAGTGGTAAATGCTCCATCCCTGGCATTGTTCAAGGCCAGGTTGGATGGGGCTTGGAACAGCCTGGTCTAGTGTGAGGTGTCCCTGCCCATGGCGGGAGGTTGGAACTGAATGAGCTTAAGGTCCTTTCCAACCCAAACCATTCTATGATTCTGTGACAGATCCTGGGGCAGGGACATATTCACATCCAGGATAGTAAGACAGGTGTCTTCTGGACAATTTATACCTGAACTTATGTTCTTATCTCTTAAACTCTGGGTTAGAAGCAGTTGCAAGGGAAGATTTGGATTCTTTCTTGCATCTGATTTTGTTTCTTGCAAGAATAAGTTCATACTAGATTAGTAGTAACAAGGGAATGGGGGATAATTTAATGGAAAGAGTGGGAGGATCTTTCATGCAAAAGAAAGAGTGGGCTGAACCTCCAGAGGTGCTCAATGGGGCTACCCACATACCCGAGCCTGCCTGTTTGAAACAGCAGGTGTCTGGGAATAACTGCTTACTTCCCTGCCTCCCTCATCACCAGGGGTTTGTGGGTGCAGGTATGAAGTTTCTATATCTGATCAGGTGTGGAGACTCTCTGGAAAGGAGGCAAGAGCTGGGAGGAAACCTCCTGAACGTGTGCTCAGCCCATTCCAGAGGAAAGCACCCGGGACCAAATCTGGAGCTTGACCTGAACCTGCTCACGTTTTGGAGGCCAAATGAGGATGAGATCAAGGAGAAAGTTTATATAAATTTTGAATTGCCTGAACAAAGCAAAAAGGTTTTAGGGCTAAAAAGGGAGAAACATATGTTACACAGGAGAAAAACATCTTATCAGGAGGAACATGAAGAGAGTGAACTGGCTAACGATGAGGTTTCTGAGACTTTGCCACAGAAATTTTATCAAAGGAGGCTCCTGAAAACCTTTCAGATGGCTGTAGAGTGATCTCATTCTCCAGGCAGAGAGAGATTATAAAGGAAGGTCTATTTTCCAGCTTTCTTTTCATTTATGCTTTACAAAGCTCATTTCATTGGACAAAATAGTTAAAACCCACATTGCAAGGGAGCATTCAAGCCAAAGTTGCCTTCACAGTCTACGTCCTCATCTGGTGGCACTCATAGTCCTCCATAATTGACGGCTGCAAGCCTGTTGGGTGAAGGTGAAGGCCAGATGTTAGTAAGAAAGAGGGAAGAAGCAAAAGAGCAAGAAAGTGAAAGAAAGAGGGAAGAAGCAAGTCCTTCTTCCCACAGGGCACCCTGCAGGGACAGCTACTGCTGCCTGCTTCTCCCAGAGTTTGAGTGCTTAACTTTGCATCCCAAATACACAATTATTTTGGTTCACATATTCATACATACATGCATATATGCAAATATATATATAGACACTCCCACACACGAAGAACAGCAATCAGTTTTATTCCTTTGCAGTCATCAGTAAATTTAGTATGTTCATGTGAATAGTTTAAAGCACATGTCCTGTGATCTAAGGAAAAGGGAAAATATATCCACTAGATGATCCAGTGCGTGTAAAAATAAACCAGTTTGATTGCTCTTCTTTTGTGCAAGCAAAGAGAAATGCAGAGAAATTGCCACATTTCATCATGTAGGACAAGGGGGCCCAGGTGACACCCTGATCAGGTGTGCATGCATAATCGCTCCCAAAATAATCACCCTTTTGAATAATTTCCCCCCAAATCTTGCAGCTTCAACTTATTCTCTACAACTGACTCATAAATCTTTACTGTGAATGTGAATCAAGTTTCAGAGCCGCAGGCTCAGGAGCTTGTTGGATTTATTCAACTTTAGTCTTTATTTATAGACATAAAAGTGTATTATTGGTTGTAACATCCAAACAAAGGAAAACAGACTGTAAGCATCCATTAACATGTTCCCAAAAGGGAAATCTGGAGTTTCTCCTGGGTCTTTCAGTCTCTCCCTTGTAATATTAAGATGATGTCATAAACTCATAATTACTTTGTGATGCTCTTATGCACTCTGGAGTTGCTTGCTCCAAGATGGTTATTTATTTTCTGAACAGAAAAGAAACAATACAACCAGGTGGAAGGAAGCAGATCGCTCTTTGGTGGTTTAGGCTTTGAAGGACCCCAACGCTTTTATTTCACACTATTGCCATCATTTTCTCTGTTGTGCACAAGGACACAGGTGTTTTATGTAGTGTTATTAAGAAATGTTTCATTAATATTCAGCTATGGGATGCAAACATTTCATAAACACTTTGTAATGACTGGAGCAAAGAGCAATTTGGGGAGCAGTAATCTTCAGAAAGTGGAGTCTTTACTGCTGAATCGGTCCCTAACCTGTCCAAGTTCCTTCCACAAGAGTCTCTGTCTAAATTAGTGGTGGACTTACGGTTTATTATTATGATGAGAATCCCAGATTGCAAAAGAAAGATGTATGAGTGTACATATGTGAAAGGGAGAGAGGAATGAAGCAACCCATGAATATGGGAAGCTCCAACCCTCAGCAGGTGCAGGGGGATCAGAAGGAACAGTGCCGGGGCTGGGTGAGCACTGTGGAGCTGGTGAGGCACTGGAATGGGTTGCCCAAGGAAGTTGTGAATGCTCCATCCCTGGCGGTGTTCAGGACCAGGTTGGACAGAGCCTTGGGTGACATGGTTTAGTGTGAGGTGTCCCTGCCCATGGCAGGGGGGTTGGAACTGGATGATCTTAAGGTCCTTTCCAACCCAAACCTTTCCATGATTCGATGATTCTATGACCTCCCTGAATGCAGGGCTTCCTCGGTACATCCATAATTGCTCCTTGCTTGAGGGTAGGGCAGAAATTAGTTTCAGAGCTGTGTTTATCCTGCAACATTTTTGCCTTATAAAAGAGCCTGATGGAGCACTGACTGAGTAGCTTGAAATGAATAATTGATCTGGCTTACTTTCGCCTTCTCATGCAATAGCTGTGAGCAGATTGTGATTTCCTCAGATTTATTTGTTATTCAGAAATATCTAATACATTTTTACAATTAGTGGGTTTTTTCCCTAACTCCTTCAATTAGATTCCCCAGGCGCCTGAGCTTGGCTCAGTCAGTCTGGGGCTTTGGGCAGCACAGCAGGGGACAAGCACAGTTTGAGTTGTAGAGGCTGGGGCTGTGACTCCTCTGGTGGTGCGAAGTGTGGTCCTTCCTCAAACACCAAGGTGGGACAGGTCCTTCTGCACATGTGTTAGGTAGATGGGGTTAATCTGCCATGAATCAGCCATGGGGTTTTGCAACCTTCCCAGGGCTAGAATTCTGGAAATTATAGAATCATAGAATCAACCAGGTTGGAAAAGCCCTTTAAGCTCATCCAGTCCAACCGTTCCACAGCACTGCCAAGGCCACCCATGGCACTGAGGCCTCGTCTCCACGCTGTGTGAACACTTGCAGGGACGGTGACTGCAGCCCTGCCCTGGGCAGCCTGTTCCAATGCCTGAGCACCCTCTGGGGCAGGAATTGTTCCTCAGCTCCATCTAAACCTGCCCGGGTGCAGCTTGAGGCCGTTTCCTCTTGTCCCATCCCTTGTTCTTTGGGAGCAGACCTGGCTCCATCCTCCTGTCAGGCAGTTGTAGGGAACCATCAGGTCCCCCCTGAGCCTTCTCTTCTCCAGACTGAACCCTCCAGCTCCCTCAGCCGTTCCCCATCACACTTGTGCTCCAGGCCCTGCACCAGCTCCGCTGCCCTTCTCTGGCCCCACTCCAGCCCCTCAATGTCTCTCTTGTAGCGAGGGGCCCAGAGCTGAACACAGGATTCAAGGTGCAGCCTCACCAGTGCCCAGTGCAGGGAGACAATCACTGCTCTGGCCCTGCTGCCGCACTGGTGCTGATCCAGGCCAGGATGCTGGTGGCTTCTTGGCTGCCTGGGCACAAGGCGACTCATGCTCAGCAGCTGTCAATCGGTTGCATTGCTTGGTGCAGTCAGTGGGATAAACCCTTTCTTACCATATTCTGCCCTAGTCTGGAGGAAGGTACAAGCATTTCCCATGCAAAGACGGGTCAGTCCCTCTCTCTGGGAGCTTCCCTGTTTCGAGCAAAACTTTTCTGCAGGATAGGTTGCTCGGTGGATGTGCACAGACAAAAGGAAACCCCATTTAAAAGCTGGTGAGAATATTCAGGAGGATATTTTGCTCCCAGTACTCAGTCAAAGCTAATCTGATAGAGAAAAAAAAATATCTTCCTTCCTCAGCAAGGAGCATAAATATCTATTTCAAACAATTCTTCAAGGACCTAAGGTTTCTTATTACTCCTTACTAACCATTTTAATTTCTGACCTCTTCTGCTTGACTAACTGCAGACCTAGTCAATGACCCTTTAGGGTTCCAATGCTGTGATTTATGCCCTAGCCCAAATTTCTGTGAATTACTGGTATACTGAGCTTCTGTCAGGAATTGAAGCTGGCCTTTTTGTTTTCCCTATGCGGCTTTCCATACTTCTCCCTTCCTGGTGCTTCACTTAGGCTCAATGGATATACTTTTCGCCATTCTCTTCAGCTCCACATAGACATTTATATAGAGTCCCCTGTGTCTTACACAAACAGAACAGTACTCAGCTCTGTTGAGTTTGTTTCATTTTTCCTAGAATTTCCTTATGGATCTCTGGACTGACTGTAGTTTTTCTTTTGGTTATGTAGTTGTTTCTTTTTTCAAGTGAGAAATATTACAGAGTATTTAAAAGTTGTCTTCCCTCATTCATCATTACTTAGTCTGCCTGCACAGAGTTAAGCTTTTCTTGTCTTTGTACATCAGTTTGACACTTGAGGATCACTCGGTTTTTACTTGCCAGGAGTGGTCCAGGGTCCTGGCCAGGCTGGGGAGAGCAGACTACACCTCCAGCTGAGTATGGACTTGAACTGTTTGATCTTCCATCTCCCCGTTAAACCCAGATCTCCAAAGACAGACCGAGCACTGCACAAACGGGTGGGAGGGGATGTGTAAAAGCACCAGGAGCTCACAAAAGCTTTGCTCAAAATCAGGATTTCCCATTTCCTTTGCCTGTGGTGTTGTCAATAGGCTCAGAAAGCTGGCCGGGGTTTGAGGAGGGGAAGGGGTGGCTTTGCTTACCATCTCTCAGTGCCTCAAGCTCCTTTTATACCAGGGAGGAGGAAAGGGGAGAAAATGTAACTAATATTGCTGAGCTGTTAATAGATTGCCCCATCCAGATTCCTTACTGACATAAGACTTAGTCAGGGCATGTCTTACAGCTAAGATTGATTGCTTCGAGTTACTTCCATGTACATCTATCTCTGTTTTCCCTCTTTTAATGTTACCTCACTTTTTTCCTTCCCTAGACCACTTTCTTTGCCAGGTACTACTGTCTGCTGCCACACTGGCTAGCCCTGATAATAAATCTGTTACACAGTTGTCCAGGACTCTCCCTGAATTTGTTGGGATTTTCTCTGCTATGGCTTCCGTTGTGGGATTTATTCCCTGTTCCTGTCTGCAAGGACCTGTATTTGTTAGCATTCAGGTGTGGATGTGAGCCCGTCTGTTACTGTCATTGGGAAGGATGGAAATGGGTTTGGAAATATTAGCTTTGGAAAATGACTCTTCTGGAATTAGAGCCTCCCCAGTTCTTTAGTAAACCTTTATCAAAACACTGTGTGTACAGAGCAGCAATGACCTGGGAGCTGGGCACTGTATATTGTTCAGATCAGAATAGTGGTGCATGTATGAGAGGATCTTTTTGTCACTGTGGTGATGTGCCGACCTTATAGATGCTGTTTTACTATCAGAGATTAAAAACTTACAGGTTCCGAGGAGGGATTTTGCTTCTCTGTGTTCATTTAAGATTTAGCCTGAAGTATTAATATAAAATTTAAAATTGTGTCCTCTCCACTGAAATCCAGTGTGGTTACAAGGTTCTAATAAATATTATGTCCTTCCATCATGCAATTAAAATTTTCCACCTCATTTCACAATGCAAAACACTCACATGTTGTCAATCATTTTGAAACATGGTTTTTTGACATCATATAATTTCACTTCATTTTTTTCGACAGACATCACACCAGGAAATTATATAAGAAAGGATCCTATTATATCTTTATTTTTCCACCATATTTCACCTTCAAATACAGGCATTTGCGTACATTTCAGTAACTCTGACAATAAACTTTCAAGGAGAAACGAATGGCATCGACAGAGCCGGGGATCAGCATATGGAGTTTGCTGCTCTTCTGAGACTGCAGCTCTGGCACAGGCACCTGGTTTAGGAACCACTGGTATAGCCACGGGAAGTTTGCAAGTCTTGATGCACGAAGTGAAAAGGTTGCTGCTTGGAACAGATACCACCTGGGAGGCAGGGAGGGAAACATATGCATGGTGTTGAACTTTCCTGTGTTGAACGGTTAGCAGACACTAATGAATTGACGAACAGCACTGATTTAAAAGGTAGTAGTCAAAAGCAAGGCTACCCACTGCTTGTCAGGTAGCCCACCTGTTCAAGGAACCAAGGAGCCCCTGCCCTGTGCCAAGAGGAAAGCTGCTGCTGTTTCCAACCTCTTCTCTGGTATCTGTGTGTGTGTGTGATTGTGCTGCTTCATATCATGTGAGGCAGAAATCCAGCGTGCTATAGAATGTCTCAGGTTCATTATGGAAGTCGGGTATTAAGCAACTGGTTTTGATCCTACTTGCATGTAAGTATGGGGGAATGCAGCCTGCAGAGTGCAATCTGGGACCTGTAACTGTGATCAGATGGAGGCTGGCAAAGAGAGGAGCAAACCAGGCATGTATAAACACCAGAATAAAACTTTTGATTGTAGCTGGGTTACCTTTCAGGTACCCTCTCCTGACCTGTGACGTCCTTGGATATTCACACCTGGTCCAAAAACCTCCTTACTTCCTCAAGAGGGCTCAGCTGGGAAGGGCAGCATGCTGCTAGATGATGTCTGAATCTTCTCCATCCTTCTAGACTTAAATGCTATGATGGGGCCATTGTATCTAGGCAAAGTGATCCCAATATATTCAGCTAAAGCTCTGCTGGGTCACGCAACCAAGCAGCTGCTATTCTGCTAAGGGGATGTGCAAACAGAGCTGCTGACCTACTAGTAAACATATTGCAGCTAGTTTAAGATCAAGTGTTCAAACTTCTGCTTATTGAAGACAGAGCTAGAGAGCCTGGGTTTGGTCTTTGGAGACAGCTAAGTTGTCCTGGGCGGCCAGAAGCTGTGTGTGTTGGAAAGTGCTGCTTCTTAATCTGCTGTGATTGAACTTGGTTTTAGGGTTTATGGTAATGCTAGCAGTGCTATGAACTTGGCGAGGAGAACACCAGCAGAGCCCGGACACTGTGCTCTGCTCTGCTTTCCCTTCCTGGCCTTGGGGCTGCTGTGTGAGCACATAGATATCACATATGAACACATCAGGCTTGTGCTTCATGGCCAGAGGAGCTGGGTTTTGAGCATGATGCAGTGAATGGTTGAGAAGCTGTGAAGTTTGACTGGATGAAACATGTTGGTTGTAAGTGATGGAGGCTATTTTAGATGGTGTCTGTCTGATAGTGCTGTAGCGACCAAGGGTTTTGCTGATGGAATTATTCCTGGGTACCATGTGCAGTTGTGCAGAGTCAGTAACCTAAAGGGGATCAGTTCATGCTTTGTTTTCATCATCACTAAAGTTGTGATAGTTTGTGGAATAATCCCATGGCAAAAATAAACCAGTAAACTTACTATAATGAGCATCTTGGTAGAGAATAGGCTGTTACGATAGGGGAAGGAAGGTGGATTTTAGGGCAGCTGTGATTAAAAAGGGGGAAAGCCCCAGAACACAACCCCAGTATGATAAGTTGGTACTGAGTGATAATAGCTGGGGATGATGCTCTGGTTCCTCTCATCACTCAAGGTGGCCTTGTGAAAACTGGTAATGATCTCGTGGTAGAAGTGCAGGGAAAGCAAGCAAGCAGAAAATAATGAAGAGCAAGAGAAGGTTGTTACCACCACTTCCTTCCTCAAACTGCAGAATAGCTTGGGGCTCAGTTTCAATGGGAAGTTACTGCAGCAGAAAAAGCTCCCCCCATCAGCTGAGCTGTGCTCACCGTTCACATATATCCTCTTAGCCTGCAACACTTGTAAAGTAAAATGGTTTAGCTTAATTTCTTTTTCCTTCGAGGCTTAAACTCGTGATGCCTTGCCCTTGGTGTGGGTTTAGTGGGTATGCAGGGCCCTAGCAGGTACCCCAGCTCAGCTGCAGGAGCGTGCTGTGGGTCAGGCAACATGTTAGGATGGTGCATTTTCAGCCTGAAAATTAGCTGGGTTCTTATCTAGCATCAGCTCTCAGTGGTCAGATGGGTTTTGCTGCAGAGACACAGGGAAGTAAATACTCCAGTGTAAGCGTGATGCAAATGATTCCTCCCGGGCTGATCCTGAAATCACTGGGGTGTGCCATACAAAAACATGTGAAAAATCAGTCTAATGGGCAATGAGAGAGATCCTTCAAGGGGTCCCTTATGAGTTTAACATGAAATGTGCTTTCCTTGGATGGGGGTGAGGGTGCTGAGCTCCTTGCAAAGTCACCCCCTCCCCATGAGCCTGCTCCCAAGGCATGAGCAGCATCTGGGGAGTCAGGTTCTAGTGCATGAGCAGAGCCCTGTGACTTGCAGGGGGGAGTGTGTTAATTCAGATCTGTCCTTCAAAGCAGGGAAGTGATGAGGTAAGAAATCTTTCTGTATTTCAAATATATATATACGTACACGCATATAAATATATATGAGATTATTCAAATGCAGCTTGAATATATTTTGCCTAATCCATACAGAGTTTTATCAATATTTCTTTGTTTATTCTCCTTCATGCCAGCTGCTTTCTTTATATATTTCCATTTTGTACATTTTTCAGAGTGATTGGATCATGTTGCACACACTTCTATTGAAATATTAAGTGTTTGCAATCCCCATTCATAGGCACCCGCTCTGTTATTATGATCCATCATTTCAAAACCCACATATCTGAAAAAAGAGAGCTTAGCCCTTGAGTAGCAGAGAGCATTAGACCCAAGGAATCTCATTTGTCTTGTCAATAATGTATGGATTAACACCACCAAATTGTTTGTTTCATTGGCATATCCTCTGCATATTTTTAAAGGAAACGAGCATATGGAAACCCCAGTGAGGTGAAGTCTGATGAAGGCTGGGTTTATGCTGGTGGGAGCAGGGAAACAGAGAACTTCTTATTGGTACCCAGCTCCTGGGGACCTCGTGGTGGTTACGGTTTGGATATTGCTGATTCCTGCTAATGGTCAGGGTGGGAGAAATGAACCTGGTGATGGCCAGGGCTTCTTGCTCCTTGCCTGGGGGCCAGGGCAGCTTGTCACCATTACCTAGGGGGGAGTTGCCCCTCCTGTGCTTGGGGTTATTATTGCTAGCCAGCCAGCCAGCACAAGGACTCATCCTTGTCCATCACTCAATTAGAATGGTGTTTGGTAAAAAGGCACTTTCCCTCACATTCTGCATCCCAATGGAACATGTGAAGGTGGAGAAGTTGTGGATGAGCAGAGGGCTTACAATATAGGTGTAGCACCAACAGCCCTTATGCAAGAGGATCTCCCAACCTCATTTATGAGCATGTGAAATAAGGACAGGCTCAGTAACAGCAGAGACCCTCGTGCTGGCCAGGGTCTAATGATGGCCATGTGGAGATGATGCATGAGCACCAGCTTTGAGCATCTGCGCCACTGGCGGGTTCACCTGACCTGCAATGCCCCTGTCAGTAGCTTTTTAAGTCAGCTCCATTCACTCCTTGATCAAGTGTCACAACCCGACTGGCTTTGACACCATGAGTAAAGCACTGTGACCCCCACCAGTGCCACACTGGCATCCTCTGGCTGGGCCAGTGCAGGACAAACCAACCCTCCTGCTGCCTTAATCCCACCCTGGCCTTTGCATCCTGCCCTTTGCGCTGTTCCATGGCAGACCCCTTGGAGGGCACGGGGTTTTGGGGTGGCCATGGTGCAAGTGCGGTGCAGGGACTGCTGCCAGCCGGGCTTGGCGTGCCATTCATCACCGGTGACGGTCCGTGCCGCGGCATCGTCACCTAGCAACAGCCTGGCCACAGCAGGCGGGACCGTGGTTTTTATTAACATCAAAATACGACAATAATTCAGAAATCTGCATTTTTATTTTAGCAAATGAGGATATTTTGGTGGTGGGGCTGGAATTCAAAGCTGGAGATGTTTTTGCTTAGAATCCCCGTGGCTCTAAGCGCTGGAGCGGTGGCTGCCTCGACGAGATGGAGCTATCCATTTCATGTGTACCAGGGTTTAAACTTGAGCCTGACGTTGTGTGATTGCCATACTCTGGTTTTATTTTCTTCCTCCCAACATATATGCTATAAAAATAATATAGTTAAATTACAGGGTGGGCTTTTTTAGTGTAACTCCTACTTTGGCAGCTGAACTTCCAGGTCTAACTTTAATCAGAGGGTTTTCTTCCCCAAAGAAGTCTCTAAGCTCAAATTATTCCTTTTCCACTCTTTTAAAACACCTTTAAGATTGTAGAAGCCTTCTGAACTCTAGATTGGCGATTCATGGCATGGCACCTCATTGCAAAATACACCCGTTCCTTTTCACTGATTGAGTGTGCTGATTGTTAATGTGTATAAAAGTGCTATGTACTTTTGAAGTAATCTGCTATAGGATTTACAGGAAAGACTCTTTAAATGTCAGAGTGTTTCCGCTGTTGTTATGGCAGTATTATTGAGTAAATAGTTTAATTTTAGTGTTTCAGTGAAAAAAAAAAAATCTATAACTACCATCACATAAATCGCTTTGTTTTTTTTCATTTCTATATTTAGTTCCCTCCACAGAGACTAGAGTTGAAAATAGGCTGGTACCTAAGACATGAATTCTGTTAAATATTAAAGAGATCTCATCAATGATTTTATTAGTCTTAGTACTCAGTGAAGGCCACACTGACATCTGAAGTCTAATGATTTTTTTAATATATTTAAAGCCTTGTGCTGCACCTTAAAATATTGAACAATATTGAAAAATATAGGAGTACTTTTTTGTATATTAGCTTTAGGCAGAACTGTTGTATGATTTCCACTCCTTTCATGACATTGTAATGATGTTACCACATACAACTTTATCTTGCATGAAAAGGTGAAGTCATGAGTGATTTCTCCAATTTAAAAGCACTCAACCCTCACAGTGCTAGAAATGAATATTTTGCATATATTCATGCAACAATGATTCAATTTAAGATTTCTATTTTCAAACATTGCTTGAAACCTTCGGTATGTTAGTAGTAAAATTGCCAAAATGTGTAATAAGATTTATTACAGATGAGTAGCATTTTATTTAGTATTTCATGTTAACACGCTTTTAGGGTTACCCTGGTTTAGCAGAAGAATTCATCTTTCTTTTCTAATCAGAGCTAACACTTTATTGTATTATTAAGATACACTTACAGTGCAATTGTATATCACTGTAGGAGCACAGTGTTCTCTGCCTGCAAACCTGTACCTGGTTGATGCTTCTTTCACCCTCACCCCATCGCTCTGTACTGCACCATTCCCATTGCTTTCATTTTATTCTGCTTTTTAGTTTTCCTCCTACAAAAGAAACCAGGGTGGGCAGGTGTTTTGGTTGTGGCTGGCTCTGCCCTTAGACCACCGACAGCAGCTTTTGCTACTGGAGGCAAACCCTGTCCTGGGTTGATTCATGGCTTTGCCTATGGAGGTGTGTTGTGACATTGAGGCCATATGAACTCAATGGGACATAGAGCAGCAGAGCATATGCTTAACCTAAAGCAATCTGTATTTTGTTTCCATTCCATCACTGCTGCTTTTTGTGGTCTGGAGCAGGTTACATCCCTGTTGAAGCAGCATCACTGTGCATCACAATCCTGATATTTCCATTGGTGATTCAGGAGCAGTAAGGCCAGGCCTGAAAAATTCCTGGTGTTTTGATCCTCTGACCAAGGTCCAAATCCCGGTGCCTTTTTTGCCTCCAGTAATCCCTTCACACTTAGCCCCAGTGCAGCCACTTGCAGAACGAAATGGCACATCCCACGTGCAAGGAGCTCATTGTGTGGGGAAAACCACTATTAGAATATAAGAGTGAGGGATGTGCAGTGGTGCTGAAGTGATAAATATGTTTACATCTTTTAAAAGTTGTAACTCAGCATGGATGAGCTGACATCCCCCCTTTCACATTCCCTTTCGATTCGCAAACAGAAAGAGATGATCTACTATTAGGAAAGATTTCTCTTTGACTGGGGAGCTGGGAGTGAGAGTGGCTTTCATAGATGAAAATAATTGTACACTTTTTGTATTATTATTTTTGGCAAAGAGTTAGCGTTTCAGCTTTCCAGCGTATTACATCATTACATTGTATAATGCATCATAATGATAGAGTGAATGGAAACGAAGAAATGCCAGCTTCTGTTGCAAGTTTAAAGACAGACACACATTTTCAGCTGGGAAAGCTGCTGTTCAGCTAAGTGTTTTCCTAGATGAAACAAAGCTGCAATCCCACTTGGCATTCGCATTAATTGTGGACTTGCCAACAGGCCAGTTTCACTGGTGTATAAATTAGTGGAGAATTATTCAACTCATCTCAATAACTAAGAGAATATCCTCATAAAGCTTGCTGAGCTGTAAGACATTCCCCCTCCCCCCCACTTTCCAGTGTATTTTGCACCCTATACTTAGAAAAAAATCACAGAATTTGCATGCTGTTCCAAAAAAAGGAATAAAAAACCCCAACCAAACCATACAAAGAAAGGCATCAAACGTACTGATAGCCCAGCGGAGCAATGTGGTGACTATCTGCATCAAATAGCGAGTTTGTATTGATCGGAATCTGTCCAAATTAAGAGGGAATTTTCTGGTTTGTTGTTTGAGTTTCAAGTTTGGGTGTTGGTTTGTTTTTTTTCATGTGGCAATTTAGATAAAAAGGCGATGGGAAAGCGCCTGTGACACGTGCCTCGTGCCAGCATCCCGACATTTCGTGTCTCTCCATTGAAACGGGAGCCCGGGAAGTGCAAACTTCTGACCTAAGGCCTTTCTGACCTAAAGGGGGGATCACCTTTATAGTGACAGGATAATTTGATCTCTGTGCCATCTAATCCTTATTTTCTTTACGGAGGCTGCCAGCAAGGGTGCCAATTAGTGCCAATTGTGATGGTGGCTTTTGTGATGCAGACACCTGCCCACTAGGAATTGGACTGGTACCACCAACACACATATGCCACTAAACAGCTGTCAGATGGTAATGACTTTTTGGAGTAGAAGAAAAGGGCAGAATTTCATTCTGAGGCAATTTTCTGAGGAAAATTTTGCAATTTTCCACCTCTCCCTCTTCTCCCCCTCCTTTTGGGATCTGAATTCCAGGCTTCTAATGATGAAGCAAAATGTGAATTTTTTAAGTGTATAACTCATAGCAACAACTTCTTACCAAACCCCATGTGACCCAGATGAAAAAAGTAGAGTGAGAAATTAGATTAATGGTATTCTTCTTATTCTAAATGATATCTTAAACTTTTTCCCTGAAGTTTATTCCTTATTTAGGTTTCTTATCTCAGCAACAGACAAATGAAACACTGTGTTTTCTTTTACCTCTCTTTAGCCTCTGTTTTCCCAACTAAATTAAAAGAATGAATTAGATGTAAATATCAAACGATTTTAGGAATTCCTTCTCATTTTTATTCTGATGACAGTGAAGTGCTTTGCAACACTTTTGCAGCTCATGCCATCAAGGGCACAATAGTTCAGGATCTCTCTTATGTTTTTATTAAAGTCTCTGCTAATTTTTGTTCAGATCAATAGTCCTTTCTTTGATGCTTAAATGGGGGAAGTTTACAAGGGTGTTTTATCCATAAGGAGTTACATGTGTATGCTTATATAAGTATATAGACATTTGTCTGTATAGACACGTGCACCCTTAATTGTAAGTTTTTGGGTAGTATGATCCAGAGGAGGGCCACAAAAACGATCAGAGGGATGGAACACCTCTCCTATGAGCAAAGGCTGAGAGAGATGGGGTTGTTCAGCATAGAGAAGACTCCAGGGAGATGTTATTGTGCCCTTTCAGTACTGAAGAGAGGCTATAAGAATAATGGGGAAAGACTTTTTAGCAGGTCCTGTTGCGATAGGATGAGGGGTGATGGTTTTAAGCTAAAAGAGGGGAGATTCAGGTTGGACTTGAGGAAGAAATTCTTTACAATGGGGGTGGTAAAACACTGGCACGGGTTGTCCAGAGAGGTGGTGGACGTCGCATCCATGGAAACACTCAAGGCCAAGCTGGGTATAGTTCTGGGCAACCTGATCTGGTTGAAGATGTCCCTGCTTGTTGCAGGTGGGTTGGACTAGATGAGCTTTGAAGGTCCCTTCCAACCCAAACTGTTCTATGATTCTATGTGTAAAGCTAGGAGCACTTTATTGGACTTCCTAAATGGCAGATAGCAATTTCTGCTGTGGGGTGGTGAGGTTCCATGTACCTCATAGCTTGCCTCAAACATCTGCAGGTGAGGTACTGAGCATCAGGCAGTGCTAGGGATGTATGTGGGAAATGCAAGTAGTGTCTCACAGGAGATATTTGGCACTGCAAGAGAAGGGATCTTCAGAGCTCTAAGAGGATTCCTGTACCCTTTCCAAGCCTTGTGAATTGCTGCCCATTGCCTGATAGTCCAGCCAAAGGCCAGACACTGGCAATTAGTGTGATCCTTCAGTGCTCAGCCAACACATACTGCTGGGTCAGCCTTTGCTCTGGCAGGTGTCATACCTTGATTAGTGCAATTGCTTATTGGCATCAGCCACTGAACATGGCTCCTGCTAGAGAGAGAAAGAAATAATCCTAAATAAGCATGGCCAAGGTTGGTACGCAATGATGGAAATGGCCTAATGCTTTAAGGGAAATGATGGCATTGGGATTGCTATTGACCTTTAGTAAACACAGTCACATTTACGGAGGACACCATCACTATATGCATACACAATATGTATATAAAAAAGTTTGCATGAAGGTTTTCAAGTGAAAACTAGAGCAACTGCATCAGGGTCATTGGTTTTTATTAGCATTTGTTGCTGAGGTCTGGGCCATCATTACTTGTCACTGTTTCCAAGGAGTGTAAAGCTCTGTTACAGCTCGGACCAGCTCTCTTATTGCCTTCCTGTCTGTTTCCCTTCTACTTACTCATTCCTCAAACACTGACTATTTTAATGCAGCTGTAACTGGCTGTGGCCTCTGCCACAGAGAGTTTGCAGATTGACTTGCAGCAGTTTCTGGGCTGGGTTGTAGACTGTTTTCCCTGTCTGCTGTGAGAGCTGTGACCCACGAGGAGCATTTCTGTCCTGTCACCAGAACACACTCTGAAATTCCACAGAATTGAAAGCAATGGCAGTCAGGACAGCCAGCACTCACAGGTTTGGGAGAGGTAACAGCAAATCTACAGGGGCTCAATCACCTGCTTTATTTTATTGATAGCTTTTGGTCATACTTTTCTCCACCAGTTTGAAATCCCACCAGGGATTTAAAAGCATTTTCTCTACATCTTGGGGTTGCTCCAAGGCTTCTCAGTTAGACAGGAGAACAACAAGCCTCAGGTTTTTGACATTTCAGCTTCTCTTCTGGCACTTCAGCTAAGAGTCATCTTCACCAAACCCACAAATCCTTTATGGTCAGATTTTAGAAGGATTCAGCCGTTAGTTTTCTTTAATCATGGTTTGGGTTGGAAAGGACCTTAAGATCATCCAGTTCCAACCCCCCTGCCATGGGCAGGGACACCTCACACTAAACCATGTCACCCAAGGCTCTGTCCAACCTTGCCTTGAACAGTGCCAGGGATGGAGCATTCACAACTTCTTTGGGCAACCCATTCCAGTGCCTCACCACCTTCACACTAAAGAATTTCTTCCTTATATCCAATCTAAACTTCCCCTGTTTAAGTTTTAACCCATTACCCCTTGTCCTACCACTACAGTCCCTAACAAATAGTCCCTCTCCAGCATCCTTGTAGCCCCCCTTCAGATACTGGAAGCTGCTCTGAAGCCTCCATGCAGCCTTCTCTTCTCCAGGCTCAATAGCCCCAACTTTCTCAGCACAAAACACACACGCACAAAACACATTATTCTTGAGTATTAAAATGCTCTGTACTAGATTGTAATGCTGGTTTTTTTCAGTGGGTGAGCAGTTACATGCTCAGGTGAGCAGTGGGTGCAAAGTCCAGCCCATTATTCTATATGCTGTCCTCAAATGCAAGTCAAGGAATTCACTGACCTCAGCAGACCTCATCCCTGCGATTGAAGTTAGAACCTATGCCACTAACAGGTACTCTTTATTAGTGCTTTAAATGGTGCAAACGTGTTTTAAACAGCCCTATGCCATATCTCTTGCACATCCCAACACATGCACCGCCTAATGGACATGTAGCATGGTTTTTAGCACACGCTAATCTTCAAAACATGTAATATTAAAGCAAAATGTGGTAATTCTTGAAACACCCTATCATTGTGAATTCATATCATACTCATTGTAATAGCATTGATCAAAATGAATTCATTTGGTATTCATGTAAATGTCACATGTACTTCCATAGGTGTTTCATTGTAAATTAGCATTTCTCAGAGGACACTTAAAATAAAGTGTTACTGAAAGTTCTCATTACACATATTGCTGAGATTAGTACATTAAGGATCATGTACTTACATAGTACTAATGCATTTCTGCCACTTAAAATGCTGCATTACCCATTTCTGATATCTAGCAAATATCTAAAGCAGTTTTGAGAATTACTGACATCCTGAAGGAAGTGCTACTTTTGTGATTAAATTGGGTTTGTGTATTTCACTTTGATTTACAAAAAGCCCCTGCCAGATATATTTAAATGATTTTTTTTGATTTAAATTACTTTAGCAGCTAAAAAAAACCCTAAAGAGCCACATCTAATTAAAACAACAAAAACAAATGCTATGAATGCTGTTGGGTCTTCAAACTCCTCTCATGAAGCCAAATTAGGTGAATCTTTACTGTGGTGCAAGCTTTCTGATGTATTTGCTTTCAGGTTATTAGTTCCTAAGAGAAAGAGGAAAAGTTTTGTGGTCTCAGGCAGATGCGTTTCTGACGTCTTGAATTGTCCATTGCAGCCTGTTTGGTCTGAAGTTGGTTTTGGAAAGCTGAAGTTAAAGAAGAGCATTTTATAAATAAATAGATTTATAAGTAGCTGACAAAAAGTGTGTTGCAGTAACTGAAAGAGAGAGCATTGTTTGAGTCCTGGAATACTCTAAACCTGTCTGACAACATTGTGGATGTCTTCTGGAAAGGATTGACATAATTATTCTAAGGGTTTTTTTTTTGTAGAACTAACAAAAATCTCTGAAGTTCAACAGTGGGCCTGATCCTTGTAGATAGCTCTGGAAAAATATGGGAAAATGGCAACATTTTGGTGTTTGTGTTGGAAGAGTTGGATTTGGCCGTGAGGTGCTACAAAACCTATCCACTTAATACAGACTCTTAGCAAATATTTGCTTGCTCTTCTGGCTTCATCCACATGTGCTGTGGTGTGCAGCATGGGCTTGCAGCAGGAGCCATTCGCAGAGCTGAAAGCACAAAGAAAATATGGTATTATGGCTAAAACATCAGTCCGGGTTGTGGGAGATTTGGGTATTGTGCCAGTGTGTCCCCTGTGCAGGAAAGTGGAGTGGGGACAGCAAGCTGCTTTCCTCTTGTCACTTGTCCTGGCGTGGGTGGCAGTGCTTTGGGGATCAGTCTACAGAAAAGAGAGGCGAATGAGAGGAAAGGATGTGGAGGGAGGAAGAGATCTGATGCTCCTTGAGATAGCTCTGGTATCTCATGCAACCTTACAGCTGTCTTGACCTTCCTCAAATGTGACCCTCCCCACCCTTGCAGATGATTCTGGGCCCCTCACTACAAGAGAGACATTGAGGTGCTGGAGGGGGGCCAGAGAAGGGCACTGAAGCTGGAGCAGGGCCTGGAGCACAAGTGTGATGGGGAAGGGCTGAGGGACCTGGGGGGTTCAGTCTGGAGAAGAGAAGGCTCAGGGGGGACCTGATGGCTCCCTACAACTGCCTGACAGGAGGATGGAGCCAGGAGGGGCTGGGCTCTGCTCCCAAGGAACAAGGGATGGGACAAGAGGAAACGGCCTCAAGCTGCACCAGGGCAGGTTTAGATGGAGCTGAGGAACAATTCCTGCCCCAGAGGGTGCTCAGGCATTGGAACAGGCTGCCCAGGGCAGGGCTGCAGTCACCGTCCCTGCAAGGGTTCACACACTGTGGAGAGGAGGCCTCAGTGCCATGGGTTAGTGGTGGCCTTGGCAGGGCTGGGATAAAGGCTGGTCTTGATGATCTTAAAGTTCTTTTTCAACCCGGTTGATTCTATGATTTGAAACTTTCCTTGACTCCTGTGTCTGAACCGAGTTGAGGCACATCTCCAGAATCAGTCAAATCTGGAAGTGGACACATCCACACCTGGGTATGGGCTGTATGATAGTGCTCAGCTTTGTCTCTTGCCTTGCTTATTGTTCCCGAAGTTTTCAGGTCTGAAAGTATTTGCCTAGTTCATATTGTTTGTAGGATTGGTTTGGGATTGTGCTCTATGGCAAACCACAGGATAAGGAATGTAATCTGGAAATCCTTTTCAGGTTAGAGCCATAATTAGCTAATGTAGGATAATAAATAGCTACTAAAATCATATGAAAAATATGATAGTGCTATAAAGCATGGTTTTATAATCCTGCTCCTCCCCTTTTCTGCCTCCTCCTCCTCCTCTTCAGTGTAACAAGGACCCTAATAGGCTTCATGTGTAAGTGCCTATTTTTATTAAAGACAAGTGTAATCTTTTGTAGTCCAAATGTCCCTATCATAAATGCTAACTGAGGAAAATATTAGGACTCATTTATTTATGAACCCGTTAATAATGAGGTGCAGTTATGAAAAAGGCTTCCTCAGCACAAAGCCTACTGAACAAACAATGCACACTGGGGAGAAAGAGCTAGTTAGCCTTCCTGACTTAGATAAAGCTATGGAGAAATGACAAGTGCCAGTAATTAGCAAAGCCTCTTCAACAAGATAACCCTATACATCTTTGTCTATTTCAATCACCAAAGACTCCGATTCAGTGTAAAATTAAAGCCGGGATGCCATCAATTTCTGTTAACCTCTTTATATTGTTCTGTGTTCATGCATATGTGATAGATAGTTTTTGTCATTTTATTAAATGGTGACATCTCAGCGTGCATGTGACTAAAACTGTTTTCTCCTTAGCAAAGTATTTTTAATCATCTCAGCATTGCCTTTATCAACTCAGTTCTTCAGAGTCCTAATGGCTTTATTCTGCAGCCGTTCCAGGGGTGCAAATATTTGTGCCTACCCCTTTTATAAGCAGTACCTCTTGTGATAGAGAAGTTTGTGCCCTTTCTGGTGTTCATGTGAGCAGGTACAGTAGCTCTGTATGCATCTGCAGAACATCCTACTGTGTTTTTACCGGAATAGGGCAGAATTTGTTGGTTACAGTGGTAATTATTCACATGCACACCTCTGGTTTCCATGACTGTGGCCTTCCCTCTCCACACTTGTCCACATGGACTGTCCTCATGTGGTTTTGGTGGCGTAGCTGCTCTTCACCTGCTCGGGGCATGAGCCAAACCCATCTAAACTCAGCTGAAGGACTCCCACCAATGTTGTGGTCCCTTGTCCATGGATGCAGTCTGTATCCAAACTCCTTTTTTTCCCGTCTTCAATAGCAAACCCTGATATTTTTCCCTGCAGGCTCCCAATATTTGTGAGCTCCTACTCCCTAATTTTCCCTGTGACTTTCAGATTAAGTCAGAAAACACATTCACCTGAAGCTTTGAAGGGAAAAATAAAGATGTAAATAACCCTGTTGCCTTGATGTGAGCCAGGTTTGCTCACAGAGTTAGCAGTACCTGACCTGAGAAGTTGCATGTGGTGTTGGGTGTCATAACAAAAGTTCCTTCGAGCTCCATTCTCTTACTCCATAATGTCTTTTTACTTGTTTTAAGTACTTCAGGCCCTGACTTCTGAGGTTATTAATCTTCATCTGTGCTCTTTTTAAACTTTACTACTAGCACTTTTTTGCCTCAGATATGCTTTTATTCATTCTTTTCAGCAGCAATAACCCCTCATATTGGCCAAATTAGGAAATAATTGCAAATAATAGAGAATCCTTTTCCAGCACTACAATAAAGGATTATATATGTGCTGTGTGTGAGGGATGGCACGGAGTGTAAATACCAGAATAGGGGCAAATAGGCAGAGAAGGAAAGTGCTGTTTGGCTTTCCCTCTGCATTTCTTTCTGTCTCCAAGGTCTTTGTGTTCAGAGGCACGTTTGTCAGCCCATTGCAGAGGTGCATCACGCGTGGTGGTTTGTGGAAGAGGAAGGGGAAAGCAAGAGCTGATGTTGCAGGTCAGCTCATGCCAGTCCCTGCAGGACTGCAGGTCATTCAGGAGAATGTGTGCAGGGTCCTTGAGTCTTCTGTGGTAGAAACAGAGTTGTATGAATCGCATTAGAAGTCGCTTGAATTCTTTAAACTGGAACAGCAAATCTATCTTGCTTTTGTTCGTGTGGCCACAGTAGTTGTGGCTTGTTTCTGTTCAGTGAGTAGGGACAAACGTTGCCAGTTCTGGGAATTCCACTCCACTTATCCTGTGTGTTGTTTCATTTTGGGATCTTTATCCCTTGCTTTGAAATTCCCAGTTGTTCAGTCAAGCTGCTGAAAGCAAGACCCTCTGTCTGACTTGTATCACAAGTCTCACATCACAGTTGGCTGATAATCCAACCCTGCTCCCTGCAAGCAGCAAAACTGTTTAATTTGGCATCATGTTAATAATTAAGTTTAATAATGAGTATATATATCTGTAGGATTTTGGGATATGTTTGTGATATATAAAGAACCCTTACTGTCAGGTGTCTAGCTGCTCTCCTACTTAAACATTTTCAGGATCAAAGCTCCTATGAATGTTATTCACAACAAATAATTCTATCAGCTCTTGGGAAGAAAATACAGAAAACATTCATGTAACGCTGCCATCTCAGATGGGGAGCAAGGAAATATGTTGACTGTAGGAGAGAGCAAAGCTCTCTTGGTGCTCTCATCACATTAACGCTTATCTTCTTTCCAGTCAAAGTTCCCTGAGCTGCTGCTTTCCATTGTTTTTTATTATTCATTTGAATCAGAAAATAATATATTTCCTCTCTAATTCAGGAAAAATTGTCATTGCCCACCTCCTGCTGAGGGAAGAAAGTGCCAGAGCCCATCCCCTGTGAGCTCCTTCTCACTTCAAATGAAGGCTGCAATGGCTCCTTTGGAAATGTAACAGGCTATTATAGAAATATGTATTTACACAGTATTTTAAGATGCACATTATCCACCTGATAGACCATAACAGCTTGCCATTACAGCCTATTGAATAAAGCCTTTTTACACCATTTTTTCCCCCACTTTTTATGCGATAAATTGTGAATCTATTGCGTAAGAGTGCAAATTCATCATGTAGGACTGGAGGCGGACACCATTTATCTTTAACCCACTGCAATGGGAACTTCTTGCTCTGACCCTGATCCATAGAAGGAATAATTCTGTCCAAAGAGATGAGAATAAAATAAAATGAGGAAAAAGCTTCAAACATGAAAGGGAAATTTGCAACATCTGTTTAATGGACTGCTTGAGATTATAAAAGGCATCCTCCTGAAACCCCAAGAACCTGGGAGCATCCCAGCTCTTTAAGGAGTTCTCTCATACCAGTTTTGTCTCCCCAGTCCCAGGTCTTTTCTTCTACAGAGCATTTTCCTTCTTCCTTAGCTGATCCTGCTATTAAGAGGTCCTTTCTGTACTGAAAACCTTCTCTGTTTGGCTTTCCTGCCCAAACTTCCTGAACTTGTTTGACTCAGTCCAGCTAATCCATACTTGAACGGTTTCTCTCTTCCAGGGATTCACATTAGAAACTGCACTTCCCTAGGTGCCATCTCCCTTTTTGTCTGGGGATGCTCATTTTGAATAGATAATAATAAAAATTTAATAAGCCTCCTTTATTAGCCTGGAGCTAGGCAGAAGGACTTTTTTTGTCATCTCCTGCGAGCTTTAACTTAACAAGAAACAAAAGACAACAGAGGTGGCCACAAGACCCCAACATCAAAATGAAGCTTGCAGCTGAAGACACGGTGTCCTTAGCATAAAACTGATGGGATAAGCTGCAAATAGACAAGCTCCCCAACTTGTTATAAGATGAAATAGAGCCTAGCCCCTGTTGTGAAACCATTTTGTCTTGCAGATGTTCATGATTGCATGGAAAATGTGGTGACTTTGAGGCTCTTTTCGTTCCCTGTCTTCAGGATGTCAAAACTGATTTCTTGGAAGAAACTCTCTACCAGTTACAGTTGACTCCTGAGAAGAGACTTGCATGTCTGGAACACAAAGAGACTTCCAGCCAGCTAAATAGCGTTGTCTTCTTCCTTCCCATCATTCAAATTAAGCAAACACAACAGAAATACCAAACAGGCATGGGTTTTACATATCATGCCAATTCTGATCCAAAGCAGTTTATTAATATAAATCACCTCCAAAAAAGGGAAGGATTTTATAGGGAAGAGAATCGCTGCCAAAAAGACTTAGACACAGAGCCAGTGTCTAACACTAAACCTAGTGGAAATCATGTATTTCCACTGTTCATGAAGCAAAGCAGGGGGGAACCAGTGCTTTGAACCACGGATGGGACACTTGCTGTGAGTCCCCACTCAAAAGCATATGGTTTGAGAGGAAACAGAAGCACCATCCAAAAACACGCTGCTCTATAACCAGTAGGTCTGTAAATAGTCTAAACCCATCCCTCACTTCCCCTGCAAGAGGGGCCTGAAGGGCCCTGACTTCTCTTTGCCATGCCTGTCCTATACCATAGTGTCAACATGAGCTGCAACCCCACTGAGGTGACTCCTCTGCACCTCTCCAAACAGAAGAGAATGGTATAGAGGCGCAGATATCACCCTGTGGATGCAGGGATGGCTGTTGGCCGTACCTTCATGTGACAGATGGCCATTGCTAGGGTGTCCACAGCACGAGTATGTGCCCACCCTGCTCTGCTCCAGCCCACCCTTCTCTGGGCACTTCTGGAGGGGTTTTTGTGGTGTCAAGCCTACAGGTGGGAGCTGACCTTACATCTGTGGTTTCATGTTGAGCATCTCCTCCTTTACTCTTTACTCTTGAATCATTCATGAAGAAGAAGGACCAAGCAGTCAGAAGCCATGATTTTCTGCATTTCCTAGGTGTGTTTGGGCAAAATCATCCTCACTTTTTAAGTAGTGTATTCGGTTTAATTTTCATTATTTTTAGACGTTAAATTTTACATCAATACCGTCTGTCTCAAACTACTGTATTAGAATGCTGCTTGACTCACTTCCAAATTGAAGACCTTTTAAAAAAATTGAAGCAGTCCAATAATTTTAAATCACTCTGCACTGTGCATTGCAATTTAAAATTATTGGAGTGCTTCAAATTTTTATAAGCCCTTGAATTTGGAAGTGATCGAGGTTCTGGGCATACTCAGTGTAGAGCAATTTGAAATTATAAGAGCTGTCAAATTTTTATATAAGCACTTGAGTTAGAAAAGGGATTTGGGTTCTGGGCATGTGCAAAGGGGAGCAATTTCAATTATTAAAGTGCTTCAATTTTTTTTTTCAAAGCACCTGATTTTGGAAGGGGTTTGGTTTGTGCAGCCGAAAATGACAACTTCCTTGGAGAGTTTCTTGTTAAAAAGAATTTCAGTCTTGCAAACTAAAATATTCTTTAAAATGTGAATTCACTGAGACTTTAAAAACTGATTTGCATAAAGCGTGGTGCCCAGGACATTGATTTTTTTTCCCACTCATTTTATCATTTCACTCTTTAAGGGGCAAATTGATGGTATTGAAATAGAAGCCCCTTTGGATTTTCTTTTTTTTTCTCCCAACTGTTGCACTCATGGTGCAAAAAAAAGAGTGGGAATATGAAAAATTTGATGAGGAGCAATGAATGGATTTATTTTTTTTTCCATGGACTATCTTGCCTGGCCAACAAAACTTACAAGGGATGCAAAATTGAAACAATTTGTTATTAAATCTCATTATAATGTCTCTCAACACTTGAAATGAAAGCCATGTGGTAGCTGACTGAGACTGGAGGAAGTTGGAAAGCAGCTTTATTTGCACACTCGTGCTCCCTAGTGAAGTGATTCCTGCCAGGAGCAGTGCCAGGATTGTTGCCTTTGCCCCGAATCCTGCCCCCTGCCTTGGCTTTCTAAGAGCAGGACAGCAGGAAAAGCAGCAAGAGAGAGGGAAGGATGACTCCTCTCCTTTCCCACAGCCATGGAATACATATTCGCACTGGGTGAGAATTAAGGCTCGGTGAGCACATTCAATTTGGTGTTCTGCAGGGGGAACACGACTCACCCACCAAATCCCAAATCTATTGCAGCAGGGCAGATGCAGAAGGAATCTGACATAGCTGATCTGGAGATCACTGTGTCTGCATGTTGTGACCATGGGCAAGATGTGACTAAGGGACACTCTTAGTGAGCTGATAGAGGAAGCAGATAGAGAGGTGAGTGTGCTGGCCTCTCAGCTCACGCTTCACCCTTCTTTCTCACCTTAAAACCAGGGATTCACTATATAGGGTGGGCATCAAGGAAATTAGTTAATATATAGAGGGCACCCTGCACCTTAAACCTCGTGTATCAGGAGTACATGTGGAGTGGAATGGAGCATTTCATCAAACACCGATTTAGTATTTTCTTCCCCTTGAATGCTCCTTTCACTTGTTACCATGGAGGTGATAGGTGACCATTTGTAGTTGTTTTTTCCTTGGAAAATGAAGTTTTTGAATAAAAGCCAGTGATCGAATTAAATAGGGGCAAAGATATGGCAGAGGTGAAATTCAAAAGATAATATGTAATAATTGGTTTTAAAGCAGGAGCCAGATTAATCATATAGTCAGGAACAAAGGGAAGAATTCCTGAAAGCCTGTTGCGTTTTCCCTTGGAGGTAAAAGGTAAAAGTACAAAAAGGGGTTTTTTACTGTTCCTGCTATTAACTACATCACCCTCTTGGGATGTGAAAACCAGAGGCAGCTCTGTGCCAGAAGGATGAGGAATGGGAGACCAAACGTATTTTTTACTTGGTATAAATTGGTTTGGACTGTGCTTTCATTGAATCCTTCTGGAATCTTGTGGCTGGTGCTGGATGAGCTCTGCTCAGCCACGCTCCTGGAAGAGATGGGAGCAGCAGAGATGGGGTGTGCTGGGGCTCAGTGTGGCCAGAACTGTCACGTGTGGTTGTGTCAGCATCAAGGAAAGGCTTTTGGGTACTCTTTGGTAGATGAGAGGTCTCTGTCCAACCCTTCCCTTTCTGTCCAGCATGTGGGTATCAAATGGATTAAATCTGCTCTAGCAGAAGAGCCACTGGGGCACGTCTGTGAGGAGGCAGCCAGCAGGTCCACGCAGTGATGATGGTGTGTGTTAGATGAACACACACGGATGCAGGTGCGTGCAAGGGCAGAGGGGCATCAAGCTCGCTGTTAAACACAGAGAAAAAGCCTGGCCCTGCCTGTCTGAATCCTGATTCCAGCACAAAATAAAGAGGGAATCACCCCCGAGCCGCCGCCTCGCACAAACACGCGTACAAGCACCGAGGCTGCCTTAAAGTTCCCGTCTCACCCATTCACTTCAGACGCTGCGCGCTCGAACCCCGCTTTTGGGCTGTATTCATGCTAATGTTGACAGTTTTTTTCCTCCTTTGTTACATTGTGCAAACCAAATAGAAAGTGAGGTGAGCTTGTCTGAGGAGATGAAAGATGGCAAGAAATTGGCGCTTGGGGACCAGTGTCTTGGTGACATCGACTCTGCAGTCCTTTTTTTCTCTCTCTCCCCGGCTTCCCCTCTCCCTCTCATTCTCTCTGAAATGGTCTGTGCCTCCAGTAATTTACATAATACTCTTCTGACACCTTTACTTTAGTCATCAATCACGGTACCTTCTCTCAGTCTATCTTTTGTCTGAGCATGTCTCTTCTTTATCAGGCCATGCACAAAAGATTAATTTCACAGTTTTTCTCCCTTCTTTCTTTCCTTGCAAGATACAAAGCTCATGAAATGACAGAAGCAAGATAATGAAAACAACAATGCAAGCAATTTTTTTTTTTGTTCTTGCTGGTTGGATCTCAAGATACTTTTTTTAACCTCATTGTGTGCCATCTGTCTTAGAAAAGGTCTGCTCTGTGTTTTTTTAATGCAATCCTGATGCTGTTCTGAACACTACCTGGGAAGGGGGAAAAAAAACCCAACCCCACAATGTATTTGAATCAGGCCATAGGCTCCAATTTAATAAATAAAATAGAATTTGCTGAACAATTATAGCGTGGGGTCCATTTCTAATGGTGGCATGGGCTACTGCACAGTGCCCATGCCCCAATTAATATTAATGATCTCTTGTGCATAGCAAATTTATGGCATTTGATTGACTCACACAACTACACTTCAAGCTGTCATGTAAAGTGAAATATATGGGCAGCGTGGCGTAATTTGCATATGCATATGTTCTTAATATTAATTAGTCTAATGGATCTAAGGACCTGGAGATAATTTGAGTACTGGGAGAAGAGAAGCAAACAAATAAAGCAGAACTCGCTGTAAAGTGCTCTGGTATGGGTTGGTCCTACAGGCAAATAACTCTTCCCCAAATGCAGAATAATTGGCATAGATTTCTCCTCCTTCCCCGTGTCTCTCCCAGGACCAGCTGAATTAAAATCTTATCCTATGTAATGCATTGTTTTGGCTCTGACCCTGACACTTTTTGATTTGAAATATTTAACATGCCAGATAGACTACAGAGCTCTATACAGACGAGTGTGGGTAAAGGCTTATGGGGGTAGGTCAGGGCTATGAGATTTGCAGCCCTGCGAGGGGGCTGCTTCCCAATGTGTCTGTGTTCTTCCCATTAATATTAATGGGATCTATGTGAGTTTACTGGGGGGAAGTTGGTCTCCCCAGCTTAGTGTTGTGCTTGCATTGTGTGGGAATGATGGCACGGAATTCCAGAGGAAACAGGCACTTTTGGCCATGGGGTGCTGGTATTCTGAAGCTAGAGAAAATTCACTCTTTTTCAGTATTCCAGGGAGCAAGAGGTGACAGAGCACAAAAGGGAGAAGACATCGATGTACTTCTTTCTGTTTGACTTTTGTTATGCATGGGATTGTTTAATATGCATGGCAATAAGCCCTCCTAACTGTGCCCAGCTCTCTCTTACACATGTGGCAAGAGGAGTTAGTGGAGTGGGTGTTGAAGCCATCCTGCAAAGCAGCAAATCTACCCCTCCTGAAATAAGGATTTAGGACAATTCTCTGCACAGCTGGTGGTGCTGCTTCCAGCACACTTGTGTTGAACACGGTGCTGTTGACTTCAGGACACGTGGATAGTTGTCTTTTTGTGGTACAGCATGACCTCCTGAGACGCGGCAGAATTACAGTGCATTGTGTGAACTGAGGAGTGCTTTTGGGTGAGGAGGAGGTTGGTGGTGGGATCTATGCACTAATTCCTTCCAGGACTGCAAAGTGGTGGAGGGAGCCAGTGAAGGAAGGGAGGGATGCTCTTGGTGTACCCTCAAATAGGCTAAAGGCAGGAGGAGGTGATTATCACCCTATGCAGCTGTGTAAGAATAGTGTGATGATCCCAATTGAAAAGGAGATTTGGTTCAACCCTCCAGCACTTCCCAGCCTGCTGGAAGCCCTCTGGGATACAGTGGTTCCCTGTGCAGTGTTCTGCATGAAGGGAACTGGGAAGGATGCCTGGGATATATCTGGCTGTGGCTTTCTTATGGCTGAGGTGGTGGCTGCGAGGCTGGGTTTGTGCCAGCGGGGAGTGGGTGGCAGAGGAGTCAAGGCACCTCCAGCATCACTGTCACCAGGGGAGCTCCTGCATGGGCAGCTTCAGTGAGGCTTGGGCAGCCAGCCGAGGAGCTGGGGCTGCAGCTACAGCACAACCCCTTCACGGGCAATCTGCAGGGAGCAAAGCTCCACTTGCAGCAGGGAGGGATGAAAACCCTAAAGAAAGAACATAACGGAGGCTCCCTGGAGACAAGGGGGTTTCAAACTGGTTAACACCATTCCCAGCCTCAGGAGGATGCAGGGGCCTTATCCCAGGATCCTGTGCCTGACTCACCTGGGTTGTTCCCTGTGACATAGGAAACACCTCACTCTGCTTCAGCCCCTTTCCGTCCTGACAAGCTGTAATGAATCTGCAGGTTGTTGATTGCCTTTATGAGGTGTTAAGCACGGATGGCTGCCTGATATCAGGGAGCAGAGGGCTGGATCTTGCCTAGATCAGGTCTACAGTGAGTTGTTCTATAGAAAAAAATGACTTTCCTGTATGAAGGCATCACTTACATACTGAATATATATAGCAAAACCTGGAAAGCCTCTAGTCACTCATTTTAGCTGCTAAAATGCCTTTAGGCCAACATTCCTGCTGTGAAAGGGGTTATGGACATGTCATATGGGGGTCATCAGTGAAAAATATACCCAACTTTTGTTATTCTTAAGTCTAAATCAAAAACCTCTTTTCACAATCCACTAAGGGACGATTTACTAGAGAGTAGAATGTGGTATCAATTATTTCTGTGGGCATCCTTTTTGTTATAAGAAGCAAAGAGGATTGCTTGAGAGTCAATAGCATGACTCCATCTCAGATTACTAAATAATGAAATGCTAAACTTGGCCTAGAGTAAGGACTATTGCTGTCTCAAAGGGACCAGAGGCTTCAATTAAATCAGAGGACAGTGTTCAATGAATGAGAAAAGGATGCTTAAGGTACGATGACATATTACCGGCTTTTACATTTAATTGCAGCGCTTTGTTCTTTTAATAAAAGCACAAGAGCACTGGATCTCCATTATGGTCATCTGGTGGCATTGTTCGGTGTGGACAGTGTTTTTGTAATTTATTGGCTATGTTTAATCCCTCTTTTTTTCACAGAAATGAATTCTGTCTGCTTTATTTTATGAATTTTCTTTGCTTGAAAAAATGAAGTAGCACCTAGTGGTTATTTACACACAAAAGAGCTGAAATACTGAAATACTCAACAGTGTAAGAAAGAGCCTGGTATGAACCTGGAGTGAAAGCGAGTGCTTCTGCTCAGAGGGGTGTAATTTATGTCAGGGGTACAAGGGGTGCAAGCTCCCAAGACATAGCACAAGAAGGTAAATGTAAAGACAGGGAGCCGTGGTCCTGAGCTGCTCCCCTCAAAACATCCTCATTTGTGTTGTGGGGCTTGGTGCTGCTGGGGTTTTCCATGCTTGGGCCATGCTGGAGCTCAAAGTGGACGCAGGGGCCCACGCATGGAGCAGCTTTCTGGATTCCTGGTCTAGGAGAAACGGGTTTAGGAATTCCCTGCCCCCAGAGGTGGGTTTCAGCCTCTCTGCTTGGTGCCCAGGGATAACGTACAACACATGGTGGTAGTTTAGCTGGAAAACCACAGCAGCATGTGTATGTGATTATACATATGTGTGTGCACACATGCATGCATGTATAGATGTATTTATAGCTTTCTGTTTGCATATGTAATTGTACATATTTATTTTAAAATGTAAATTTATAAGTGTCTTTAAATGGTTGTCAGGCAAATTCCTCCTTTTAGGCATTTTTTTGCTGTGACACATCATTGCTGTGACTTGTCTCATCTGATCACACCGATCGTATCCCATTGTATAAATGATGAAACCATCAGTGATTTAGCTAACGTAACCTGATGCAGCAAGGCAACGCTGTCAGCTTAGGAAGGGAGAAGTTGGGAGTCCTGAAAAACTCACATCCTTGTCTCTGGTTTTAGAGGGTAGTTTGGTTGGTTTTTGTCTCCTTCTTATATTTTCCTTTTCATTACAAGGTCCTTGTGCAGGGGAAGGACTCTTAAATCAGCTGAAATACAGCATGCATCAAGCACAGGCAGGGGAGGCAGCTTCTGTTCAGCCCTGGCCAGTGTGTGTCTGGTTCTGGGGCAAGATCCTCCCTATAACAGGGTCACAGCGAGCAGTTCACTTTCCTGTTTGAACAGGCTGGGTGTCTTTCTTTCGTTTCCTCCTTGTTTCAGCTCACCTCGTGCCAGGGCCTGTCTCTGGGAACGTGGCAGCTCAATGAGGACAGAGGGATGAGGCACAAAACGAATAGCAACCAGCCCTAACCAGGGGACAGTTGTGAGCTGCGTTGCCTCCTGGGGTGAAATGGTTCTATCTGGAGGTGGGGTTTTTTTTTGGTGGGTTTCTTGTCAATGAGTGTGCTTTTAGCAGCCTGCAGCATCTAATTTTTATAGCATCATTTAGGCATGTGACAGCATCAGGGTAATGAATTCAGGAAGTGTGCTGGGAGGATTGTCTGTTCAAGAGGGTACAGGCAGTACTTAACTCTGTATCGATTGCAGTGAGCAACTGATAAGTGAGTGCCTCCTGACCAACCCCAAAAGGTGCTGCGGGTCCCACGGACGTGGCTGTTCAGGTGTGGGACTGGGACCATAATCTGCAATCACAGCCTTTCAGCACCTGGAAATCGTTTTTGCTCTTGCTGGGGTGGTCCCATTCGAGGTGATGGTGTCAGAGAATTCCTTCCTGCGTGGCTGCACCTCCAGGGCTGGGCTGCATTCATGTGTAGGGCCAAGCAATAAGCACAAGTACCAGTTGTGTATGTGGCACTGTGTGCCAGCCCCCTTGGCATGAAGTCCTGTGCTACGTGGGGGAGAAGTATAGCTGTGAACTGGGCAGTTAGTTCACCAAACACGCTGTGTTCATCGTAGCTTCTTCTTCCAGGGACTAATGCAACGTGCCTCTGCAGTATGCATGTCTATAAATTACCATATGATGAATACAGAGCTGTACTATGGCAAACCCTTCCTCTTGACAAAGTGCTGTGCCTATTCCCACTTCTCCCTGGCCTCTGTTTTTGTTAATTTTACACTGAAGGATCAACATGCCCAGGATGCACGCGTGCATCCATCTCTCTCCCTCTCAAAGGAAATTAGTGCCTTCCTGTCACCGCAGGTGATACGAGAAGGGGAGGAAGTACACAAACTGATTTATCTGGAGCTGTCAGCTGTTTTGAGGATGTTGACTACTAAGGGTGTCAGCTCCTCCTCAGTAGTTGGCTGACTCTGAAGAAGACCCCATTCCTCATTAAAAGAGCACTGAGCTGCACTTGAAAGTGACTTTCCCACTTGTTCTCCTCTCACAAACATCACAATAACAGATTCGCTGTTTAAAGTGGCATGATCTTCATGCCAGGCCCAGGCAGCTTTGTAAAACACACCTCTGCAGCACTTGGTAGCATCGGCACCATCCATGCAAAATTCATTTGAGGTATAAACTGGAGACTATCATCACAGATGACAGTTATAGCAAATCAGCACACTGTGTACAGTTTCATCCTTTATTCACATTATGTATCATAATAAAAGTCGTCCTAGCAACAGAGTTTGTTGGGAGTCAAACACAATATCCCACAATGGCTTGCCGTGGATGGATGTGAGGAATCGTGGCTGGAAGAGCCTGGTACATCGCAAGAAAGAGTCAATGCTTCTTCCCATTGTTTTAGAGGATTCTTTCCTTCTCCCAGCACAGCCTTTTGAGGGATGCAGGAAGGGAGCTTGCATGGACAGGGTGTCCCTTCCCGCCTGCCGATCCACGTAGGAGCCAAGTGGGATGTTAACACCTCTGGGAACTGGATCAGAATGAATAAACCAGAAGGCTTGAGGAGAAAGAGGAGGGTCTATCGCATGGGTAAATTGAGCAATATTGGGGAAGAAATATTACTCAGGTACGAGACTATATCTTCCTTCTTTTTAATAACTACTTAGTGAAAAAGCACTGCCAAGGTATTGAAAGTGGAAAGAAAAAGAAATCCTAATTTAAAAATATATGTCTTTGGTCTAGAAATGCACTCAGAGCTGAGAGAGATGTTTCTTGAGCAGAGCCAGGAAATTCATATATGAATCGGTGTGATTCATATAACATTTTGCCAGCCCCTGGGGAATGTCATCCCCTTCTGATGTCTCCATTTGCAGGGAAGGCTTCATTGCAGGTACAGCACCAGGCTCCCACACCAAAGGGCTGAGTTCACTTTCAGCCCCTGATATGCACTTGCTCTGTGAGACATGCAGCCCATTTTCTCTAATCCTTGCCCTGAGACCTGCTAAAGCATGTGCTTTTCCTTATCCCTGGTCATGACAGCACTTGCTCACATGCTCTGTGTTAGGGAGGAGCTGCTGCCTCCCTGGTGTGGGACTGCTGGTTCCTTAACGCTGAATCCCTCCAGTGGGACCACTGTTCCCTGTCTCAAACGCACGTTATGTGTTTCCACTGCTGGAAACATGTAAGAGATGCTCTGGCTCCTGTCTGTGTCCTCTGATAGAGATCATGCCCATGGATTCTCTGTGTGGAGCAAAGCTTTTGCAGGATGAGGCACTTTTCTCGAAGGACCCTGATTGTATTTTTAATTCTCCTACTATTTTGAACCAAATTGTCACTTGATGTCTCTCTGAGATAGAAATATCTTAATCAATAGGCTGCTAGAAATGAAGAAACATCTTGGAAAATCATCCTAAGTGTTGCTAAGATGCACCCATTTCTGAATGAGCACGGAGCCACTCTGACAAGGAAGCTGATCTGGTGTGCAGTTCTGCAGTTTAAAAGCAATAGAACCAGTGAGATGGGAATGCTAAAGGAGATAAGGTCAGCGTTCCCCTGCACAAATCCCTCGGGAGAGGAGATAACACAGGTATCATAGGAGTTTAGCCTTTACATGAAGCAAAGCATAGTGCCAAGCAGAGGCCTGAAACTTTAAAGTCTGGACCTGAGTCTGGAACAAAGCTCTGCTAACCTGTGGGGAGGTTTACATCCTGCCCTGGGGTGCCATAAAGTAGGACCATCCATCACCCTCAAGTTTATATCTGGGTGCACAAGCAGAATACATAAAAGCCTGGATGCAGAGGTGGGTTTGGGGCTCAACCCTTCATAATTCATCACTCATAATTGGGTCTGTTCAGCCTGGAGAAGAGAAGCTGTGTGGAGACCTCAAAGCAGCTTCCAGTATCTGAAAGGGGCTCCAAGGATGTTGGAGAGGGACTCTTCATCAGGGACTGTAGTGATAGGACAAGGGGTGATGGGGTTAAACTTAAACAGGGAGATTTAGGTTGGATATAAGGAAGAAGTTCTTCCTTGTGAGAGTGATGAGGCACTGGAATGGGTTGCCCAGAGAAGTGGCAAATGCCCCAGTGTTCAAGGCCAGGTTGGGCAGAGCCTTGGGTGACACGGTCTAGTGTAAGGTGTCCCTGCTCATGGCAGGGGATTAGAACGGGATGATCCTGAGGACCTTTCCAACCCAAACAATTCTATGATTTTATGATCTCGCTTTTTAAAGTATATTCCAGCTTTGGTGTTACAAAGGACAATTGGGATCCTATGGGCAGAAACTCAGAGAACCCCTGAAGAAAAGAGGAACAGCCATTCTGGTTATTGATCACAATTCTGTATGCTTCTCAATTCACTTCTCCAGGACTGATTCCACTGCACAATAATTAAACAGCCCCCATGCTGACTGCGGTGCTCCCCCCCAGTCCATGGAGTGGTGCCTGGCTGATCCCATTGTCTCCACCCTGAATGCTGAGCCTACAGTTAATAATTAGTTAGCAGTGCTTAAATGAAATCACACAACCGATTCTCTGGTACACTGGCAGAGGCGGCGGCAGAGCCAGCCAGGACTTTGTCATCTTGGCAGGGGGAAGGAGCGCTCGCTGCCATCCTGCAGCCAACGTGCCATGCAGGGGAGCTGGCACAGCCAGGGCGGCGTGGTTGGCAGCAGGCTGAGCCCAGCAAAGAGGCGCAGGCAGGAGGGGAAGGGAATGGTTTGGGAATGGTTTTGCCATCTTCTAAGGGGAAAAAAAAAGGGAAAAGGGACTCATTTTTGGAAGGGAGGCTTCCCGGAGATGTCTCTCAGGTTCATATTTATTGTTTATTGCCCGTAAAACTGTGTTTCTATGCTTCACAAAGCCATCATTTCGATGTAGTCTGCCTAGCCTGAAATGATAAATGAAAGCAATGAAGGGAGAGGAAGGGTGTTCTGGTGATTAAAACTCCAGATTTGACTTGAGAAAGTAGGTTTCAGCTCCATCTCTGACAACAACTTTGGGGTGACTTTTGACCAATCGTTTAATCTCTTTGGGTTTATGTGAGCTAGGGAAAATGGTGATTTCTCCCTTTTGTGTGTGTTCTTTTTTTTTTCCCCATAGGCTGCCCAAGTCTTCCCATTGGGGATCCTTTTTACTATGTAAAGTGTGACCAAAATGGGATGCTGCTGTAATTTAAACTCTTATTCCCAGTATTTTAACAATGGATATACAGAGAGAATATAGTACAGTAATTAGAAAGAATGTGAATGATAACAGTGTGAACGGTGGTGAATGGTAAATCTCAGAGAAATCCTTTTCTGACTGGAGCAGGTTTATTTCCCTCAGTGGTGATTGAAATTAATATGGGCTGTTATTTTATGGAGGTACTCATAAAGTGGAGGAAGTGTGATGGCCTCTAGATGTAAAAGGTCAGACCAGATGATCTAATAGTCCTTTTTAGCCTTAAAACTATGAAGAAAAATGAAGGCTTTTAAAATTTATTCTCTTACCACAGTTAGTCAGGAAATGGAAATATGGGATGGCGAAGCTAACCCCCAAACTTGGACACTACATATCCCTGTCCCTTTGTTCGTTCCTGTGCCAGGAGGTTTCCATCTGGGCCATATGGCCCGGAAGGGTCTCTCAGCACCTCCCTAAAGGGTGCCTGACCAAAAAAAGCCCATTGTAAGGAGAATTTAGCTCACTATTACAGGTGATTGCCTCTCTGTGGAAGTGTAAGGGTCCATAAACTAAGAAATGGTTGAAAACTTGTGCTCTGATCATTGTCAGCAGTTAAAGACAGCTTGCTTCAGCCATGTCTTGATTTCCCATGCCCCTTCCTACTGCACAGGACTGCACAGAGCACTTCTTGCCACCATTGCCAAAACAGCCTGTGGCCCTCTTTTAATTTCCTCCTTTTCTACTTACCCCGCAATTAAATATCCCTAAAGAGACAAAGACACAAAGAGCTTAATATACAGCACCGCTGCATACCAGATACACAAGTGCACCTTGGTATGAGTCCTTTACAGACAAAGAAACATAATCACTCATCAGTGCTATTGTTTTTGCTGCATGTGTGGTCTGGATCAAGGGCTCAACATGCATTTGGCAGTGGAGTGGTTCTTTTAGGGGTCTAGGGTTACTGATCCAACCAGGACCTCTCCTCAGCCACTTCCCTTAGCATCTCCAACCAGACCCAACAGGAGAGGACATCCCATAAGAAACCCACATCTGCCAGTGATATTGTGCCATGTGTTTGAGCCTTGAGCAACTTTGTCTAGTGCAAGATGTCCCTGCCCATGGCAGGGGAGTTGGAACTAGATGATCTTAAGGTCCTTTCCAACCCAACTATGGACACAGAAACCATAGCCAAATAGCATGTTAGCGACTTTGTGGATCGTGGTGCCTGGAGGTCCTCTGTAGACCTCTACTGTAAATTTGTCTAATCACATTTCAAATCCGTTTATATTCTTGGGTTCCACAACATGCTGTGCAGTAAGTTTCCTAATTGAGTTATTCTTTGTAGAAGTGTTTCTTGTGGGTTATTTCAAACCCACTGCCTTGTACTTGGGTGCACCCTAGTTCTTATGATTGAAGAAATAATGACTAATTCTTTTCTATTTGCTTTCTCTATACTGCTAATAATTTTATAGACATTGTGTGTTGTCTGATTTTCCTCTATCATTTTGTAGCTTCGAGGGCTACATTTTTTATGAAAGTCAGCACAATGGGAGATAAGTAGAGAATTTGGTGGGTTATTGCAGATCCTGAAATGTAGAAGAAAAATTGATCATCAGATGAACAAAAAATGAAATTTTAGACTTTTTCTGATTAAAAAGAATACAGGTACCCCCCCAACCTCTAAAAGGCCAGTTTGGCATTGAACATTCATTTCAGAGTTTCATTTCAATGTTGAACCCTTTTGTTTTGATGCAAGCTGACAATTAAAGAATATAAAGGTCCAAGAGATTTCATACCAAAGGCTTGGGATGGTTTTTGTTTTGAGAGTTGCAAAATGTTTGCATAGTTCTCTGGTCTTTCCCTCCTCAACCTGGCCGTTCAGTCCGATCAAAATCTAAGCTAGCAGATTGTTCACCCCAAAAGCTAGGTTTTACCCAGGTATAAAGAGAAGTTGGCTTGAGCTATATAATCTAAACCACACATTTTTGACCACATATAAAAACTCTCCCCACACGAAGCCGTCAAAGATCTCGTGCCAGACAGATTTCCCATGGATTTGATTTTATGTGTGCGGAACACTCCACAGAACAAAGCCCATCCAGAAACATGAATCCGGGGGCTGTTTAACACTGGAGATTTTCCCCTTGTAAAACAATTATGTAAACGCACATGCTAATTGACATCGGATGCGACACTGTGAGTGTGTGAATGGTGCTCAATAGCCATCATCATTTCTCATTTTACTGCCTTTGGATGCGTAGGCTAGTAGTTGCACCTAGTAGGACAGAATACAAAACATACAGTGTATACTAGAGCCAAACTACCTGAAGATTATTGCTTTTCCCTGCTGGCAAAGTGTGCCGGGGGTTTTCTCACCTTTTGGAGCTCAGGTCTTTGTTTCTTTATTTATGTTTTATAAGGAAGAAAGTAATTAATCTCTTTCCCAAAGAAACACATGTGTGTGCTTGTTCCCACCTGAATTTTGCTGAGGGTGAATTCCTCACCATGGTGGTTTTGAGTCCTTGGAAGAGAATAGGAATAAGTCTGCCTGCTCCTGATGTCTGCTGGAGCTGGGCTGTCTGTCCTGATCTCCTTTTGCGGACCTCACTGGTGGGTGGTTCACACCTTGGGTGGCAGTTGGACCCATGGGTGCCAGGAAGATTTCTTCTCCACAGCGTAGATATTGTCTAAGACAATTATATGTTGACTGTGATGGCACATGATAGTTGTAGCTAATCTAAGCCAGGTTTTGTTTCCTTCCCATCATTGCAGTGTTGGATTCAATCTTAGCCTCTGTATTACGATTGATTTTTAGTCATAAAAGGAGGAAGTTATTTAAAAATTGATTCAAAACAAATATAGACTTTTCTGCAATATGCAATATCCAGTAGGAAATGCCCTGTATTATATGCTGGGTTTACTTAGAGTAAATCTCGTAAGATCAAGCCACATTTTAATATACAAATTATGTTTGTTTTTAAGCTACAGTATTTTAGCCTGCTTCCATTTCTTTAACCATTACTCTTGCTTCTTTTGCCCCTAATCCTTTCTTTGCTATGATGAGTTTTCACTAAGTGTGTGTGTGGGGAGGGAAAACCCTATTAGATTATAACATTTTATGAGTTGTCAACGATATAATGACATTAGCCACCTGACTGAGAAGTAAAAACCTTTGTGGTGTCACATAGCAGGTTAGAATGGGCTGGTAAGCCCTTGTGAAATAAACAAGGTTAAAAAAAGAGAGAAATCCTCCAAAAATATATATTTAAATGGGTGGCTACAGCCCCTCCTTGCTTATTAGACCACAGAGGGCACATTAAATATTTTATACGAAGGTATCTTTCTGTCTCTGTAGAATAGGTAGAGATAGACACACACACATACATACACACATGCCTAGACACACAAGTCTTTCAAAATCAGAAAGGTCTCAAATTTAATTGGAATGGAAAATGCTAACTAATTGGCATCCAAATTTGATTTACTGTAGAAACCTCATATTTGTTTGAAACACAACACTGTGTCTTGGAACACAAGCCCAGTCCTTCAAAAATCATACACGAGAACTGTGGAAGAATCAATTAAAGTTGATTTGGCAGATCTGCTTTTGACAAATATAAAGAAATCTCTGATTAGGCTGAGAAGAAAAGAATCCCTCTTTCGTGCTCTCTCTATTCTCTCCCTCTTTAAAGGCAGTAGATGTCAGAAGGGGGTGGGTAGTGATATGCAAAACATGGCCTCCATAACCAAAGTAGCCTGCAAAATTAGGTGTCAGCATGCAAAGCTTATTGATGTATGAATGCGGAAAATGAAAGCCGGCAGTAGACAGACGGGGCTAAAGGTGAGACAGCCACAGTGAAAGCAGCTGTACATCTACGTCAAGGTGTTGCTATATGAGCCTGCTTTTTTCTGGAGGGCCACAGCCTAACAAGCTGTGCCTGGCCATAAAATGATGAAACAATACAATGTAGGCACACACAGTGTGAATACCAAATAAATTGACTCGGACCCCCCCCCCCCCCCCCCCCCCCATACCCCTTCAAAGTAGGCCTGTGTGTTCATTAATAAATTCATATTCTGAGTTTTCAATAAAAGAAGAAAATGCAGTGTAAACTGGAGTTACTTAGTGACACCCAGCTCATTGCTTTTTATTGTTGCTTGCAGCTACGAAGCCTTCGCTGTGCACTAGTAGAATTTATTACTGTCTGTCTTTGTGGCAAGTTGGAGAAGTGAGCCTTTTGAAGAAAATTGACCCACACTTCATGAATATGATGAAAAATGCCAATAACACTACAAAGACAAAGCTCTTGACATTAGTGTGCAAAGAACTAAGAGACGGTAATGAAAATATTGCAATTACAAATCATATCCCTCCTCCCTGGCCGAGGGGCGCGGGTATGCGGGTGCTACTGAGGAGCATCAGGACCCTGCTGGATGCGGGGTGGGACACACACACGGGTGCTGTTTCACCACCTGGCCCCCTCCCCATCCTCCCTGCTTTGAAGGAGGAAAGGGGTGAGAAGAGGAAAGCAAGCGAAGTGCTTAATCCAACAAGGATTTCCCTCCCAGAAGGTTGCCCCTTCTTTTCTCTGAGCCTGCGTGCAGAGGGAGAGTGGTCTGGTTGCTAAGGCACAAGATGAGGAGCTGTGGGGTCCAGCTTGAGCTTGCCCTTCTTCCATGCTCTTCCTGTTAGCTCCTGGACAGAAATCACTGTGAGATTCTGTGCCTCAATGTCCCCCTCTGCAGAGCAGGTTTTTTCCTTCTATGCTTTATGAATGCAGCCTACTCTGACTGCATGCTCTGAGCTAACCTTGTTCTGCTTGTGCACATGCACCCCTCCTCTCATTTGGCATTGCAGTAGTAGTGATAGCTTGAATTAGCATTTTGCAAGCAGGAAGGTCTGTCCTATAGGCTCTGCCTCAGTGATGCGAAAGAGCAAAGAAGCCATGTGATGTGTGAAAGTTCTCCATTTGATTCTTGCCTTGGTGATAAGCAACTCAATCAGTGAAAATCAGTAAGGAACAAATAGGACAGCCTTTTTTTCCCTCCCAGCAGCTGATGGGGCGTTAGAACAAAGCAATTTCAAGACAAGAAATATGAAGGCTAATGGAAACTGAGCTAAAAAAGAACTAAAAGAATATTAAACCCAGCAATGAATGGTAACTTAAGCCTATGTTAAACATTTGCCACTTTCTGAACTTATTATTCGTCAATCAGATTTTCCATCCCCAAGATAAACTGTAAGTGCCAGGCACTTTGTTTATGCATTCTGCTCTTTCATTTATAGTGGTGAGACCTGCTAAAACTCAAATAAAAAGCAAGCATGCTATCTACTAAATTTGTATGTGACAGTCAGAGGTATATCTTGCCATGTTGGAATACTGGTGCCAGAACAAATCAGTTCAGCTTTGCTGTTCTCATGCTTCTCTTTCCATTTGTAGGAGGTGACACGTGTAAATTAAGGCAAATCATGACTGCTTTTTTCTGTGAGGTGTGGCCATTGATGAGACAATCATGAAGTCAACCAGAGAGACTCTGTGGGTCTGTATGAACTAATGGGTACCCAAATACAGGCTACCTGGGAACTGCACTTCCATCTGACCGCATCAGACATGTGCCACTTGTGGATCTGCTATGTAGTATGAAGATCCAGATACAGCCCTGAATCACTCAAACCTCTGAATGCATGTCAGGATATCTTCAGCATCATTTTGACCGCCTCTTTTCTCATTTGGTTTCATTTCTCTGTTCTGATCATGAGAAAGACCCACCGTATCTAAGGAGTCAAGGTGGCTGTACCGGTGCTTGCTGGGTGGCCAAATCCTTCCATAGAGCATTCTCTTTAGAAGCAGCATGAACCCAGTAGGAGGAAATGACTACTATAGGAGGCCTAAAATGGATGTGGTACTGTTTTCCATGTTTTATAAATCACTTAAAGTTTTACAGAAAAAAGTAAATGGAAAAGGAAAGTGAGCAAAGAAGCATCCACACAGCAGGAGCAGCTAGTGTATTACAGGTGAAAAAACAGCAAAATGGACTGATGATGTCTGAACATCCATCCTTCTGAGGCAACTGCAGGTTAGAAATCATTGCCTGTGTTCTTTGGCTTTGAAAACAAGGCTGATGCAGAAAGCTCAAGAGGAAAAAGGGAGACCACCACATAGATCAGAATGATACCAGTGCAAAGAACAAATAAAAAGGACAGGGCCAGAGTAAGCGAGCAGATTGCCCAGCTATAAAAGGCAGCGTTGAAATCCAGGGGAAAGTTTCATCAAAGGCTGGCTTAAGTGCAAAGGTTCAGACCTGACTAAGGAGCAGCTCATTTTTTGTTGCTCTGGAGCAAGACTTGTCTCCTAAGATCTGAGCGAGCGAATGAATGTTGTTCTCTTGCTCAGCTGAATGAGCACAGTCTGGCCACAGATGGGGAATCTCACAAGTAAAGACAAAGCCATTAGATAACATATTGGAGTGACTCCGCTGAGCAGGCTGGATGCTGCTCAGTGAAAAAGAAGAGGAGAAGAAAACACTGTGCAATTACACAGCCACCCAGTTCTAGCTTCTCATTCCTTGGCTCTGTGGCCATCAATATTGGTCTTCTATGCTCCTTTTCAGAGGACTTTGTAGCCCATCTTACTTATGAGAGATGTCTCATACACATTAAATAACCTTCCATATGAAGCTACAGGCTTCACGCTGTGGGACTAATGCTGGGGCACCACTTCCTGCTCCTGTAAATGGGACAAGCCTTGTGGTGAGCTGATCCCCAGGTCAAAAACATTTCTTCACCTTGTCCCTATAGCTTATAAAAGGTGACAACAGATAACAGGACAATTTATGTATCATAATTGATTATGGCTAATGATGACTGGAAATCCAGTTGTGACACTGCTGAATCTACCTGTGCTTTGGATATGAGACACAGCTTTCAGATCTTGGTATGTTTATCATTTTGAGATGAACCATTTATCTACCTGGGTTCATTCTGCTGCTCCCAGAACGGATTGTGGATTAGCATGCCTCATGAAAATCATGCGTGACATTACTCTTACCTCTATATATTGAAAAGAAATGAAACTGGGGCTAAAAAGCCCTTTGAAGTCAGTGGAAATGTCTCCCATCACCTTCAGCGTGAACATATGAACATAGAAATACAGGATGGGGAAGGACCTCTTGGGTCACTGAGTCAGTGCCCTGCTGTCCCCCTCACTCCTCTCTGTAATCCCTTCTCCATTGGTTGTTTCTCTTTAGCCTGCCTGTGGGCTGATGCTGTGCTCAGCATATTGCTGAGCATTACAGGTAACCATTCCAGGTCAGCATGGATGTGGTTCTGGGCAACCTGACCTAGTTGAAGATGTCCCTGCTCCTTTTAGGGGGCTTGGACTGGATGAGCTTTGAAGGTCCCTCCAAACCCAAACTATTCAGTTTCCTGTGTGTTTGATTTGCCACCTCTTACAGGTATGAGCAATTCCCAGTACATCATCTTAAATATGTAGCTGGGAGAATGGGTGCAGGTATCTGAAAGACTAAAAGTGGGACAGGGTTATCCATATTCAGTCTATGTGTTTGTCAAAACTCTGGATCTTGCAGTTTCCAGTAAGTAGTGGATGGGATCCTTCAGTGATCCTGGCAGCAAATAGTGGGGACTGAACACAACAGAATGAAAGGGACCCAGTTTTGTGGCAATGTTTCAGGTCTTTAACAGTTAAAAATGATAGGTAAAGGGGGCCCTGGTTCTTTGGCTTATTATTTTTGTGTACAGTATTGTAAATACTAAAAGTGAAGAGAAATTATTGAAAGGTATGACTGGGAAGATTTCGTGCAATGTGATTCAATGCCAATTATTTAAAGAGAAGATAGTTGAGAAGGCTGGGAAGGGTTAAAATTAAAAGCTGTTTCTAAAGCCTGCAATAATAATACAATAGACTGGTGGTAGCCACAGGCAGAATTTACTGTCCTTGGTCTAGTGAACCAGTATTAACCCTTCAAGTGTCCTGGCTGGCTCTGTGCACAGTGTCACTTTCTGCTCCAGTGTATGGATGTATGCTTTCTGTCAGATTGCTCAATTAATTATAATTGTCCTACCTTTAAAGGGATGGCCCTGGGCATACTAGGGGGTGTGGCCCTCATGGGGGTTTATTTCAAGCCATCTCCTACTGTCTCCAACTCAGTCAATGAACCTTACTCATCAATATTTAATGACACAAGTATACCTTCAATTTTTTTCTCCCTTTAAATTATTCTTCTAGGCAGCTAGACAGGTGCATTGTCTTCCCATTATGTTTTGGCGACAGAGAAGATGCTGCCTGGCTCTGTGTTAGCATCTGAGAAAGAGGTGGGTAGAGCCACCAAAAAATGGGCATCGTGGACCTCTTGTTCTGCCTCTGAGATGTGACAATAGGCACCTCTCTACAGCTTCGTTACTGAGCAGGTATTCATCAGCTTCAAAGCAGCTTTTATCAGCTGTGTAGCATACAGGAAGAAATTGGTTTTAAGGAACAGGGCAGGAGAGACATCTCAAAGACTCTTCTTGTTCCATTCTTCTAGCGCAACCTCTGCTGCTCTAAAAGCTACTGGTGACACATTTTGTGCTGTTCACACCTTTGCATACTCTTGGACAAGAACCACGTTGTGTGTATTATCGATATTTTATGACAAAGTAAAGCAATTTTAAAACATCAGGCTGCCCATCTCCTATGAACTACTTTCCACAATATTCAAAATAGATGTGTTTCCCTTTCCTGTTTTCATATGAGTGAAATGCAGACCACAGTTAGGTTATGAGACTGGGGGCCAGGAATTTTTCTACTTTTAATCCTGTCTTTGACATTGATTCCTTCATTAGCCTTGGGCAAGTCATTTCACTTGGATATATTCGAATCACCACATCTATAAAATGGAGATGCAGTGAGGTGTCATGGAGATTTATTAGGCTGTGTCTGCAGCATACTTTGAAGAAGTCAAACCGTATACACCTGTTAATGAATGGCATTTTAAGATATGAATGAAAACATTTTCTCCTTTCAGGAGCCCAAGTTCTGCCTAAGTGTCCTGCAGACCTTGGACTACCAATGCAGTCAGTGGTATAATCACTGGGTAAACTCATCAAAGCAAAATTAGCTGAAAGTTAACGTCATGGAAGCTAAATGCCAGTTTTCCAGTCAGAAAATGTTGTTATTGCTGGACATCATCTTGTCCCTATGAAATGAAAAAGAAGCTGGTTTGCAGTTGCAAATTTTCCAAGGATTTAGAGGGTTGGGGCTCTGGGATTAGTAGATATATAGGGAAATTAAATTCTTGCATAATTTGATCACTATGGAGTCAAACCCAAGTCTTGTGTGAGTGTTTTGCTACCAGCCTTGATGAAGCCAAGATCTCATCCAACTTCCCAATAGGCTGTTGTAAGAAACTTGGAGGATTTGCTAGTTGAATCCTGGAGAAAGACTTGAAGTATTTCATGCACCAGTGACTTGGTCTGGTGAAGGTTAACAACCAGTGGGAGCCTCTTTAACATCTGGTCTGTAGATGGGATCAGTAGCATGAGATGAGTTGGTCCCATTCTGTACTGCCTGCATTGGCTGTGCTAAAGCTCTAGTCTCAGCAGAAAGGCATTACACTGGACATGTGGCCCTATCTGCCTCACCAGTCTGAGCTGCATACCTGGGTATGAGACATAACTCACCTTTGGCGCTGGTCAGAACCAAAACCAGCTGGTGCCAAACTCGCACTGTCCTTACTCATGCCGGACTTTCTGTAGACAGTAATAACTCTCCTCCATGACTAATCTGTGAGTGACTCACCAACTGTAGCACAACGCAAACCTCACAGAGCTGTGGGAAACAAGGGGCACTGAGGTGGGTTTGAAATGAGCACTGACCCCACACAGCAGTGGGGCTCACACAGAACCTCAGTGCAGGAGATGGTTTCTGCAGAGATGGGGCTGCTTGAGCACAGTGTGGTCCCCTGCCCTACTGCTGCCCCTCTGCTTTGGTTGCTTTCCTGAGGCTCCCAGTTACCAAACAGTTATTGTTGTTACTGGTTTCTCAGTGTCCCTGCCCAAAGATGATAAATGCTTTCCCTCCTGTTGTGTGTCTACAGTGATGCAGGGGTTTTGAGGAGACCTCATCCTTTGGGGAATGGGAGCAGGTGATACTGAGCAGGATGACACCTGGATTAGGTAATAGATGGGATTAGGGTGCAGTGTTACAAGGAGATAGAACAATGGGAAGGATTATTCTCCTACAGGACATAAAGTAACCCTAAAAAGTCATGGAGCAATAATAAGATCAGGTTCATTTTAGTCATCCAAAGCAATTTGAATTCATCTCTTCCCTGCCCAGACACTGTTTTAATCACACATGAATCAGACTGCACACAGATGATGACCTTATGCTGGTTCATAGTGCACTGTCACTTACAGCATGGTGGAAAAAGTGACCAAGAGGACAATGTAAGGCCTAATGCTGCAGGGCATGGTGCTGTGTTTTACCTAAAGGTTCAGCACCGTATCTTCCTAGCCAAGGGAAACAACGAGCAGGAGCCTGATCCTGCCCCTCCAGCCATGCACTGTAAAGCATTGCATCAAAAGGCTCTTCAACCATATCTGATTTACCTTCCAGAACACAATGGAGAAATTGGCCTTCAGTAGCTGAGGAAGGGGCACATCCATGAGAGGTATGCTCCTCTTTTGGGGACAGTCTCTGACCTCTGCAGCCTGGCATATGATTTAACATAGAGAGCTCAGCTGTGGCTGTTTCCTATGGGGCTGACAGCTTGCTTCTCCAGCCCCTGCTAAACTTGGTAGTCATCACTGAACCCATAATTTCTCCTAACATGTAATGTTACAAAAATGGTGCTTAAAAAGTCAAGGTTTTTCCAGCATGGCCTAGTTGTAATATGTTTTTAAAAGCCTATGATGGGGCCTTGCTACCCTCTGAGCATGAAGCAGCTGAGAGTGTTGCAGAGGGAGCTGGCTTAGCTCTGGGGGAATGGGTAAAGAGGGTGTTTCGTGTGAGCTGTTTGCAAACCCCTGTGGCTGTTTTGAGGAGAGGCTCCAGGGATTTTACACAGTCATGTATATATCCCTTCTGACTTGGAAAGATGGATTCTGGCCAGGGTTTGGCTGAAAAAAAGAGAGGAGGGGCCACAATCAAAGCGTGAGCTTTGCTGGTTTAGAAATAAAATGCAGCTAGTGAAATCACCATTTACCACTTCCTTCCAGTGCCCTTCTGCCCATCCCTATGTTCAATGAGGAAGCTATAGGATGAATGCAAATGTACCTTAAGTTTATTGGGAACCAAAGCAGTAAGTGCAGACCCTTTGTAATATGAGAGCATCAGGCTCCAAAGGCACCTGGAAATGCAGATAAGATCAGATCAGGTCAAAGAGGGAGCCCTGGCAGCTATGGTCTGTGGAGCGTGGTGAACTCCAGCCCAGCTTACCAGCACTGCTCTTTGGTTCTGCATGCAGCCAGTGAGGTGCCAGGTCCTTTCCCTGGAGACCACAGCCTGTAAAGGAGGGAAATCACACAAAGAGAAGTGGATGTTTCCACTTTCCTTAGTACCCCACAGTGTCCCAAGTTGCTGCTTGCTTGCTAGGCTTCAGGGTGTTTGTTTTTTCCCTTATGGATTTGGTGGTGTCATTTTTACACTGGAAGCCTGTTTCACCGTGCTTCTGGCAACCCCCATTGGTTAGACCTGTTTTACCACATCATGATCTTTTTATGTAGCCTGCATCTGCCAGGAAAAGTTTGTCATTCATCATCTTCCTTTCTGCCATGTTCATTTGCAGCTGGGCACAACACATCCTTTTATGTCAAAAGTAATGCAAAACCTCCTGGCTTGGTGGGCACAGCAGAAGGGATAGATGGTACGTAGTCATAGAATCATAGAATAGTTAGGGTTGGAAAGGACCTTAAGATCATCCAGTTCCAACCCCCCCTGCCATGGGCAGGGACACCTCACACTAAACCATGTCACCCAAGGCCTCGTCCAACCTGGCCTTGAACACTGCCAGGGATGGAGCATTCACAACCTCCCTGGGCAACCCATTCCAGTGCCTCACCACCCTAACAGGAAAGAATTTCCTCCTTATATCCAATCTAAACTTACCCATGACACGAAAACAGTGTTTAAAAGTGCGGACAAGGAGGAAAAAGAAGATCCTCGGCATACACAAAGTAGGCTGTGGGACTTCCACTCCCTTTCTCAGTGGCATCCCTTCAAGAGACCTCTGCCCCAGGCAACTCAGTTTGCCTATGTCAGCTGCTGGCTGGTTCTGGTAGAGAGGAGCTTTCCCTCAGGAACAGTCCCATATTTGCAACTTTCAGGGCTGTGCTCTTCCTCCTTTTTCCTATTACTCATCCCGTTATGGATGAGAACCATGTTGGTGCTAGCAACTGTGTTTAAACATGGGCAGCTGTGTTTTGGTCACTGTGTTTCTATACCCACAGTGGAAGTGTTCCAGAAATACATAATAATACATATAAAGCTGTTTAGCTGTTGTTCTGTTAACAAGGTGGCATTATCCACGAGGAGGAACAAAAGTCCCTCTGATGGTGGTTTTGTTGCACTCTTTTAGTTGCACCTAAAAGAGTTTGGAGAGAGTTCATGGGATTTTCCAGCAAACTTATTTGGGTGAACCTGGGATGGCTAGCAATTGGGGTAGAAAGTTATTGCTCAAAGTCATGCCTTCACACACAACTCAGAGAACCAGTGGTTGTAGTTATTCCTTGCTCGGAGAGCTGAAATCATTTCCTAGGCACAGAACATCGTGAGCATCCCTGTTTACCAAAATGCTTGAGCAGACATGGACCATGGTGAGCATTTAGTGTACGAGCAACAGGTATGTTGCAGTTGTCTGAAGGAGAAGGATTTGGATTCCTAATCGTAAGTACCCACTTTTGACATTTTTGCAGTGTGAATGCCTTGAAAGCAATGAGCACGTTCCCTTTGGTTTCCATGGGCTCCAGAGGAGAAACTCCACTGCGTGAGTGAAAAGGCAGATGTGGAAGGCAGCGCTCTGCTATTTGCAACTGGAGTCTGTCTCCCTCCTCTGTATCTCGCTTGTACAGAGACAAATATAAATGCAGGGACTTGTGCCACACTTTCTTCATAATGCATGTGTACAAATATTTGCATGCAGCAGTGGTTCAAAGGAGCCTGGAGATACTATCTTAACCGTGGTGCTTTCCCAGACCATTGCTGTTCCTTGCCTTTGTGAATAAAGGCAGTAGTGTCTGCAGTCGGGAGATCTCTCATATAGATTTAATCTGGCTGTTTTCCTCCCTAGGGAGCAGAGTTGAGGATAGCGAAGTTCAAGGTAGCGTGTGTTTGAGTTTTGTAAGCAGAATAGACATGGAAATTTGAAGCCTAAATTGCACATTCCAGTCTTCTTATGGAAATGGTGAGCAAAGAGGAAGCGGAGCCTTTAGTGCTGAACATGCGCCAGCTTTTAAATACCGATACAGATCTAGAGGGTTTATTTATAAACACCGCGTGTGTATATGTGCACACACGCACACACATGCTTATACATATACATGCCTATGTGTGATGTTTATAAACAGCATATAGCATATCTCTCCGCTTATAGATTCTATTGATGATTGCTTTATTCATCTTGTGGCAGACCCATTTAAATGAAAATATGTTCCCCATTTCCTTGCCACTATAAATTCTGTGCTGTTGGGGAAGTAGCGAAGTGCACTAGCTATACATCCATGGAGAAATGCCCTGTTGAGAAGAGGAGTATTATACAGGGAACAATTGACAGCCCTTCACTTCAGTGGGTACATTTCTCTGTACAGCTGCATCACCACTAATGATAAATGAGTAATGTTTGATAGCTGGCTCCGTTGCCTGACAGCTACAGTTTTGGCCAGAGGGCCACGACAGGCTTTAGACTTCTGTTCAAAATGAGTTAAACATATTAGGTATTACGAAGCCACAGAAGCCTCGAGAATGAGTGCTGAAATGAGTTATCAAGGTATGCTCCTGGGTACACAACTTGCAAAGCAGATGTCATTCTAATAATGTGTGATATAGAACATGTCTGGCCTAAACCCTGCTGGATGAAATATGAAGCCCCGTTGGTGATATTTAATACCATTTTATGAGGTGCCATCTTATAAAGACAATGCCCGCCTTATGTGGAATGCTTAAGGTATTTTGCCAAAGGCACTGGGAGGTATCTGAACTAAGTAGAATTTTTATTATTTTATAAGCCTTTACTTTGTAATATTTCTGTTTCTACATTATTGTGGTACTAGCTGCACTAACCCTTTGTCTAGTGAACCTCATGAGCGGTTTACTGATAGATTGACTGATAGCCACGGCTGCCTGTGGATGGAAAGGCCAGTTCCTACCTAAATATATTCTTAGCAAGAAAATAAAGTAGAAAGCAGACTTCAAAAGGAAATAAAGCTTTACAGGAGGCACTCTCGGAAAAGAGGTCCTTGAAGCTATGAGAGCCAGAGGTTTGGGTGTTTTTTAAAGGAGGGAGGCCTGGGAAGGTTGTGAGTTTGTGTATTACAGCTGCAGCCTTCGTTTCGCCTTGAATTCCTGTTGTAAACTTTGACTTCCCGTTGAGATTTCTGGATCCCTTTGCTGATATCCCAAGGACATGCGCTGAGTTGCTCGGTTTAAGGAAGACGACGAGTGTTTTCACTCTCCGGTTCTCTCTTTATTTACATATTTTCATTTAACAGTGCTTTTGTGGAACAAAATTGCCTCCCTGTTCAGGTCTGTTGCAAAGTGAAGGCAGAGTGAGCACAAGTGGTTATTCTGAACAAATTAGGTATCTCCTTCCTGGGATGCAAAGACCGTGCTGACAGCGCTGCTGAGTTAAAGACCCCAGTGGGGGTAATACTTACATTTCAGTGATGCTGAGTCGGTGCAAATTGGCTCAGTGCTGAGATCTCATCGCCACTGCTGAAGGATCTGGTCCAGTGCAACAAGGCAGTAGTTTTCTCATCTTCATCCTATATTGTTCCGTATTGCAGGGTCCTTCTAGTCTTCCATGTTTCTCTGTTTTGCCTTTCCTGAGCAAATAGTGCCCATGACCTGGAAGGAAGCCATTCCCCAGGGTGCTCATTGGGGAAGGCTGTTGTGCCCCAGCAGCCACTTTTGCTCAGTGGGATGATGCAAAGCGGTGTCTCTTGCAGGGCAGGCCAGGCCCTCCAGCTCTTCTCCCTCACAGATCTGCTCAGTCATGATCCAACTTTATGGACACCAATCTGCTTGTCCAAATAAACACCAGTGCTAAAGGAATTACCCAGCTTGGTGTGCCAGTGACCACCACATACAATTTCCATCTTGGAATACATCCCTGTGCTAAAATATGTGGCGGTTCTTACTGTTAATGCTCTCTTTCTGTCTCCCCAGCCAAGTGATCTCTTAATGTGTGGCAGTGCAGCCTGATGTGGGGAGGTGTTAGGTTAATTCCCTTTGATAAAACCCTACTAACTTTTTCTTTTTGCCCTTGAAACATTTGCTTTCCCTTCCAAATGCATCATCTTGTGAGCCCAAGGTTCGCAGATATTCAGATTCATCTTCCTTTATACCATAAACATGCCAGATATATATAATCCATTTGGACACTGGCAAGTGATGACTATCAGAGGCAGAATGGGTACTGAGGGGCCCATAGTTATACAGTAACATCGGCTTGGCAGCAGCTCATTCATCGTGCTAGATGATCTGTCCATCTCCCTGCCTGTGGCTTGTAGCACATAAAATACAGACAGAAAGTCAGACCAAATATTTCGTGTGCGATGCTCTTTGCATCTCAGCCCAGCTTTTCCAGCCTCGGTTTTAAACGCGCTCGTGGTCCAACTGTCTGCTCGAGACACTGCTCTTTGAGAGAAACATGTCTTAGAAATTCCTGCAACTCGCTGCTCAGTGTATGACATGTCAGGTTACATCTGCTGTGTCACGAGACATCAGTGTGTTGCAGAAGACCGTAATGAGAGGTGACAAGAGACGCTGTAAACAGTTTCGGTCGATGTTTTTGTTTATCCCAGAGCGAATTCCGTGCAATATCACTATCTCAGGGAGAGTTCAGCTTCTGTTTCATCACTCTGCAGTGATCAGCCGACTGAGCCTGCTCAGAGCAGCCTTCCAGTATCTGAACGGGGCTTATAAGGATGCTGGGGATGGACTCTTCATTAGGGACTGGAGTGACAGGACAAGGGGTAACAGGTTAAAACTCAAACAGGGGAAGTTTAGATTGGATACAAGGAAGAAGTTCTTTACTGTGGAGCTGGTGAGGCACTGGAATGGGCTGGCCAAGGGAGTTGTGAATGATCCATCCCTGGCGGTGTTCAAGGCCAGGTTGGACAGAGCCTTGGGTGACATGGTTTAGTGTGAGGTGTCCCTGCCCATGGCAGGGGGGTTGGATGATCTTAAGGTCCTTTCCAACCCTAACTATTCTATGGTTCTATGATTCTGGGGGTGAAGGTAGGTCAGGCTTCAAACCAACGTTTGCAGCACGCTCTCGGAGCACTGTCCCTGCCCTAGCACACGTGGTGGTGAGTCTGTGCTTGGGCACACCTCGGGCATTTCCCCTCCAGTCCCAGCTGTGTCCCACCACCCACAGATGTGCTCAGTAGGGAATTTCCCCCTTGTCCCCAAGCACACATGTGTCTGTGCATGAGGTTCCCCGAAAGGACCTATGCGGTGTAAGTCAGGGTTCCCACAGTGTGCCGGGGGATTATTGCCTCTCAGAGCTCTAAACTTGTTTGCAAATCCTCCGTTTGAGCTGTGCAGGTGGCTCATGTTTATCGAGGTTTTCTGCTTGGAGCTCATTTCCTTAAAATCTGTCCTTATGTTTGCTAAAATCCACACGGTCCGTGTTCCAAGCTGCGCGAGGCTTTTAGCTCCTTTTCCCTCTAAGCAGGTTTTTTTTTGCCTACTTTGTGGCAGGAGTTGAATAGGGAAATGCACAGAGCTGGGAGATTAAAGATGTAAATTTTATAAACAGAAATCAAAGGTCCTAAATCCTGAGCAAAGAAAAGCCAACATAAGTATGAACATTAAAAAACATACATAAATAGTACTTCAAGGCTGAATGTGTTAAATTATTCAACAGTTAAGTCATAAGTGTTCTTAAACTTAAGTATAAAAATGCCCTTGACAATATTTCATAGCTGTGCATTTCTTTAAAATATTTAGCATTCTCATTAAAGAGAATGACTTTATTTTATATATTAGTTACACTCCTGCTTGTTAATATGAAGGAATTTAGTAGCAAAGAGCATTCTTATGTATATAAGCTGAAGACAATTTACATATAAAGTTGGACGACTATTCACTTTTTATTTATTCCTGGATCATCTGCATCCACGCATAGCTATAGAGCATTTAAACAAATTTGTTCCTTAATGTGTAGTATTAATATCTCCTGCCCCAAAATATCATTTGCTAATGCCATTGCAAAGACAGGTTCATTCAAAGCTACATGGAAGTTCTTGCCTTTGAAAGACTTAATGAACCTTACATTTTTGGTATACTGCACAGTGTAATGCCTATTACATATTCATTGCCCGAATGGAAGATTTCCTTTAACTCTGAGCTTCCTGGTCTAGTTCACTGTAAAACATTGTCAAAAGTCACAAGAGACTTTCACTGAAAATTGTGACTCTTGATAGCAGGATGTAATGGGGAGGTTTAGAACAGAAGAACCAGTGGTATATGGGCCCAGGGGGAATCGTTCTGACAGACAAATGGATGGATAATACAGTTTTTGACATAATGGGATGAAAAAGTTTATGCCAGAAAGAACTGAATTAAAGTTATTACTTTAAGGAAATTCTGAAGTTCTCGAGACCAGCGGCATTACCTGCGTGCGTTTCGTTTTACTGCATCTCTGCATAACAGCTTTTTAAACAGGGCTGCTTTTGAACCGATTTATCAGCTTGCTAACAAATCCGCAATAAAAAATGGAGTTACTTTCTTGGAAGTAACCCCAGTAACATCCTTTTACAGGGTGGTTATTTTGGGGAGCAGGAGTCTTAGGTATGTCTGGTTTTTAAAGTCCTGCATAATCAGTTTGCCTCTCAACTCCCTTTTGTAACGACAGCAAAACAAAAAAGGGCTGCTATTCCAAGTGTTCCTCCGTAGTAGGATATTGCATATTAGAATAGCAGGAGATCGCACAGAGCTAGATTCTTTTGTAAACGTTTCTTTTTCTCCCTGTTTTGTGAACTTTGGGAATCAGCAGCCCTGTGATCCCAGAGCCCTGGAGAGGCACAGAAACGGGCTGATGCAGAACCCACTGCAAAATCAAGGCCTTTAGTCAATCAAGGCCATCCACAAAGGACTGGACTTGTTATTTTTAGGTGATCACAGGGCTGACATGTCAATCAGACACATTTTTAGGGGTCTGGGCACATATGCATGTGTGCACCCAAGGGTTTGACCACAGGCCTCTGAGGAGGGGATAGTGCAATACCAGCCTCTCCACCCCAGATCCTCTATTGAAGCTATGTCTCATTTTAGCTGGCAGTGACTAAGCCAACAGCTAAAACGCAGAAATAAGGACAGCAAAGAGAGGCCTCATAATGGCAATGATGAAAAATGTGTTAGCACAGAACAATGAAGTGATGGTATATCTAAGATGTAGGCACCAGTCACCACTTGTAGCATGCTGTTGTCAGAAGGGTGTTGAGATAGCTGAGAGAGCAGGCTGAGAAAGGGAAGCTAATTATACCACATTATTCACTTCTGCTCATTAGGTATAGTACAAAGGCCCTGCTTTTTATGTATATATTGAAGTGCTGAGGACTACAGGAATAGATAACTTAATGTTTCTTTTGTCTCGCTAGTGGATCAATTCAGACAGAAAAATCATGTTTTCACAGACCTGCGACTTTCCATCCTCCAGAATTAGGGATTTCCTCCTGTGCCACCCTAGCAAACAGAAGAAGGGAACTCCCTCCCCCTCGACACCCAGCAAAGCCAAACTTAACTAAAAGCAAAGCTGTGCCCCATGGTTATTCCTCACCCAGCACCTGTGCAAGGGTGTGCAAGACAGTTTCTGCCTTCTCCCCTCTGCTTAGCACAGGCACCTGTGTTGATGGGAAAGCTCTTCCTACTTAATCCCTCTGCCCCACATACTCTCAATAGCTCCGGGGACAATATGACAGCCACAGCCTACCCCACTGCTGGGTCATGCTGTCTCCTCATGCTGCCACTTGTCCCTCCATCACGCTGAGATCACAGATAACCACCACTGAGCTTCCAATGAGTGTCAATGAAATGAATTCAGCTGTTTGATAAACTTTGGGCGGTATGATGTATAATGTGCTCCCTCTTAGACATTTTACCTGCCTCGCAATCCTTGTGTTGTGTTTGGATCTGTAAATGAACCATTAGGAAACGATGAATGGGAAGGCAGAGGATTAGTTTATTGGAACTATTTATATATGAGAAATACCCAAATTTCAAAATTCATGGCTCTTTAATGTTCACATCACAGAGAACATTAAATCTAAGAGGAGAGGGCCAGGTATTGTACTTCCACACTGAGGTGAATTAAATCAAATTTGGGCATTGAAATCTACCCTTCTCCGTGATGAAAATTGCCTTGCTCTTGTAATTACAAGCATCACAAAAGTCCCTGCTTCAGTGAAATACCCTGCAGCTACACAAAAGGATAGACTGGAGAAGCACACATCTACCAATAAGTGGCACTGAGCATCTACTCCATTTCTCACACAGGTTGGCATATCTCTCAGTGGTCCATCTGGTAGAATTGGATGGCATTTATCAGGAAATAATCCAATTGTGGCATGCCAAAACCTGAACATGAAAAGTACTTGTGCCTAGTGTCAATCATTCACCCTCTGACAGTTCAATAAACATCCTTTCTGTGATGGTTTTCAGGAACACTGACACCCAAAATGCTGGAAACAATGCCAGAGATGGAAATGACAATGCTTCTGTGAAACATCAAAAGGGACCGACACAACCTGGCATGGATTTTGCCAAGTGTTGCTTAGCAATACAGTGCGCTTGTGGGCCGCTGGCGTGTCGGGATTAGCTGTGAAGGGAGTGATATTCACACCTTCGCTGAGAACGCATCCTTCCCAAATAAAAGAGCACAAAGTAGGGAAGTGCAGCATCAGCAAGAACAGGGGATGCCGTAATTATAGGCTTCCAAAAAGCCATCTGCCCTCCCTAGCTGTCTTCCTCAGGCATGGAAAGATAAAGTGGCTCATCCCAGCATCACGAGGACACACTTCTGTCCTGCTCAGCTCATGGTATTGGAGGGTATGAGGAGGTTTCGTGGTCATTTCATCTCGGGGCTGGGATCAGAGGGGTCAAACTTTGCTACCAGCATCTCTTGCAGGCAGCATTTGATCCAGACTGGCTTGGCTCTGGCACTCTGGGGATGGGGTCAACAGCAAGGAAGAAAGCCTGAACCTGGAACTGGGAGGAGAATTTCCAGTATCCCTCCTAACGAAATGTGAAATAAGGCAGGATTTTAACAGCATAATTGGTGGTAGTAGAGGGTGTAAGGAGGTCTTGGTAACACCACACTTGTTCACTCACTGGATTTCCCACATGAGCCCCTCTCCCCAGGTGCCTGGATGCTGCCCGTGGTCTGCAGCTGCCTCCACCCCATCCCATGAGGGATCCTGAAGGATGAAAGCAGCATTTCCAGAAAAACAACAAGTGCTGGGTGGCCGGAGGGAAAACCAACCATTCCGTACTGCAAGCACCTCTTTGCCACCGAGGAGGAAACTGAACTGGGGGAAATGAAATAACTTGCCCGAAGCCACCGGCAGACCTGGGAACTAAACTCTGGCCTCCTTCATGTGCCAGATCCTAGAGCAGGGGCTCACGAGGTCTAACCAAATTGCCTTTTATCTGTGTGCCTGGTAAATGGGAGTGGGAGGAATGTCTGCATATCAAATAAGGGGGTTTTGTCCGTCTTGAAATTCCAGGTTTTCGGATCCAGGAATCAGCTCATGCCTGCAGCACATAAACTGCCTTTTTGGTGTGGCGAGGACAGACCTGTAGGTCCAAACGCAGATGTGCCAGCCAAGCCTGTCCAAACAGAAGTGCCTGGATCTGCTGCTCTTCCAGAGCTTGGAGGGAAGGAACTGCCTGGGGAGGCACTTGTGGGGCAGCATGGGTTCACCTCTACCCCTTTTGGCTCAGGGCTGTCTGGTCTGTAGGCACTGCGGTGGTGGTGAGGCTGCAGATATCATGGAGAAGGTGCTTTTGAAGAGGCACAGTGCTCTGAGCAGAAATCCTGAGGTGAGCAGGTTCTTATATACACTTATGACAGTTTTCCAGGGAGAAGTGCAAGCTAACTCCATCAGTGCCTTTGAGCCTTGACTTGTTAATTGGCATTACTTCTAATTCCCAGCTATATTTTAAGGTATGAACCTAAGGAATTTTAAAGTCATTATGTGGGTGAGGGACTGATAAAAATAAATCCTTCAGGTTTGAAAGTGGCAGAGAGGGAATAAAAGGTGTTAAGAAATACAGGAGTTTTCAGCCAATTGGTTCAAAAAAGCATCCGGGTGGACTGCAGCTCCTGGAGAAAGGTCACTGATGCTACTCTGGGTACCTCTTTTTATGAACTTTATGCATCACATAAAATAAATTTAAAGCAGTTTAATTTAACAGTCTAATTAGTCATGGCTTTTTCATTTTGTCTATTTAACTATACACAGAACAAAGAGAAAGACACAGGGCCAAATTCAGAGCTGGCACAATGAGCCCTGCAAGTCAAGGAAGCTGTTCCTGCTCATCCAGCACTGAATGCGGGTGCCGGTGGCCAAGTTCATCCCCGGGGATAACACCCCTAATGTCTGCAAACGAATTTGGCTGCCAGGAATTAACTCTCTGCAGAGCAGATCCTTGGGTCTTGGTGTTCAGAGCTTGAGCCAAGCGAGATGAAACACTCAGGAGATATGGTTTAAAGATTCGAGATGGTTTGGAACAAAACTCCTCTGTGTGCTGGCGTCGCAAAGACTCCTGCAAGCATTTCCCTTGCTTCAGCCCGCTTAATTTACATCCCCTTTTGCTTTAAATTTCAGTGTTCATATAATCTCAGGATCTCAGGCAAGCAGCAGTTACAGGAGCGCACCCTGCACTGGAAATGAGTGTCTCCCTGCTGCCTTTGATGTGGTTACACTGGTGAGACCATTATCCTCGTTCTTCAGCTCATGTGCACAAACCCACAACATTAACCAGGTCTTGGTGCAGGAACACGAATGGATCCACATTTATGAAGGTGATGTTTCTGGGCAGATTTCCATCTCATAAAGTCTTAGATGGGATAAAACCTACACCTCTAAGTCCATAGATTCTGGTATTTGGGAGGGTTGTGATCCCGCTGCAGTTTTCATTAATAGAACCATTTATTCTTCAAGTGTTGTATGTTCTAGAAAGATCTTGTATATTCTAGCAGAACTCATCTCCTATGGGTTGAGGCACAGTTCTCATTTATTTTGTGATGTCCTTTTGTAAGAGTGTGTACTACACACAGGTTGCCATCTGATGCTGGAGGGACGCACCAAGGTGGTCCAGCCATGTGTCACCCCAACCCTGGGTGACACAAGCATCGCTTCCAAATGTCTCTTCTCAAAGTTCCTGCAAGTTGCCCTTTCCCAACTAAAATCAGCTGCAACAAACAACATAAGCACAATGAAAACCCTCAAGTTTATCTTAAACCACCTAATAATTAACTGTGTTCAATTAGTCTCCAGGGTGCTCTGTGCTGCTGTGTGGTCTCCCTGGAGGCACCTCCAGCACCACAGCGATGAGTTAATGAGTTTTGGTTGTGTCTTGTCCACAGATTCATCTGCCCCACCGCAGTCCTCTGGCCCTGTGTTCCTAGGAAGAGCACTCCCTTCTCAGGACTTTCTCCCTTTCTCCCCTGTAACACATTCCCAAGCTGATGTGGGGCTTGGCAGGGTGCTACCCAGGTCTCCTTCCTGGGCACCCTGACTGAGCAGCGTACAGGTCCTTGTATCTGCCACGCAAAGCCCAGGTCTCTGACTTCATCCTCTTTCTGGGGGGTCTGTAGACATCAGTGCATCTGTTTAAGTTACTCCCGTTTCTTCTGAAGCTTGGTGTCACCAGGCCATCGGGCCTTTTTGCGCATCTTTTTCTTACCTTAAATTCATGATTCATTTTTCTTTTGCACAGCAATAGCCTTCCCAAAAGCTTCTTGTAGTCTTGATTATACTTTTATCCCTCTTTTCTTCAGGTTCAGCCAGCATTTGTGCAGATCCTGGACCTCTACACCATCAAGGGATTGCATTTTCCTGTGAAACGCTGCACAATCCAAACAGCAAAACTCCCCAGAGTGAGTCCTGAGTGTGAATGAAAGGGACCCTGTGGACACATCCAGCACAGGAACATCCTTGGCATTAGCCCAGCTTCCAAACACATCTCTGCAGGTAATGGGAAACGTTCTCTTTTTATACCTCTACAGAAACACCGGTACACTGGGATGAGTAGCTGCATCAGCTGCTTCAGCCCTGCTCTGCTGGGATCTTCCCTATTTCTTGGAGCTTCTTTGGGGTTTCCTTCCTGCCCTACTGGTGAGTGTCCTGTGTACACCTGCCAGACATCCTTAGCTGCCGTCTTTTGAGATTAACTTTCAATTTACTTGTTGCTCCTGGGGTTATTTTCCCCCTAATACCACTGGGGTTGTCCCCACACTGACTTGTGCACTGTTGTACTAAACCCCTCTTCTTCCTCTGCAGGCTGGTGCCAGCAGGACCCCAGAGCTGGTGCTTGGCTTTCCCTATGCTCCATCATGTCATGTCCCTTCTCCTGTAATGTTTCCCACACACTAGACAGTTTAACACACGGTTTCCTGCAGATTACAGCCTTCATGGCTTTGTGCCTTCCTGCCTTGGGACTGGTTCCTTGCAGCACTTTGATGAGGTCTCTCACAGTGCTGCTTTCCAGGAACACTGTTCCGGACACGATTAATTCCTTTGTGTGGCAAAATTTAATTGTTTTATCAAGGGTTTCTTTTCTGAGTTTTCCAGTCTCTTTCCCCAGTGTTTTGCCTCAAATCCCAGCCATAATATGTTCCCTCTAATAAGGGACTCACACCTGAAAATTGTGGGATGAGAATCAAAACCTCACGTTACTAACAGCCCTTTTTTGGTTTCAACTGGAGTTTGTAACAGGTTATGTTCTTCTATTGGAAAATTAGATACTGACATATTGCAGGTCTCAAGGGAGTGGAGGCTGAGAGTGGGAGGCCAGGAGAGGGAAGCTCAGTCAGTGGAAGGCTGAGAGAATGGAGGCTGAAAGATTGGAGGTCCTGAGAGTGGGAGGCTGAAAGAATGGGAGTCTCAGTGAGTGGAGGTTGAGAGAGTGGATGCTGAGAGAGGGGGAGGCCAATAACGAGAGGCTAAGAAGATAGAGTGGTTGCTCTTAGAGAGTTGATGCTGAGTGGAAGGTCCAAAGAGGAGAGGGTGAGAGAATTGAATCCAGTACTGACAGGCTATGGCATGGAAACTGAAAGAGTTGGAAGCTAAGAGCAGGAGGCCAAGAGAGTTGAGGCTCAGAGTAGGAGGTCCAATGAGTAGGAGGCTGAGAGTGTGTGAGGCCAAGAGAGCAGAGGCTCTTTGAATAGGTCTAAAGAACTGAGGTTGAGAGACTGCAAAGCTAAGAGAGTAAAGACCCAGTGAGTGGGAGGCTGAGATAGTGGGGCATAAGAGAGTGAGAGGCACAGAGTGTGGAGGTGAGAGGATGAGGGGTCAACAGTGACATGCCAGGAGAGTGGATGCCCAGCTTGCGTAATGCCCAGTGTTTGATTAAGAGGCACAGACAGTGGAGGCTCAAAGAGTAGGCTGCCAAGAGTATAGTCCCAGAGGCTAAGAATGTTGGAGGCCCCATAAGTGGGAAGTGAAGGTGGTGGAATGCCAGTAGTAAAAGCCTCATGGATGAAAGGGTGGTGGTGGGAGGCTGAGAGACTTGAAGCTGCAATGTGGCTGCAGCAAGTGCCTCCCGAGGGTGTTGTAAGCTGCTCCTCAGCTTTGCTCTTGCTGTTTTCTTCCCTCAATACTCAACTCCCCACTCAGTGCCCTCTGGCTCCCACACGTGTGTGATCCCTGATGGTGGGGCAGGGTCTGCCTCAGCCCGCTCACTGCAGCTCCAGCCTTGGAGCAGGTTTGCTTGGCTCCAATAGGCTCAGAACTGGAGTTGTCTCTAATCAGGCAGCATCTGAGATTAATTGCGAGGGCTTTTCTCTAGCCACCCACAGAGATAAATGCAGAGGAGCCAATTTGGTAATTGCCCTGAGTCTGGTGCACTTCTGAGCTGTTCCTGGGCCAGGATAAGGCTGGGTGAGGGAATATTGGCTTAGATGTGGATTGAATGGTTACTGCTCCCCCAGCTGATAAAGACACCAAGGTGCCTTTAATGGGGCAGAGCCAGGGAAGAGGGCATTAGAAAGAGACCAGGTGAGAGACGTGGGCTGGGAAGGCATCAGGAGGGTTGTCATAGGTGAGCACAACGATGTTATAAACACAGAGGGGAAACCCCTACCTCATCTTTGCTTTGATTCCCTCCTGCTTTCAAACAGCTTTGGACCTGCTGCTGGGGTTTCCCGCTGCTCCCTCATGCTGGAAAGAAGGAGAAACCATTTCAATCACCACCCTTGAACCAGCTGCACCTCAGATGCAATATCATGACAGTGACCCACCTGATGAGGCCATTACCCAAAGGTGATGTGCTTTGGTTTGGTTTTGGTACCCTACAGCGTAGTCAGGTTGGTGTGGGACATAAGTTGCTGTGTCATTGAAGATGCTGTGGTGTAAACAGAAACAAAGGGCTGGGCAGGAGCAAAGATGCCATTTGAAGTGCTTTGGAGCTTTACTGTCTGTGGGGAGGTGGAAAGGGGAAAAGCAGCCTTGGCACCTGTTAGTGGCCATTAGAAACTCCCATGTTCTGCTAATCTGTGCTCGTAAAAAGGCCATCTGCTAATGCTCAAAGGTCATTAAGTTACCAGCCCTGTTTACTTCTCCTGCACTGCTGGGCCAAGTCTTTCTGAGCAAAGAGGGCTTAAATGGTTATTATGGTGGCGCCTGCTCATGCTGCTGCGCTGTTAAAGGGTCTCTCAGTATTTTCATTAGAAACCCAGACTTTCGGGGCTTTTTAAACTTGGCCATTAAAGTGCCTGCTTCTCCCTGCCTGAGCAGGCTCTGGTGCAGGTTGGCAGGTTCCAGGGACACAGGGAGTTCTTGCTTTAAGAAATCAATCCAGCTTCTCTTTTAATTTGAGGAGTTGAGAAGTTCAGAAGGATTCGGTCCTGGGTGCTCTGCTTTAACTCAACCATGGCTGTGCTTTGGAGAGGGAGGTTTTGTGTTGGACTGGGTTATGGCAAAACTGCTTATTGCTTTGATGTGAAAAAATGGAGCAAAGAACAAGAGAGCATATAAAATATAAGACCATTTTACGTGCAGCTCTAAGGGGTGCTTCTTTCCTGGAGTGTGGGGCTGTACTGGGTGTTACAGGAGTAAAGCAGTATGGCCTGCCTGTACACTGTCCCCAAGCAGGCAGCATTTGTGCCTCACACAGTTTGGGCAATATGGGTGTATTGGGTGGGCTGGGGAAGGAGCTGAGGCCTGAACTCTGAATTGCCTTGATTTCGAGGGTTTAAGCCAAACCTTTAAGGTTACATTAACATAGTTTTCTTGTGGTTGAATGGAGCTATCAAAAACTTGGATAATTCTTTTTTCCTTCGGAGGCTTCCCAGCTATAAAATGACATGTAGCTCCTCGAGTTTTCACCCTTCATTTCTGATAATGACGGCGTCTGTCTCATAAAACCCTGCCTTTTATCTTCCCCAATTAGCTGAGTTGCTGCACCCTTGTGCTGTGAAGTTCCGAGTGTGCTGCAGCCTCTTCCAGAGCTCAGTCAAAGCGCCCTCTCCCACTTCCCTGAGGCCAAACTGTCCACAGCACCCACCCTCCAATCTCTGCTCCCATTGGCATTGGTTTAATCTTTTGCTTTCTGTATAACATAAAGGAGAAACCTGACTCAATGAATAATGAAAGCTTATTCAAAACCTGGACTCTTACGGTTTGGTCTCTGCTGCCTTTTATTTTAAGTGCAGCTTCTCTGACACATCTACCTGTTTTTTTTTTTCCTTTGGTTAATGTATTCAGACTTTTCCCTTGTGGATTGCATAGGGTTTTTTATCCAGGATTTAGAAGTTCACACTGATGGCTGTGATTCACTTGTTCTTCGGGTTGTTTGTATTTCTGTTCTGACTGTGCTCCGAGGCCAGCCAGGGACAGGATGCTCTTGTGCTGGCCACTGTGTGTAAATAAGGAGTATGGAGTGCATCGGAGAGCTGAGAGTCGTAAAAGGGCATGCAAAGCGGAGGGAAGGGGTGTATCTCTGTTAAACCAGCCTTTCCAAACTATGAAGCAGAACTTAAAATCCAAAGCCTCCCTAACTCAGCAGAGATGTTTTTGCCAGAGCCCTCTTCTTACCAGCCAGTCCTTCTTAAATCTATAACAACCCAACAGGTAGTTAAAATAGTCCCGGCTAATTGTAACCAGGACTTCTGGCTTCTTCTGAGCTATTGTTCTGATTAAGTACCACAGCCAAAAGCTTCAGGAGGTATATAGACCAAGTAGTTAGTGTAAGAGCTCAAAACAAGAACAACTACAGGCCTGGCTTTTTTCTTTATTTTCTTTATTTTAATTTTTATTAAACAGCAATAAAAGCAGACCCTGGGTCTCTGCTGCAGATGTGTCTGCCATGGGCCAGATGATCGGTTGGTCTAAGTCAGCATTGCTCCATTGACTTCATGAGAAGACTGCATTACATCACACGTTACAAGTGAAGGTTTTAATTCAGGTTTTCTTGAAGCCCATAGAAGTGATACAGTTTGTGCTGTTTCAGGAAAGGTCTTTATTTTAACACACAGTCTTTAAAAGAAAACACCTCTTCTTCAACAGGCGTGTGGTACAGCAGCTAGACATGTTAACACAGAGGGGGTGTAGCATAGAGCACAGCATCCTCCCATCCTGTAACAGCATAGGAAGCCAAGCCTGGCACTCTCTGGGACAAGAGACTATTGTCCTGTGATAGATAGGGTAAGGCATTTGGAAATGCAAGGACCGGCCATTCTCAGCACTGGAGTGGTGGTAAATGCCATTTTCCTTCCCCCTTTATCCCTCTGCTTGAACCAAGTACTAAAAAAGGTGTTTCATATTTTTGCAGTAGTCAGGACTCAAAATATTTTGGTTCCTTATAGGTACTGACACAGTCTGCTTTGGCTATACACAGGAGAGCAAACAAGGAAAAGAAAGCAAGCACAGGCAGTTCCTGGGATGCCCAGTTTAGCTGAGGCTGTAAAGGGGATGGGGCAGTGATTGCTTGGGATTCTTGATCAGATCACACAGCCAAATTGCTGGTGAGTTCTGGACTTGACAGAAAAGATATTTAGCCTGGAGAAGGGTGAGAGATTTCACTTCCCAGATACACTTCTATTTAACTGAATTTATTTATTTGTCTATCTCTTGCTTAGGAGTGTTGGGTAGGTCTGCTTCATAGGATTAAATCATATCCCGAACCTTCCTGGCTTTGTGACAATACAAACATTATTGGATTTAGTTCCCTTCTGCTTATCCACCTCCCGTCTTCCAAGATCCCCATTATTATTATAATAATACCCACACAACTCCTGCTCTGAGATCAGAGAGGTTTTCAAGTGCCAAAGCAATCAACAAAACATACCTGGTCCTTTTAATCTCCTTTAATCCCGCCATGTGGGACTGTCCCGATAAATGGTCATTACAGAGAAAGAATTTTTGGATACATGATATTTGATTTTTTAGCTCCCAGTTTTCATGAAACTGTCTCAGATATGAAAGGAGATGTACTGGGACCTTCTTATGCCATCAATAAAATAAAAGTTGGGGTTGAAAAATTATCTTCTGGAATAAACCAGAATAACAAAAATCCATCATTATCTGGGTTTCAGAGAAGGATTGTGTTTTGTTTAGCATTTTAGTTAGAAATGATGTATGACTACATCATAAAACACTTATATTAAAAAGATCTTCTCACCCTGAATTCAAAATATATATTGTACTCTCTTATCATCCAGTCATTTTAGAGTGAAAGTTAAAAATGCCCATCCTGTGGTAGTAGTCACCGGTATTCTATCTTACAGCTGATATATTCTTCCAATACTTTTACTTAAAAGGCCTATTACTTGGGGCTTGTGAGTGTAGGCATTTATTTTCTTATTGAAAATGGTAATGCTGTGGATAATGGTTTTGTATTTAGATGGGCATTCATGAATCTCCCCTTGGCTGTTGAAGGTCAGCCCAACTCGGTCTCTGGAAGTTTGGGTTGTGTCTATGAACCTCGTTGAAGAGGAGAAAATCTTTCCATGGGGTGCAAATCAGTGGAGAGCAGGAGCTTAATGTTACTTTGCCAAGGCATGGTTTTCTATTGGGTCTTTTTTTGTGCATATGTTGAAAAACATTCAATTTTAAAGGAAATCAAGCATTAGCAGAATAAAGGGTGGCCCATGCCATGGTTCAAAGTCTTGAGGGCTTGAGCCATCCAGGAGTTTTCACAGAAATCCCTGCATTGGGAGCAGGCAATACGACACAAAGCAGGACTCTGCGACATCCTGGTTTGATGTTGTGGAGATGAAAAGTTTCTCCTGCCTGAGGCATAAATTTTGGCTTGAATGAGAGAGCCTAACCCTAAGGCGAAGACGTTGGGACCCGGATTCCTGTTACTGGTTTGAACCATGCAGAGCAGAGGCTTATAACTGACTTTATCATGTCCTAAGCAAATGCCCTCACCACTACAAAAGTGACTATTGTAAGGGGAAAAAAAGGAAAGGGCATTTTTTTTTCTGGTGGTGTTTTTTTTTTGTTTTGTTTCATTCTGACTTTTCTCCTAAAGAACCTGGATCCATGCGGAGCATCAGCATCTGTGAAGATTCAAAGTTTCACAAGGATGGAAAAAAAAAACCTTTTCCTATGCATTTGATAAGAGTTTTTGATTCAAGTCATAGGAGAATGTAAGGCAGAGTCGGGTAAAATCAGGCCAGTTGCTTTTGTTGGAAGGAGGATGCTGGCAGAGAAGCGCAGTCTGCAAAGTAACTAACCTGAGCACTCCTCTGGTCTGCAGAACAATTTACTGAAGGGGTGGTTAAATAGCACAGATTAAGCTTGTTAATGGTTCAGATATTTGCTTGGTTTACACAATGCTGTCCAGCAAATTATATTGATGCTTGACAGAATTATTGTCATTATTTATTTTGCTATAAGCCAGATTTATAGATATTTGTAGCTTTTGTAAGACTAAACATAAGAAACATTAATAGCTTTACTAATTATATCACTGCTTTAGAGATATAAATAGTGATAAAAATGCCAAGTAAAGTGAGCTAGTAAAACATTTTAAAGAGAATTTTAAAGTGAGTTACTGATTGATGATCCCTTGGGTGAGTCTTAACTTTTGAATGTGAGAGTGGTGCTTCCTATTAGGGCACGAGTGCTTTTTCCTTCCATCAACTCGTTGGGGAGAGACGAGGAAGAACAATGGTTGTATTGAACGACTGATTATTAAATCAGATTGCATAATCTGAAAAATATTGAAATCCTATAATAGCATAAACCGAGGTTGAACTTATTACAGCACAACAGGGTTTTTTTTTCCCCACCTTTACCTTGTCCTCAACCCCCTCCTCCCTCCTGAATGGTTTATCTGCACTTCTTTGTCTCTTACAGCATGCTAAAATTGAAACCTCTTCAGAGCAGGAGATGCTTTCTCCCTCTGTCTTATTACAGGCATATACAGGCCCTTGCACAGCACATCTCTGATGAGGAATTTGGGGTCCTAAATGATATGAATAATAATTTCATGGCTGTTACAAGCAAAAAGAAATCTTTATTTGGTAAACAGTGTCTGTTCAGGGCTCTATGGAAATTAAAGGTCTGTTTTTCACACAGCTGTCAAACAAAAACTCTCTTTTCCTACCTATTGATCCTGGTTTTGCTGAGAGCACCCTTTTAAGGAGGGAGATAATGAGTGAGAAAAGAGTTAATAAATGTTCAGCCCTTGATGCAAGCATGAATGGATATCCATCATGGGTTTAAGTGCTGGATGGGCTCAGGAAGATAATCCAAGACTGTCTGACCATGATCGGTGCCACTGTGAAGAAACCTGCAGGGCCTAGGAGCTGTGGTCCTTAGGGATGGTGTGTGGTTCCCTGCTTGTCTCTGATATATGGCACTGCAAAGCCCTGAGTTACTTTTCACAGAGTTTAGTAGTGACCTGGTTGAAACTCCCTTGAAGCCTGCAGGAAAGACTGGCAGTCTCTAATGGCCTTTGGATCAGGATTGTTGTGGTGCTTCCTTGGAATTTCCAGTAGGAAACTTCTCCCAGGTGGGGGAGAAAGCAATTTTCTTTATTTTCCTTGCAATTTCTGGTTAATTGGTCTTCCTAATACTGTTGTGAATAGCATACTGTAGAGGTGGATTGTCCTCAGAGGAGAAAGCTGGGAAAGATCCGTGCAACATCTCATTGTTGTTTGTTGGGATGAGCACAAGGGTGGTGGGTTACAGGCAACTCTTTAGAGCAGACCATACTGATGTTAGGATCACAGAATCCCAGAGTGGTTTGGGTTGGAAAGGACCTTAAAGCTCATCCAGTTCCAACCCCCTGCAACGGGCAGGGACCCCTTCCACTAGAGCAGGTTGCTCCAAGCCCCTGTGTCCAACCTGGCCTTGAACACTGCCAGGGATGGGGCAGCCACAGCTTCTCTGGGCACCCTGTGCCAGCGCCTCAGCACACTCACAGGGAAGAACTTCCTTATATCTAATCTAAATCTCTTAAGTTTGATTGTGATGAAGATGGGGAACGTGATCCTGAACCCATTGAAATCCTCTCCTTTTGGGCTGCCTACTTGCAGTATGACAACAGACCAAGCAAGTGACAGAGGGACTTGTGTTCCTCACTGGGAAATTGGGGTGATGCATCTCCACTGAGGCTGGGAGAGCTGAAAGTTTGGCACTGGCACCTGGCTCACCCATAGCACGTGAATGAGCATCTTGGATGTGCAAAGCACCTGGGAAACCTCATAAGAACAGACTTTGGTGGAAGATTTCTGGAGTTTCTTTCTAGTCATGCTGTAAATACCACAGGGGCTGTTCTCCCTTTGATCCCAAGCTAGAGATGAAAGGGACAATTCACACACATTTCTGAACCATAAAAAACATGTGGCTTGACATTGGTTCCAGAAACCAGCCAAGATGTCAGATAATCTTATTTTTTTATGAAATATTTGAGCTGTCTCTTCTTACCATGTCATGAAGCTGTGCCATAGCCATAGAAAATAAACCAAGAGAGTGTGCTGTCAGGCTTAATTCTCAAAATGTGGGCAAAAGGAAGAGCCTGTCTGACTTAGGTCAGCAGAACTTTATACTTCATACTAAAACTCAAAGTCAAATCACTGCATTGCTCCCTTATTTCTATCTTCTCTAATATACTCTGTAGCTTAAATTCAGGACCCTTAGACGGGAGGTTGTTTGACTTTTGTGGGTTATGAGTATGGGGAAAAGGGTTCATGTGTGGTTCTAGCCTAGGCAGGGAAAACAAATACTTTTAATGAGTGGTCCTGCTGCAGATGGGAGCTTCAAGTTGAAACCTGATCAATTCCAAAACTAAAGATATGGGGTTTCTCTAGATTTTGTCCCCAGCAGTGTGAATACAGTTGTGAGGACTGTACTGGTTTTCTTCCTCTTAGTGCTTTGGGTCTGTATCAAACTGTTGGTCCTTTACTCTTGTGAGACCTCACCTGGAGCATTGTGTGCAGTTCTGGTGTCCTCAACATAAAAAGGACATGGAACTGTTGAAACAAGTCCAGAGGAGGCCACAAGGATGATCAGAGGACTGGAGCACCTCCTGTATGGAGATAGGCTGAGAAAGTTGGGGCTGTTCAGCCTAGAGAAGAGAAGGCTGCGTGGAGACCTCATAGCAGCCTTCCAGTATCTGAAGGGGGCCTATAGGGGTGCTGGGGATGGACTCTTCATTAGGGACTGCAGTGACAGGACAAGGGGTAACGGGTTCAAACTGAAACAGGGGAAGTTTAGATTGGATCTAAGGAGGAAATTCTTTCCTGTTAGGATGGTGAGACACTGGAATGAGTTGCCCAGGGAGGTTGTGAATGCTCCATCCCTGGCAGTGTTCAAGGCCAGGTTGGACAAAGCCTTGGGTGACATGGTTTAGTGTGAGGTGTCCCTGCCCATGGCAGGGGGGTTGGAACTGGATGATCTTAAGGTCCTTTCCAACCCTAACTATTCTATGATTCTATAAGAATGTGCAGTGGGTGGTGTAGGTTACAGTGTCCCACATGCCAAGAGGACTTCTTGAGAGGACTTCTAACTCCTTCTCCAGTAACTTTAGGTAAAAACTCACCTCAGAGAAGTTAGCTGTATATTTCCAACTTTGGCAGTTGGAAATAGACAAGACCTGAGAGGGGAGATTTAAATGAGACGTTAGGAAGTTCTTCTCTGTGAGGGTGCTGAGGCGCTGGCACAGGCTGCCCAGAGAAGCTGTGGCTGCCCCATCCCTGGCAGTGTTCAAGGCCAGGTTGGACACAGGGGCTTGGAGCAAGCTGCTCTAGTGGAAGGTGTCCCTCCCTGTGGCAGGGGGTTGGAACTGGATGAGCTTTAAGGACTCTTCCAAACCATTCTAGGATTCATTTGCTTCACCATATGCACTGTTGAAGTAGAGCATCCTACTTTTATGAGCATGTTTGGGGCCATTGTTCTCCACCTGTGCTCAGGTTCATGGGTTTCCTTTGCTTTTACTCTCCTACCCAAGACAGCTCTTTGACTTGAAGATATTTTACACTTCTTGGAGATCCTACAACCTGGTCAGCCAGCCTTAAGCAATGGCCTCTGTCAGCCTCTGAGTGTAAAACACAGTTTCCAGGTAAAATCAGAAATTATATTTGCCTTCTGCTGGTTTTCAGTAGAAATTATTAAAACAAATTATGGGGCTGAAGAGGTTTTATGTTGCCAAGAAATACCAGTTCTGAAGTTTCAGAAGGTTCATGACTGTCTGTACTGAGAAAGAATAGAGCCCCATCTAATTATCTTGCACCAACAAGGATACAGGTTTGGCAGTTGAGTGAGATCGTGTCAGGACCACTCAAATAATGTCGATATTTTTTACCTCCATGCTTTTTTCCAGAAAAGGGGATGTTGCATCTTTAATTAAATGTTATATGAATACATTTCAGATAGACCCAAACATAGGGCAACTGTGTTTCGGAAATGCTGTTTCTACATTTAAAATGTATTTGAAATGTAATTTAAGGAAAAAGATAATAGAAAAAAAAAACCCTAAAATAACTCGAAACAAGCCAGAATATAGTAGCTCATCATTACGCTAATATATCAAACAATATGAGCTTAGCTTAATTATCCCCTTTGAGAGTTGAGAAAACTAAGCACAACCTTCAATTTACAGCTGTTTGGTGCCGGGAACCTGAATTATTATTTGAGAAGAAGGGGGGGAAAAAAGTTTATTTATTGTGACCTACACTCAGTTTTTATTCATCATGGAAAATCTGTATATTCACAAATGAGGGCTATTCATCTGCAGACTGCAGCATTCTTCAGCTGTCCGGGGCTGCATCAGCCGCACTTCTTCAGCTTTTGTGTTCATCTCGAAGCCTCTTCATCCAAATTGTTCATCATCTTGATGGCGGAGCTTTATCTTGCTCTAGTGCAGCTGCATTCCCCTTATCCAAAGTGCTGAGAGATACAAGGGAGAGGGAGAGAGGAAGAGAGAGAGAGGGGCAGAATAGAAAAGAGAAAAAGGAATGGCCAGTGCTCATATGAGGATAATTTGTAGTTTCTCAATAATAATAATAAAAAAAAGGAGGACAGGCTAATTACTGGCTTAACTAGGGCAGCCTGTGGATCCTCATGTCAAAAGGACTAGCGTAATTATTTGCCATCAAAGCACATTCATATTGTGGTACAAAAGAAGGGCCTTTCGCAAATGGATCTCACTAATAAACAGGGCTGAGAGGAGCATTATGTGTCTCCCTGGATGCAAGCGCATTAACACAGTGACATGGAGCATAACTCTCAGCCTGGAGAAGAGGGAGGGAGGGGAGAGGAAGAATGATAATTATCCCCCCTCCCCATCTTTCCTCTCCTTTTCCTTTGTGTTGGGCTAGCAAGCCGAACGCGACCCGCTGGAAGGCCCAAGGCAGGCTATTAGTGACCTCTGAGCATTGACAAGGTGGCTACACTCTTAAAAGCCTGGCTCTCCATGTCAGGAGGGTAGCAGGAGCCTGCGAGAGGAGCTTTAAATGGTCCAGCAAACACTTCAACCTTAAAGACACCTGGGAGGTCATGACCAATTTAATGTAGATGAATCCAGCATTAAGAGGGCTCTTTTGAATTCACAGACAAAAGTTGTGGGTTTGGGGTTTTTCCTCTCCCCCCCCCCTTATTTTATTATTTCATGCTGTTTTTTCACAGATCTTAGCTTAAGAGATAGTGGAGAAAGAGACTTGGTTCTGGGGACCACTTCTGCACTCACTGAGCAGATGTGGTGTCAGGCTGCCTCAAAGGCTGAGGTTTTTCATTAGGAAAAATAAACAGGATTGGAAAGAAAGAGGAGGGATGTGCATATACCTTCCAGGGATGTCTGCAAGCACTGATGCACTAACAGGTTTCAAACTCAGATACATTGCAAAATGTGTGTATATAGAATCACAGAATGGTTTGGGTTGGAAAGGACCAATGTATCATCCAGTTCCAACACCCTGCCATGGGCAAGGACATCTCCCACAAGACCAGGTTGCTCAGGGCCCTGAAATATCTGTATGTATTGATATATATTATATGTACAGAGGACTGTCTCATGTTTAATACTGTAGCTACACTGGACTATTTACTACCAATGCCCATTGGCAGATGTGCCCTGGTTCATTGCTTGCCAGACATGGAGTTTATCTGTTGGGCTGCTGTCTGGCACTGGCTGCTGCCACTGCAAGCCATCATGGAGTGAGCTCATCACTCATAATGGATTAAAAGGCTTTGCTGTGAGCTCAGGAGAGCTGCTGGGAAACGGTAGGCACAGTGGTTTGGTTTTCCCCACCCTCCTCACTGAGTGCAACCTCAGCACTCCAGTGCTTGGCTATATGGAATCCCAGTAGGTTTTCCCAAGGAGATCCCTTCTGCCCCTCCTCATCCTCTCATCAAGAGGAGGCACAGGCTGCAATAGGGACAGTCTGTGCATAATGGGGATGAGCAACCCATCCTCAGTGTTGTTTTCTCTTTGTAATGCCTGTTTTTTAAAGAGCCCTACTTGGAGATCAGTGTTCATGTTGCAGCTTTTATTTTGTAAAGTATTTGGGGGTCTGCGTGAGTTATGTGCTGTAAAAGAGCTCTTCTGGTTATTAAAACAGTGAACTGGGATAGTCCTTTCTTGTGACAGCCTTGCCTGACACTGCAAAACACAGGAAGAAGAAAGGTGTTTGTAGGAGTCCGGACTGCATGGCACATGGTGACATGAATCCCTGCCTGCAGCCACATGTGACTGGGATAAAAGGATTTTGAAGCCCCACTCCTCTGTGTGACAAGGGGCTGAAAGCCAAAGTTGTTTCCTTTCCAGCACTCTTCTAGGTCACATCTGGGTCATGCTACAGAGAGGAGCCCCTTTTCCTTGTCACAGCACTTGGGTCATTGCTGTGTCACGCTGTTGGGCAGTGCAGCTCTGGTCTGCACACGCTGTTAGCATTGCTGGCCCTGCAACGAGCTCACTGTACCACTGGGTTTAGGATGAGAGTTGCCACAGTCAGCTTCATGAACTTAATCATGAGTTAGATGACGAGCTGGGTTTAAAATCTGTGGGGTTAAGCCAGTGGCAGACCTTCTCTTGTTTCTTTCCACCTATCCTTGCTTGATAACTTTAGGAAGGAGTTGGATGCTTCCTCCATATTGGGCTTTGCACAGAAAAAGAGCAGCAAACCTGGGCTTGAGAGGAAATTATCCAGTAGGGGATTCTTTAGTACCGATCACAGAAAGATGATGCCATGCATAGAAAATAGCAAACATTGGCAACACGGGAGTAAAGATGAACCCAGGCAGGGCTTTGAGGCTGGGCGGTGTTCCCAGGACATAGCCAATGCCTGTGACCTAAAAAAACCCCAATATTCACCCATCCAGGAGCTGTACAACTCCTCACCCCCAACAGGCAGCGCTGCAGGGATAGGGACCCCTTGGAGCAGCCGAGGGCAGCAGCCTGCTGCCAAGGAGACGTAAGCTGCTTGTGGTGGTCTCAGTGTTCTCTTGCGTCTTTAGCCCTCCAGTATTTTCTCCTTTTGCTTTTATTTCCCTGGATTTTAGACAATTCTGCATACAGCAAGTTTTGCCTTTACAGGAAGTTGTAACCAGGGGCTTAGTGGCAGAATTAGATCCACTGAAGTATGGATGTTCTGAAGGATAAATAACATAATTGATTTCACCTTAAAATAAGCATCTCTGGGAAAGGGATCAGAGAAATCAGTTCTATAAACTTGGGGGAATGGGGCTTTCTGCATCCTAAATTAATCCAGGTGAACTTTAGTGGCTTAGTTGCATCCAGTCATGCCAAGGACCGAGTGCTGATCTTAGCAGTAAAGACAACATTATTAATATCATTACTTCAATGTAAAGAAGTTTATAGAGCTAGCATTTGTTTAAAGAAAACCCTAAAATCCTCTGTTAATGGTGGCTTTTTGCTGTCAAGTCACTCTTTTGCAGTATTTTATACACTTACATAGTGTTTATGAACCTGGGTATGTATTTCTAGCCTTGCCAGGAATAATCACAGACAAACACAACGGTTGCAGCGTTTCTTTCCTGATGAAATTGTATTGCAGCTTCTAAACCCAGAGCTGGCCTCCAGCAAGGGATTGTGTCCTCTTAGAGGAGAAGTGTGCCGCTTGAACTTTGCTATCACATAATGCTTTCAAGGTTGCTTGTCTAAAGTGACTTAATTTGTACTGCAGAACTCGCCTTGTACCCGCACACCCGCCAAAAGCCGCGGCGAGCCAGGGCAGCAGGGCTATTACTAATTCTTTATTAAAATCCCTTAGGCACACACAGAAGGCCCAAAAGCAGCTTTAATAATAGACAACATACAGCACATTTTTCTTGTATTGCCATGTAATCAAATCTAAAGCTTCTGTTCACTTTCTTTGTTTTACCTAGAGGACCAGCTTCCAATTTAGTTGTGGCCTGCACTAAACTGATTTTTCATTGTAATTAATGCCTACTTTGGCCTCAGCCACTTATACAACTTTCCATTAGAGGTTTGCAGCCATCCGCAGAGGATTTCACCAAGTTACCCTCCCGATCCTGCTGCACTTGCAGTTTTTGTTAAGCTGTTTTTTTACTTTATTATTATTATTTTGCAAAGAATGCTTAAATTACGCAGCCAAATAGGTTCCTTTCTCCCTTTTATTTTTCTCTCCTTTCTAACCCCCTCACTCCCTTTTTTCCCCTTGCCTGCTGCACCTATTAAAGTGGTTGGGCAGGAGTCCAACTGGAAGGAAAGCCTTTAAGTGATTTCAGAAAGGGCTAGTGGAACTTATTTAGGCCTGGGGTCTGCTGTGGTTAATTTTCAGTCTGTGTTTTGTGCTGTCCATTTCCTCTGAAATACTACCTGGGGTTTAAGGTTCCTCAGCACAGGATGTTAATAGGCCTCTGCAAACATTCAAAAGGCAGCTTTCCCACCACTAACCTTAAAAAGATTGTGGCACTGGGCCCAGGGTCAGATTGAATAGATGAAAAAGTATATGCTGTGCTTTTGCTCGCTCCTTGGACCTTTCCCTGTTGGCTCGCCTGACATTTCCAGTGACTTTTCTTAGTACCTTATTTTCAGCGTGCTTCCTAGAAAATTCTGCTTATTACCTTCTCCTATCCCCCCCCAGACAGCATTAATAAATCGGGAAGCACAACAATTTGTAACTGTACTTTGCTGACTTGTTGGACTTTTTGCTTGCAGCCTTAAGGTGCTGCTTCTTGTGTTCCTGATGAGCCAGCCGAGCCCCTTACTGTACCACCCATACCGCGTTACTGCTACCCAGTGCACTTCCCCACACCATGTCTAGGATGCTCTCTGAAGGTCTTTTGCCTCTTCCCAAGGAGAGCATCTCTTCTATGAGGCTAAAGCAAAGAGTTAATGGCCAATTATGTGGTCCTCTACTGTACTGGCTGTCCTCCCCAGCACAAGGAATGTGGCTGTGGGAGCTCTGGTGTAGGATTTGAGGGTTTCTGGGGTCCCACCTTTTGCAGTGTTCAGATTTGAGCACTGACATTCTTGCCTTGCTATGGCATTGCTCAAAAGGAACTGAATGGTGCTGACTCTATGTGCACCCTCCTACATAAAGGTGCAGCTCACCTACCTATCTCACAAATAGTGAGATACACTCACCTACCTATTAACTGTGTACCTGAGAAATTAAGCAGAACTAGTACCAAAAGGTGTGTTGGGTCCTCTGGTCTGTGATGGCAAGTTATTGATTGGACTGTTAAAGGTACTGTGCTAAGGGACCAGCTGTGCTGGTCTTCTTTATGTAGGTGAATCTCCTATAGGAAAGGAGGTAGATGCATTTAACTTGATTTGATTTAAGGGCTTGCTTGGGTGCAGTATGTGGATTTTAGCAATGTATTCTGTTTCCAGGACTGAGGAGAGATGGATGTGATACCTGGGATCACATAGCATTGTTACTGTGTTAGATGTCCCCATCTTAGTGTGGGATGAGTAAGAAGCAGTTCTTTATTTCATTTTTCCTCTCAGAATAATGGTGTCTCTTCTTTGATTGATAGGGGAACCAAAGTGGCATTTGAGAAGAGTATATGCAGGCACCTTGATGTCCCAGATGTGTAGGTGATGGGCCACAAACTAAGCCTTGAATCCTAGCCAATGGATTTACATCCCTACCCAAGCCAGCTGCCCTTCTAGCTTTTGTTTATGGTCCATAACTTGATTCATCACTCTCAGACCCATTTTCAAGATCTGTCCATTCATGCACCTCTTGAAACCAGAAGCGTTTCAGGTGAAGCAGATGGAAAAGGATGACTAGACCAAATGAAAGACAGTGCTTTGTGTGAGCTGGTGTTGTGAGGTGCCACCATGGGTAGTCCAAAACAGGGATATGCGTTGTTCTGTTGTAGGGATCTCTCTGCTCACACCTCACATCATGATTTCCAGAGCTACTTTCTCCACCAGAGGCCTGCAGCACCATGCCCCTTCTGCACATAGAGATGCTGCAAATCCCCTGCTGTACCTGTGCCTGCGTGAGCACCTCCCGCAGAGAAGCAACTGATATTGGTCTAAACATATTTGTGTATCTCTCCCTGACATTTGCTCTGTTAAAAGGTCAGGCTTCTGCAGCGGAGACAAGAGCCGTCTTCCTCATTATCACATATTACTGCAAATTTCCATTCCCAGCTCCAAAGTTTCCAGTGATTTCTCTGCTGCTGCAATCCAGCACAAAGTGCCATCTGCCAGACTGGAAACTCTGCCTTGAATCACTGTGGTGATGCTCAGGGAGAAACGCAGTGACTGTTTGGGCTGTAATTGGGAAAACCCAGTGAATTTCTTGTTGCAGTAAGGTCCTTGCTTGCAGTGACAACTTGGGAAAAGAGGTGATAAATTTCACTTGGAAATGCAAGTCTGCAGAAAGAAAGGGCCATTCTGCAAAGAGTCATTCATGTTTTTCACTCTTCTTGCAGAAGCTCTGCTCGTGGTTCCTCTGTAATCTCTGAGAGTAGTGCTGGGAGAGCAAAAACCTGATGCTAAACTTCAGCCTGTATTCTTGCTCATAGGAAGTGGATTCTGGGATCTATTTGGCTTTAGAACACCAACTAGCCAGAGCATCAGGAGCAAAAGAGGGGGAAAAAGAGGTGTATTTTTCTTGTTCAACTAAGGTCTTGCTAATGGGAAGATGCAGGTGCCAAAATAAAAGCATGTCTGCCATTGAAGTTGAGCAGGCTCTTTGGGAGACAGCTTTGTAGGGTTGTCTGCTCTCTGCTTTTCAATCAACCCCCCCTCCCAACCTCAGGCACAGTTATATGTATCTTTACATACAAAAGGGACTGCAAATGTTGGTGGGATAGCATCACTGTAGAGTGAACAGATATTGTTCTGGCTTTTGGTACTCATTTGGTTATGTACCAACATAAATAGGTCCTGGAAAAGCATGTGCTTGGCTGCTAGATGACCTGCCTGGCTGGGAGATGGGTGGGCATCTTGCTGCTGTTCCTCCTGGTGTGAATGGCCACAGGCTGAGTTCCCAAATGTTTCTTCTGACTACAAACGTGCTGTAAGGTAGCCACTCAACGGTGGCCTTGGGAGAAGGGATGATAAACTGCTGACTTAGTAATGTAAGAGTGAGGGGAAGGAAGGACCTTACTTACTTTGGCCTCAAATATGGGTGAGACCTGGGGAGCTCTTCTACAACAACAAAGTCAGAAGAAATACCACACAGCATGGTTTTAATGTACATTTCTTTTTCCCAATAGCAGCCATAAAGGAAATATTCTTTGGAAGCAAAATATTTTTTTCACATTCTTCCCCTTAGTTTTCCTCCTTAATGTGGTGGTGACAGACCACAGAGCTGCAGTCAGGGAAGGGAAAGTCCTACTGGCATCTACTCTTTAGATATACAGATCATACAGATTGTGGTGTACTAATTTCTTCATGAGTGATGCACTACCCTGCTTGGCTCTGTAATGCAGTTGGGGACCCACTGGAGAAAGGGTTCTCTTTAGGATGGGCTCCCATCGGTGCAGGGTGACTCTGCAGGATGCTTTGACCACGTTCCTACCCTAATAACCCCTCTCGCGTATCTTCCTGCCAGATTTGGAGCAACAGAAACACCCAGCCAGTAAAAACTATTTCATATAATTTCCTTATGTGAAATTAGGACCTTATTTGAAATAAGGACCAGAGGCTGGACCTTTGCATTTTTGCCTCAGAATATATTTCTGGGTTGCCTGTGACATGGCCAATGTATGGTTTTAGGTACTTGGGGAGTCCCTGTCCCTGGTGCATTTGTAGGATCTTTGAACACAATACATTGCACCCTTTTTTTTTGATGTTAATTCAATAAAGCAATAGCAATTTGAATTCGTTGACATTGAAGTAGTGGCTGAAGAACAGTTGTAACGTAACAAGATGAGGATGACCTCCTTTTATCCATTCTCTTGTCTTGCTGCTATAGAAAGTTAGTGCTAGTTTAAACCCTACTTGCTGTTAATGAAAAACTCCTCTGTTTTTATTAAATTCCAGAATCACCTCAGCTAGCATGAAAAACAATGATATTGGATTTCTTTTTAAAATTAACAATGTATGTAACACAGGAGAAAAAAAAAAACCTGACATTTACTTAGTGCCTGGAAGCAAAGAGACTGCGAGGCGGACGGCAAGCTGCTGCGCTTCCCTCCTTCCTCCTGCAGCCTGCCTATGCGGTTAGGAGACGTGGGGCGAGGTGGCTCGGGGTGGATTGCACAGTTAGGATGAAAGCCAAGAAACACCACCACTCTTGCTACCTTTTGCCAGTAGGAGAACATCAAGGCTCGCAGGGAGAAAACAGATTTATTTTAGCAGCTGGCCTGGATGCCTGCCAAAGGGAGAGGGAGCTCAGAAGTGAAGCTGAGGATCTTGGATCAAGGATGTAGGAGGTGTGAGCTTGGGGCTGGGCAGTCACCAGCTCTGATCTGTGCCATGGTCAGGCTGGGAAGGGACCTTAAACCCCCTTCAGATGTCAAGGGGGCGTTCGTCATCTGGCTGGTGTATGAGGTAGGGTCACAGAGCTAGGAGCTGGCCAGTGAGATGAGAGGGGAGCTGATAAGAGATGTTACTCTGATTTAAGAGTTTTAAGGCATGTTTGTTTATGGCATATAATTGTGGAGTTAGCATTTTTCCTTGGGTTCATTTCAAACTTCACTCTCTTTAGGAAGTTTCTACTGCAATCAGCAGGATTCTTTATAAAAGTAAAAGAAGGAAGTTGCTTCATACCTGTTTGCAGGCATTGGAGAGGGTGCAGTATCATGTAGAGACCAGCCTATTTTAGGCTGGAAAGGTCAGGGGAAGGGGCTACCAGCCTGTCTTATGCTGGTAGTGCTATCTGGTTAACAGTTTGGAGCAACCTGGAAAAGAGCTTGCTTTTGAGGAGAGTCCACACATCACCAGGAATGGACTCTTGTAGAGAAGCATCCTCATTGCCTTCCTAATTCATTCCTGCTTGTTTTATCCAACATATATTGCTACTGGATTATTGACTATGTGATTTCTTTTCTTGATGTGAGCCATAATAGAAAAGGCATTACTGTAGAAGACAGGGAAATAAAGCAGTGTGTGTGTGTTAGACTTGTGGTACTATTGAGTATAACTAGTGCATGGCATGCTCACTGTCATTTAGAGCTTGGTACCCACCCTCCTCTGTGGCTTGGAGGATGCTCTGGATGTGTAAAGCAAAGGTGGGACCAGAGACCTGTGCCAAGGTGTCCCTCTACCCTTGTAGACTTTTGCTGTAGGGAAATATTGATGTATCTGGGAGCCTGTACAGAAGCTGCTTGAGTCTAATGAGGGTGTGTACAGCCCTAATGGCAAGCAGGACAATCCCTCATGCTATGGGCTATAAACTGATTTGCCTGGAGTTGGGAAAAGTCATCCCATCTGCAAACACAGATGGACACTAAGCATCCAAGGGAGACAGGACAGAAAACTCTAACATCAGTGGCACAGGTCTGCTCTCAGCACTAGAGTGACTGTAAATATCCATGCTCCCCTTTCACCCTGGTCCTTCAGGTATCCATCAGGAGCAAGATTTCACTGTGTCATGTGTCAGGTTTAAATTTGTCCCTTACAAGGAGTGCTTGTGAGAGGGTGCTACAGATTTCTCCTGTTACCTGCCTCTGGTGTTCCCAGTTTTGGATCAGTTTGCTGCCAGCATTGAACTGCTGCACATGCTAAGCACAATGCAATGATGTCTCGATAAAGACTCAGACATCCATGTGAAGGGTGCTCTGTAACTATATGTGATCAGCTGATCACTTCTGATCAGCAGTTGGGGATTATAAATAGCCTAAAAGCACCTCCTATGCTGCCATAGAAATAAATAAGAAGTGCATATTTTCAAAAGGCTTTTACTCTTAGAAAAGAAAAAGATATAATAGCTTTTTTTTTCTTAATATGCCACATAATTTATTCTGACAAACAGATGTATTTTGTTGTTGCCATTATCATTTGACGAAATACTTTAAAGCCAGTCCAAGGTGATGCATTTTCAAACATCATGTATACAGTCCATGTAGCAGTTAACAAAATTGGGATGTGCAGCATAGAATGGTCATTATTTTTACTGAAGAAAAAAAATCAAGGCACTAATTACTTACAGACAAGATACTTAGCACAAACAGATAAGCTTCAAAATGAAAAATTCTCGGTTTATGATAATTATGTTCTCTGCTTTGTTTTCAGAGACTGATAATTTGAGGCTTTAAAATCACCAGGAAGCCATTAATTGGAATTCTTCAATAAAAAATAAATTACATAGAAGTTCATGATGAGTTGTAAAAACACAGAGACTGTATTATGCAGTGAGCGACATTGCTCTACTATTTATAGACATGCACAGCTATGTAACAGCAAAACTGTAAAGGATTTGAGATGTGCAGATAGCAATTATTCACGGATCCCAACGATCTGCAGATATTTCAAATGACTGCTTTTAGCAGATCAGCTATCCAATAAAAGCAGGGCTTTATTTCCAAGTGGCACTCTTCTAACATGTTGCTTCTTGTTTTTGACATCTTCGGTGACATTATTCTCCTGGAGCTGATTATAATGAGAAGACATAGAAATCCATGTATTGGAGCACGTGTTCCACTCCATGTGCATCTTTATGGATAGGAGTTGTAGGGATTTCTCTTATGAAGGGTAAGTGCGGTCCTTCCTCTTGTATCTGGGTTGGATCCTGAAATCCATAGCAGCTGACCAAAGGAAAGCATTTGATCTCTCTTTCTTAGCCCCTTTTTCTGCTATTCCCTTGCTCATTGCTTTAACCTGGAACCAAATCCTTGGTGGTTGATGTTGGGAAAGCTGGTAGGACCAGTTCAAGGACCTAACGATATGTCCAACAGCATTGGTCACATAATTTCTCTTGGCTTATGAGGAAGCTGGACTGAACCTTAGTTAGATTTTTGTGAGTAATTTGGGAGGATTTAGGAGGTGTGCTACAGAGAGCTTCCATCCACCCAGGCCCCTTAAAGTATCCACTGCTGTCCTTCTAAGCACATGGCACAACAGTGCTTCGGCAGCTTTCCATCGAGAGCAAGTCTCAAAAGAATGGTAGAAGCAGCAAAGTGTATTGCTTTATTCAACTTCTCTCCCTCCTTTCATGGGTGAGTCCCATGAGAAGATTCATCTTTCCCCTTTCCTGAGGGAGACCTGGCATCTCTGCTATTGCTCCAGATCCAGCCCTGAGACTCCAGACAGAGCTGCTGATGGGCCCCAGTTAATTGTCTGACCCAGAGGGTGTAAAATAGTGTTATATTCCAGCTATGCTCTTTCGTGACCACTGACACACCGGGCTCCTGCAAGGAGCTCTTTAGATAAAAGTGATCGTAGGGATCCTTGACACATGCCACCTAGAAAAGGAAACAGAGCAGATTTCAGCTCATTCACCAGTGAGCTCAAGGGGATGCACAAAAGAGTGAAGTGGCCTTGGCAGAGCCTGGCCTGAAGTTACACTTCAGGAAGGCAGAGGAAGTATTTCCTGAGGACCTGATCAAAGGCTCTTTCTCTTCAATGCCAATATAATGCCTTCTGGCTGCCAGCATATGCAGGTAGCCTTCAAGGGCTTCATGTGAGTTAATTCTCACAGTATCAGCAAGCATAGCGTTGCCAACCATCTTGTTTAATATTTTGTGCCTAAAATTTAATCAAAGCTGGTTGATTTTTCCCCCCCCGTTTGTTTAAATCTGAGTTAGTGTGATCACAGGCAAGGCAGGACAATGTGAGTCCAGGGAGACAAGGATAATGGGAGACAATAGCAGAGGGTCTGCAGGGAGACCACTCTGGTGTCAAGATGAAATGACAGTGTCAGGAGACAGAGCTGTACAAAAAAATAAGTAATATTGGGCCTCTTCTGGCACTTGAGGAGTATTGTAATTCTTGGAGAATAAAACCTACCATACATCATCCAAAATCAATTGATAAGAGATCTCGGAGAGATTAAAAACTCTTCCCTCCCGTTCATTAGGAAAGGTGGCTTCTGTCCAAAGCTGATTGTTGGTGTGGGCCAACTATGATAAATGCTCTCTTACCCACCAAAAAAGAAACACTTCTTAATGAGCTATCATCTTGTGTACATTTTAATTTCCAAATTGCTGCAGTGGATATACAGTTGCCCAGCAGTGACAGTGCTGCTCAGAGGCATGCTACCCTAAGCAATATGTTATAGTGTTTTTGTGGGTTCATAGAACTTTCTGATGCCAAACCAATCCCATGACCTGGGGATAGGATTAACTTGTGTATTATAAACATTGCAATAAAAAAGTATTAATTTTTGTTTGGTGTATTGATGTATTGAGCTATTTACAAGGAAGTATTCACAAGTTAGTGTGAGGCACCTAGGGATTTGTGGGATGTAATTGCAATGATTGGGCACAACACAGCTCCTGTTTATTCATGAGGCAGTTATTGATGCTCAGCACCTTTGAGGATCAGGACATTGCTTTGTGGGGAAAAGCTATTTCCCAATAGGGTGGTTCCTCCTGTGCTCCACAGCTCAGCTGTGCTCTCTTTCTCCATGTGTGGCTTAGCCTAAGAAATGTCCTTCTACAGTCTCCATGCTCCTTGGGGAAGGCAGAGATCAGGACATCCCATGAAGCAGCCCCAGAGCAGTGTAGAGGAGTTGACAACAAGGACCCATGGAGCCTGCCTTTGCTTTCCTACTGCATCCCTGGCTCATCACAGAGCCAGTTCTTGGACCTGGAAAAGCCTCATGTGTCCCATCCTGTCACAAACCCCACAGCTCTTAAAGAGCTTCGGTGACATTTATCCCATGTCTCTAAATTATCCTCAGTAGAGTGGCACTTGGGCCAATGACAGTGATGCTGCAAAAGGTCACTTGATGGACCTCGGCGCTCTGTTTTGTTTATTTAGTTTATTCAGCTTGCAACGGAGACAGGACATGCTTAATACATGCTCCAGTCCCCAGCACCTCCTCGGATTAGAGCAGTTATAGGAGGCGTTAGAAGAAACGGAAGGAGTTAAGCATAATTTTTTTGGTATGTCAGAATTTCAAAGGATTTCTGCAATTTAATGAACTCTTTTAATAGGCATAATTGTCTTGAGTACATGTGAGAAAACTTCTGAAATAGCAGAATTAGGCATGCTCCATTTTGTAGCCTTTCAATGACCTCCAGCAAACGTGTGACCCAGATATGAGAGCCTCCTGTCCACTTGCATAAACATGATGTTTTAAAAAGGCGAGGCGGGGGGGGCGAATAAAAGAATTGAGCTCTTAATGGCACATGGACAGAGACATACTGCAATTGCAAAACAAATTCAGGAGCAGATAGAGAATTGCCTCAAGACTCTGCATGCCAAATCTCGGCCGCCTCCTGAGAGATGGAAGTTTGATGGCCACGGACCTTTGGTCAAAACTGCTCTGGATTTTCTTACACAGAGGTTCAAATTGGTAGTAAGATGCACAGAACTGCTTTAGGCCTATGAAAATCTCTGGTTTAATGCCTGAATGATGTCCAAGCTGCTGTTACACAGTGTATTCAGGATGCGTTATAACATAGGGGACGTTTTGTTTCCTGGCCTTGATGGAGGCTGTGTAGGGGTTGCAGAGGCAGAAGTAGTGGCCGTGCCAGGCAGTGAGGAGGTGGTAGCTGCCTACTCCACCTGTGACCAGCCCTTCTGTCACATGCACACTACTTATGCTGCAAGAAAAAGCTATGATTTTAAAACCCTCATTAATTAACATGCATTTCTAATGTGTCATTAGCTCCCTATCACATGCCTTTCCTGCTTTTTTGGTCCAGGGGAGCTATATGGCTGGATTCTGACCATGGACTTCACCCATACTCGCACGGAGGGGTGAGTGGCTCTTGATTAGTTTAAGCCCACCATTACCATAGTAACGAGCCCTGATTGACAGGACTCTGAATTAATATGCATACTTAAGAGAAGAGGATGGGGGTCCTGCCAGGCGTGCCCACCCCAGCACACATGGGATAACACCACCGCTGCTGGCCCTGCTCATCACAGGCTGCAGCTCCAGCATCACACCTATGGAATCTCCACTTCCCGCATCGTTATGAGTCAGGTTTAATTAAAAGCAGGAACTAGCAAAGTGTTGCTGGGATTTAAAATTATGGGCCGTTAGTTATTAACTGCTACAAATTAGGTAGATGCTGTTTCAAGGAGAGCAATTTCCACAGAAGGCGCTGGTAAAGCGAGCTGGCGCAGGGAATCACACAACTTTCCAGCAGGGATTGCCAACGTTCTCAGAAAAGCTCTTTTTTGGCCACATCTTGGGTTTTACGCATGACCAAGATTTAGCATTGTTCATGCTTGCTTGCAGCAATGATACTTTTCTGTCTATGAAAAGTCATTTTTCATTTTAACAATAATTCCCAGGCAGGAAAAAACATGTCCTGGTTTCTCCACTGAGCCAAACACAGAAACAAAATATTGGGCCAAATTATGCCTTGATTTTGCAACTTTAAAATCTGCCTTTGCAAGTTAGTGCTGAATTTAGTTCATTTGCCTCAGGCGTTTTCCATGCAATAAAAATTGTGTTTCTTTTTTCTTTTCTCCCATTTTTTTTCTTTTTTTTTTTTTCCCTCCTGCCATTTGGAGAAAATGAAAACTCAAACGAGAATGAAGTCAATCATTAGATTAAAATTTCCTGTACTCTTGGTGTCAGAATTAAAACCACACAGAAGGCTCACTCCGGGTATCTTGCCTGGAAATCTGCATTATCACTGCGGCTAAAGCTGCTGATGCAGATGAGGCACTTTGAGTTGTAGTAGCCAGGCATTAAGAAAAGCAAAACCAGAGAAAAATGAGACTTTGAGGCCTCAGTACTTCTGTTGAGCTGTTTAAAGGGAGAAAGTGGTGAGCTGGTCTGAAGATTTTCCTTCTCCGCTACTTTTGCTGCTTCCGCAGCCCTGCAGGGGAGAAGAAAACAGTCTTTGAGCTATAATAGGTGTAAAACTAGGCAAATTCAACAAAGTTTTAGTGAGTGAGAATGGAGAGCAGCGTTCACAACATTTTACTTGGCAGTCTCTTTATGGGTACTCAGACGTGCAGGCTGGGAGTGTGATACACAGAGACAGATTGCTCTGTGCTGGAGAATGGGGGATTTAAGGTACCACGCATAACACAACTTTCATTGGGATTAAAAATGTAGAGTGCAAACCGTGGTCTTTGGCACAAAATGAGGAAGAAAAAGCTCTTCAGCACTGAAGTTTTTAATTCAGTAAAAGCTATCACAATATCTGTCATCTATGGCTTTGTAAGAGCCAGTAAGGCTGAAGGCCACAACTTACACATATCTTCAGAGTAGATATATCATTTTTCCCCCCCAGAAGTTAACTGATAAACTGCATGTGGTGTATGTGTATGAATATATGGGTGTGTATATGTTTTCCTGTGAGTGTGGGACATAAAGTAGTTAGTGAGGGAATGTAAAACTCATTATTGTTTATTGTCAAGTGTGGCAAAGGAACAGAAATTAAAGAGGACGGGGGGAAGCTAGCAGCTGTAGCTGTACTGACACCAATAACTTTTCATGAGGGCGAGTCGAAGCATCAGGATGTCAGCCCCTCATTCCTGCCCTTTTGAACTTTCTTCTATAGATCACGCCAAAATAGAGAAGTGAGAGAGAGATCCTTCTCTCCCCAGCGGGGCAGAGAGGAAACCGGCTGCTCATGCAAATAGTTCAGATGAGAAGTTGAACACACACCCTGCTCACATCCGCAGGGCAGCCGCACGTTTCGGAGGCGGAAACAGGTATAAAGTCAGCAGTACATGGGGGAGAAGTGGGGCTTCGTCATGTCCACCCATGTCAAATATAAATAGTGGTATGATGGGGCCCTGCCAGTGTGCTGCGTGCAGCGGTGGAGCCCCCAGACATGAGGCACAGGAGGAAGGAGCACCATAGGAGCATCCTGGCCAGGCTGGAGCTCAGCTGTCCCCAGCCACAGGCAGGAGCTTGGTGGGTTGTGCTCTTCCTCTGGGCACATGGCTGACAGCTCTGCCTGCAAGAAACAATGAGCTACATCTCCTGTTGCATCCCTGCTGCTGATGGCTGTGGGGCAGTTCACACTGCTTTGGCACGACTTGCCCTATGGGATGTATGCAGGGAGATGTTTATGCTTGGAATGTTTTGTCCTTAAGAGCTGGCCCTGAATATCCCCTCCATGGTGCGGTTGAGCAGGGACAGGATGCAGCAGCAGACCTGCTGCTGGGGCTGCTGGCCATGCTTCCAAGCTGGCCACGGGGGTTTCCACCAGGCTCTGTGTTGCAGGTGTCGGACACAGAGAGGACATCGCAAGCCCCGGTAGCTCTTTAGACTTTTTTGGTGTCTGTCTGCTACTCAAGTGGCAGTGGTTGAGGTCCCACTGGGCTCAGGAGACTCCGACACATGTTAATGTGTGGCATTGTGTGGTCTAGAGTTTGTTTTCTAAAAGCAAAATGAGAAGTGAGAGGCAGCTGCTGTGCTCATAGACCTTTGTGAATAGATGGCCCCAACCTGCTCTCTTGGACAAAGAAATAGGGTAATTTGTAAAGCCCAAATTCCCCATCATGGTACCACAAGGCTGCCTTTTCACTCCTCTTAAAATATGGAGATAGCAAAGGATGCTCGAACTTGGAGGATGCGCAAGTGTATTTTGCTTTCTTGGATTAAAAGAAGCCACCTCTGAAATCAGGTTTCTGCTGAGGTCAAGCAGTGCTGCCTCTCAGCTGCCAGAAAGATGGGGAGAGTCTTTTTAGCAGGGCTTGTTGTGATAGGATGGTGGTTTTCAACTAAAAGAGGGGGATTCAGGCTGGATATGAGGAAAAAGTTCTATACAATGAGGGTAGTAAAACACTGGCACAGACTGCCCAGAAAGGTGGTGGATGCACCATCCTTGAAGGCATTCAAGGCCAGGCTGGATGCGGTTCTAGGCAACCCGAACTAGTTGAAGGTGTCCCTCCTCATTGCCTGGGGGTTGGACCAGATGAGCTTTGAAGGTCTCTTCTAACTCAAACCATTCTATGATTCTATGATTCTGCTTGATTTCTTACTGTGGTACCCCAAGGTCCCAGCCAAGACACAGGTCCCACCGTGGCCAGAAGCATGCACACCCCATTGAAGAAAAACATTTGCCATATTGCAGAGATTCAGGTTTAAATAGACAATGGTGGGAGGAGAAAAACAGAAAGCAAAGTGGCTCAAGGTTATTGGGATGGCAGATGTGGGAATAGACTGTACCTTGTCTGCTGAATTGGTGGACTCAGGATGAAGCCATTCTACCATGTCTTTGGTCCTGATCCTGTATCCACTCAGCCTGTGTGGGCTTCCTGCTAGCATTAACCAACAGCAAAGAATTGCTTTCTTTGTGTGTGTGTATGGTCAGTCTTACTGTTCATATTACAGTGAATTATAATCGATTAGGAGGTTCAGCTGCATTGCACTGATGTGTGTTGAAAAGCTGGAAACACCTGTATATCCAGAAAATGCCTGTATTTCCAGACAGCATCACCGCTGCTCCATGGCTAGTTCACCTAAGCAAAGGAAATACTTTACAAGAGTGGCTGTGTTATTTAAAAACATGAAGATCTCCTGTTTTACATGAAGAGTCACGTGTTCAAATGGGGAAGCGGGCACACAATATCCGCTGAAAGCCCCTGGCAGCCGCAGTGTCATTAGTATCTCTGCAAAAGTTTCCCTGTCTACACTCCTCTCACAGGGCTTTGGTGACAATTTGTCAGACACACTCTTAGGATGATTTTAGTAAGCCCAGTTCTGCTTGTGCTTTCCAGTCCTTAATACTCTCACCTCAGTAGTCCAGAACTTGCTGCTATTTCATGACATAATATGTCCCAAGAAAAAGTCTTCCTTTATTCTGTGTGTAAGCCCAGAGTTTGATCACCTGCATCTCTTTTAAGGTCTCAGATGGTATTTAGATAGTTCAGTGACTTGTAGAACAGTGAGGGGTGGTTGCCCTTTCATAAACTTTGAATTTCCACCCATGCATCTACTGACATTGGGATTTATTCTTGACTGTGACTAGTTCAAAGGGAAGACCTGGTCCGGGCTTCCTCAATGGTAAATATTGCATAGCCATAGCTACCTTTACCATTAGCAGTATTCGGTGTTTTCTGCAGTGTTTTGGTTTATATTCAGCGTTTCTTTTCCATCAGCACTTAGGCAATCTGGGTCCCAAGCCTTGCCTTTAATACACTTTAACACTGCCTATTAGGTTGCATCACCTTCCTGAAGTAAAAAGCAGTGAATGTGTTACACCTATTTAGTTTATTACAAAAATCCTTCCACAATCCTAATGGCTGCCCAGATCTTTTGGGAAAATCCCTGCTCACACAGCTCTCAAACAGCAGGTCTGTGTATTTTGGTGATACTCCATCACATTGGTCAGTGTTCACCCCAACCCTCTGAAGCTGGGGACCATGGAAAACAAAGTAAAATCCTACATCCAAGCGCTGAGAGATGTCCTTCTGGGAAGAAGTATTCAAATGAGGTGCACAAACACCACAAAAAACGGAATGGGGCAGGACCCAGGGAGCAGTAGCCTGTCCCTTGCAAGAGAAAGCAGCAAATAATGAGTTGGTTATAGGAGAGATAAAAGAAAAGCTGACCTCTGCGATAAGCATGGAGGTGGTGGGAAGGCTGAAGCAAGGAGGTAATTATCACAACTCTCCAGGATGAAGTGGGTACAAGAGCTAACGTAGCTGAGCAGTGAATCTCAGCAGCAGAAAAAATGGATCGTGCACAGCTGCAGGGGTTACTGCTGGAGGCTGTATCAGAAAGAAGAAAAATAGATATTGCCTGCAGAGGGACCCGGCACTTTATTGGGCTTCCAGGAGAAGTTGGCTCCAGCGTACGCAGGAATTCCTGTGAAGATGATTTCCCAGCTACTTTAGATTCACTGCAAACAGGTTTCAAGTGATAAAATTCTTTTGGGGATATGGGTTGTAATGAATGTTCCGTTTTAGAAGAGGAAACAAATAGTGCGATGTTGCAATGTTTTAGCAGGGAGAAAGCCATTGTTTCCAGATTTGTATTAATGATACGGAGTAGGAGGAGAATGAAGAGATGACAGCGTTTGTAAATGAGGGAAGTGATCAAAGATCAACGGCAATCCCAGGAGGAAGGGTGAGAGCAGTTGGAAAATACTAAATTTCAGCTCCGATTCTTGTATCCCTTAGGATATTTTATGAATCTATTTTTTTTTTCCTGTAGAGTTTTCTGGGCACCTCAACTGAAGACAGTGCATTGAGCCTGCATACCTCTATTATTTGGCCAGCAGTTAAACCCAGCTTCAGCTCCTAATAGTGAGGAGCCTGGAGTCAGTAGAGACAGCAATACTCAAGCCTTGTGAGAGAAAGCCAGCTGAAGTTGTTTCAAGACTCCTGTCAGGAGCACAGCTCTCTCCATGTGAATGATTCTGGGTATTACTCACAACTTGTAAGAACAAACTGAAGAAGAGCATTTGAGCTGCATTTTTAAATACAGCCACATGAACAATGCTTTGGAAGGAAAATAATTCTTGTCAAGAGGCATTTATATGCAGCACCAGGAAAAAAATCTCAAGATCTGCTCTGGAGATCTAGATCTGTAGGCAAAAAGATGTAAAGTGGGAAATCCCTAAACACAAAAAGAATTATGTTGCTCAACTAACATTATATTTCTTGCATGATAATAATTACAAACAGACGCAGCATTTGATGGTTTGCAGATTTATTTCTCTTCTCTACTTAGTTCAGCTAAAATTTGTACAGTATTCCCCTTCATTTGTGGAATAATTGACTTGTTCTGATGACATCCCTGGGCTTAGGATCTCAAGCTGAGCGCGATCTCCCAGTCGAAGCCGGATATCTCCGTGAAAGCAGCACTGTGATTTCATCACATATTACTGGGTTCAAAAGTTGCTGTTGAGATGCAATCACCTGGGCTGCACACAAAGTGACGCCCGATGAGCAGAGGGGCTCCTTGCGCCCTTTATGGTGGCTGAAACAACAAACCCCGTGGCTCTCCCCTTTACACAATGTCTGTAGCGATGCCAAACCCAAAAGTCTTGAAGAATTGCATGTCAGGGAACAGCAGGAGAAGACTTTCTGTTTCTAAAGCTGCGCAGGCTCTTTGGAGCGACCTGCTCCTCTATGACTGCCGGCCAGGCTTCCTGCTCTTCCTTTCCTTTGCCTACTCCATTGCCTCATCTTCTCTATTTAAAGAGAATTTCAGCTGTCGACATGTTCTTTGTGTGAGTTTGTTGACTTCTTTTGCAGGGCTGTTTGATGCCTTGGCGCAGCATTTGCTATGCTGTAGCTGGGCTTTGCCACTGGGCTCCTCCTCAAGCAAAGCTCTTGTGTCTCCATTATATCCTGGCACCTGCAGTACCTTTCTGTATTTGAGAATGTGCCTCCAAATCTTCCTCATCTTGATCAGCCTTTCTGTGTTCTCCTTTGCAGACCTGGAGGAGGACTCCCCTGTACCATGGAGTGAGCAACCTGTCTTATCTCTGAAGGGACAGGTAGATGACATGTTTTCCAGGCTTTTCATGTGACAGAAAATATCTGCCTGTGTATGCAAGCTGAGTCACCTTCTGCCTGCAGTTGCAGTCCTTGTCACACACAGTCTCAAGTGTTATTCTTGGCAATAATATCTCATCCAGCTCTGCTTCTTCTCCCTGGTGATCGTGCACTTTGGTTTCCCATCTTTATCAGAACGGGCAGCTTTGTGCTTAAAACCTGCTTTTGTTTTTGGTGCTTTCTGTTTGTGTTGGGCATTTTTTGATTGGGAAATTGTGTTTCCCCTGTGGACCATGAGGTTTTGTCTGTGTCTTACTGCCTGGTTTTCCTGAGCAGCTGGTCCCAAGCAGACATGGGAGGTCACCTCTTGTGTGTTTGAAAATTCACAAGAAATACTAATCAGAAATGAGATTCTAAGATATTACACGTGCACAAAGAGTTAGAAGAGAACACAGTGGCATTTATAATGCTCCATACAGGTCTTAAATATAAATGTTTCCATGTATTAAGAAAGTGCTACCTTAAACTGTTCAATCACTCTGTATAGGCTGCAGCTCACTCAACAGTAAAGCTTAGGCCTGTTGCCAACCTCTCTTCAGTAGACAACACAGGATTGCTCCATCATCTTCACTCTTTTCTCTCATGCTGCTGTTTTCCACCCTCCTTGGCCAGGCCCTTTTTCCCCAGCAGAGCAACTGGTAAGCAACCAGTACCTTACTTTTATCATTAGTCTCAATTCATGGAGTCATTGCCTGTAATAAGGTGCAAATCTAACCGTTAGTAGAGCTTCAAGAGCTTTTCTGTATGGGTGGCATACACAAAAGTCATGGATGATTTGGGCTAGGCTGTCATGGACATCTTGTCTGGTTCTGTCAGCACAGCTAAGCCAGGGAAAGGTTTGGCATGTGCTGTAAAAGCTAAACCTTGACCCAGCCGTGAGAGAGGCGGCTGTTTAAAATGAAGTCAAACAAAGCCATTTCAGTATTGACTGAAATACTTAATTTTATCTGCACTGACTACTGCTAACATATTTTCCACTCAGTTACAAGCAGTGGGATAACCCAGGTCAAAGATCAACCAGATGGATTCTCCGTCCTCAGCTGCCCTCTAAGGACAGGGCTGGGAGACAGGACAAACCTTAACACAGGCCATCATCCCTATGGCCTTACACCTTTGCCCTTGGACACAGGGGGAAAATGAACCAGATGCAATTGGCTGGTGATTTGGTTTTCAAGCCAGAGGAAGTTGGAGTCTCCATTGCCAGAAGCCAGTCAGCTGCCAGCAAAGTATTTGCGTGAAGACTTGCCTAACATCTTCTGGCTGACAAACTGCGTTATATGTCTGTCCCTGTGCCCAGGAGTAAGCATCCCAGTTTTCTACCTCAACATGCTGCGTCATATACAGCCAAAACTGTACACTGCTCATGGCCGTGGTCTCCAAGCCAGGTCCAAGACAGAGCTGATGTCAGGGACCTGCCTTGAGAAGAAGGGGAAGGAGCTCTGTCCCAACAACTTGCTGACACCAGAGTCCTGAAAAAATTAGCTTAGCAGCAGGCAATATCCGAGCCAAGAAAAGGCAGATCAGCAGCTGCTGGAAGCAGAAACTCCTTCGCAAGTTCTGGTCCTCTCTGTTATCACCCAAGCTGCTTGCCTGACTTTTAGCAACAGCTTTTTGTTAATTAGGTCATGCGTGGCCATTGTATGTGAAGTGCTACACGATCCAGTAGGAACAGGGTTTTGTGCCGGAGTCTTTTCACTTCTTAAGTCTCTCTTTTTCTTTGCTCTCCAGGTTATGCTGAGACAGAAGGAGGGACTTGGAGAGGGAAGATTAACCTTTCGCTGGCCACAATTCGTTCCCTCTTATCACGGAGGATTTGGCAACCCTCCCCCCTCCCATCCAGCCTATCTGTCTGAATTGCTGAAAGCATAATGCTCCCATACGAGAGATAAGTAAGTGAGCTCTCTTTCTGTTCCATAGGGATGAACTATAGTGTATGCAGATTATTAGGAGAAGAAAATAATATCAGAGAAAGGTGGCTTTCTTAAAAGGCATCGGTAGCATTAGTGTCATGTGTGAAACACCCATTTGTGACAACTGTACTGATCTTTCAACGGAAAATTGTGCCGTGCTACCTTTTAAAGTATGAAATGCTAATTTTGGATTTACAGTTTTTGAACTGGAGGGCTGTATTTTGCATGGAATTTTGTTTAATTTCCCAGTGAAAAAAGGCATTTGAAACACAACTGCCTACAGCCAACTGTCAACAAAAATCAACTGTAATAACACGCAGCCTGTCACTGATTTATGTGGTGATGTGGTAATCTTCTCAATTTAGCTGGATATTTCTTCTTCATACCAAATAGCTGAAAGTCTTGCTAGACATTTATGAATATCAGGAGGTACTATTAGGATGATAATGGGGCAAGATTAAAGAGGTGTTCACTAGTTCAAAGTGCCAGTTAAAAAGACAGAGAATTGAGAGGTATAGATATATATGGCCCATTGGTATAAGTGAACTTTATATTTTCAGAGTTGCTTAAGATTTGGGAGACAGCATATTGAGATCCATCTGCCATGAGAGCATCTTTCTAAAGGGAAACTGGGGGGAGCAGCTGTACACATTCCCCCCCCCCCCCCCCCCAAAAAAAAAAAAAATCTGCTTTTGTTTAGCAGGGGATGGGTTGAAAATCTTGAAGATGAAGCAAATGGGTATGGGTGATGTTAGGGCAAAACTGGGTGCTGAGACTCTTCACCCTTTTCTCTGAAGGTCTGAGCTTTGGACATGGTCACTTTGCTGCGTCTCAGCGAGAACTGGCAAGTAAGATATCACACGCTGTGTATTACAGCTAAGAAAAGTAGTTGGCCTCTCATAAAAGAGCTAGAACTAATGCAGACAAAACGATACTGCAAGACTTGAGCTGCAAATAAAGAGACAAGTTTGTGTTTTACAAAAATGTATAATTTACCAGGCATTTCATTATGCTGTATAAAAAGGCAAAAATGATAATTGAAAATAAATGTGGCTGCCTAGCTACAGTATATGCTGCCAGCGTTACTGTAAATAGAAGCGCTTTCTTGCTGAAGATAGTTGAAATTTTGATACAACTTCTGTCTGCAGATTTGTGTAGTGTATCTCGTTAAATTTGTTTCAGTTTGGGTATTTGTTGCAGAGAAGCAGGCAAAATGTGAAGCTCTGTCTGTGTATTTGTGTACTGAGGGGTTTATACGACTACATTCATTATTAACACCGTACTCTGCAGATGCACACATCTGTGGAGTCTGAGAGAGGATACGTGTTGGTGAGTGCATTTCAGGGTAGGCAAAGTACACCAGGTACTTTTAAGTTTGCCAAAGATATTCCATTGCAAGCTCCTGTCTTCCAAGGAACATGGTTACAAATACACATTCACCAAAGCAGTGTTGTAGGGTTATTTTTCCCTGAAGCAAAGGGAACTTTGAACTGCCATTTTTCATAGGCAGCATGCAAGGATGGGGCTACTTGGGGGTGCTGAGAATTACTGAAGAAGGAGAAAATGGGTCCATGAATTGTCATTGCTTCTGCTTTGAAAGCTTCTTTCTGGCCCCCGTCATCCTTTGGGTAAGAGCAATTTGCCACGGACACATTGTCCATCTGTGTCCTAATGTCTGCCTGGTGCTCCCTACATGCAAAATGGGAATCTTTCCTGAGGGAGTGTTCTGGGGAAAAAAAAACCCTCTCCTGGATTGAGATATTTTCCTATGAGACTTTTAATTTCTCAGTAGAGGGAGCAGCAAATGGCTTTAGGCTCACTTCATGGTGTCTGGTCATGTTCTGCAGCAGCAAAAGGCTGTGCAGGTTACTCAAGTTATGAGTGAAGCTACTGAGTTTTCATTAGCTGTGGAATTAAGCTAAAAAAGCAAAGGTAAGAGGCCTTGCCTTGACAGAAAGAGGCTTGTCACCACCAAGCTGGCTTTGGAGGCCACGGAGGTAGGGTCAGAGAGAAACAGCAAACGCAATGAGTTGCTTGTTGGGACTCCCATACCACAGAACCCCCAATAGGATGGATGTAATAGGAACACCATGGACCAAGCACTGGGAAATAAACTGATCAGAAGGAGAATTATATTTACATGTGTGTGTGTAGATCCAATGTTTAAAATTACCTTTTTTTTTTTAAGGCTTAGTTTCCATTTGGACTCTTTTTTTATCTATAGACTCAGCTGGGCTGCATTGTTCAGACAGTCATGGTTGTGTTTGGATGGGTCAGGCCCTCTGAATTCACTTGGCCTTCAAGCAAAAAACTCATCATGAATAATGAAAGAAAAGGAAAATAATGCCTGAGACAGAATGACTTTAAAAATGATTAATATCTATTCTTTCCCTCATAATTTGCTTCCAGACTTCTCCCTTTTCAAGATAGCTTGCCATTAGCAGTTGAACTTCCAATAGTCAGTACTTTGATGGAACTGGTGCTCTGAAGCCAAAGAGAACATTAGTATTTTTATTATTATTATTATTATTATTATTATTATTATTATTAATTTTATGAAATCAAGGTTCATTTTGACAAGTTCAAAGCCCCAGATGAATACAGGAAGGGCCAAGTTCTGCCCTCAACCACATCTAGTTTGCTCAAATTGGCCACTTGAAACACAGCAATGTTTGCCAGAGACATACTGAAATTCTTGAGACTATGGAAGTGTAAACACCACTTTAAGGTTCCCATCCAGTAACTGCGTATAGAAAAGCAGGTCTTGTGCAGAGCATCACTGAGGGGATTTGTGGTGAGAAAGGAACAGGATACATCAGGGGTGCAACTGATGGCCACCTTGAGTGGCTCAGCGGCCACCACTCAGATTCCCAATGTTTTGTCTCAGGCAGGGGATTTCCTTTCTCCGAAGGCTTTTATTAAAAGCTAATTCAGGTACATGCTGACAATAAGCAAGCAAACCTGTTGAGCCCCGTGTCCACAGCTTGCAAGGAAGAGGATGCTTCCCTGTGACATTAAAGAGAGCTAACAGCTGAAGAAAATATTGCATGTTTTACCCTTTCTATTTAAAATAGCAACAAGAAAGCACTGCTTTTGCAATTGCATTTAGGTTCATTTCCAGCACCTCCCATCTCCAGGCTCTGAAGTTTCCCAGCTACCTCATTAAAGGAACCATTTCCTATAGTGCCCTGGCCATGATTTTGAAATAACCCAAGGTAGCTCCATCAACCCCCAAAGCAGCTCCACACCACTATGTAGGGTATGCTGAGTCAGGGTTGGGATGAATGCAGAGCAATTATAACCAATGAGCTGAAGGAAGTTAATTAGTAAATTCCAAGCACCTGTGGAGCTCTTTCCACAGCAGTTGGAGCTTCTGTTTTCTCCCCCAGCACACAGCTCTATTGCACCTTGCTTTACCTTCCATCTGAATATCTCCATCCAGCCATATGGGTGTCATTCGTTGTCTTGGCCTATCCTGAATTTTGGGTAAGTCTTTGTGTTATTCCTGAAGATTTACAGCTTTGTAGCATGACAGTGCTTTAGATTTTGGTGAGATGAAGAGCAGAGATAGTTTCATGGTTGTAGGACCTGAAGCTGCTCCTTTCCATGGCAATTGCAATGTGGAGTAGTTGCTTGATGTGAAAGATGGTGGTTTTGTCTTTTTGTGGCAAGAATCTAATAATTGTTTTACTTTTTAATCCCTTTACCCACGTGTATGTTTATTTCCTGTTACATGGTTCTGCTTTCTTGGCATGTTTAACCTTTGGATACCTGTACGCATGTATTGCCTCTCTCGTGACTCTTAGCTGACCATCTGTGGATAGTAGCAAGGTTTTGGGGGAACTGATACTTAAGAAAGTCAGATTCTTTGATTTCCTGTCAAAATAGTGGCTGATGATTTTGTTGGTAAGGGTGAGACGTGCTAGTTCTGCGAGCATGATGGTCTGTGCAGTACCTGAAGTCAAAACTGTTAATGGTCTTCAGTCAGGCAATGCTCCTGTTGAGTACATGGGGTTTAGCCCTGGTTAAAACGGGGATTGCCCCAGGTTTCTGCTTTATCCTTTTCCTGGTGTGTCTGGTCCTGGAGCAGGGTTGGGATAACAAAAAGTGAATCTTTTCTTCCAGGGCTGCACTTTCAGAGCAGGGTTAACACAGGCTTCAGGGGTCCCAGCTAAACTCATTTGCGAGCTTGTGGTCACAGCTGAACTCCATTACAACACTGAAGGGTAAAGGATGGCTGCAGAGTACTGAGTTGCTCCTAGAACTTTCCGTGCCTTTTGAATCAGGCTCTGCGTTAATTATCTCTGCCTGTGCTAACGGGTGGAAGGAGGCCTTTTAATGTATGCCAGGAGATAAAGCTACTTGTGTTGCCCACTGAAAGCATGGCAACCTCAGCTTAAATGGCTGAACCTGTGTCAGGTGCCCTGTTACAGGCACTTTAGTGGCTCAGGGGAGCAAGGCTTGTATGGCATAAAACCCCTCCCCAAAGAAAATCCCTCTGATTCCAAAGGTTTCACCTGCAGCATAGAGCAGTCTGGGTTTTAAGATGTAAAAATGCACTTGTATATTATCTGCAGATATAATTGAATGTATATTCAAGTCCACGATAGGTACACCTGGGCTGCCTCCCTGGCATGCATAAGTATTCTCTGCATGCTTTGTGTGTTCCCTGCAATCTACACTACACATTAATATGACAATCCATATATTGTGTTAGGACATGCTGTATGCAGACAATGCTCCAGGTACTGAATTTTTATATATATATTTTTTTTTTTTGTAAACCCTGAAATATGGCTGATATGGTCCACTGCAAAATGAACCTATATTGGAAATGGCAAAATTGTAATGTAAAATATACTGGGGTCAGTGGGGTGTGATGTTTTTTGCATACATTTTTTCTCCCTTGACCCATGCCATTCTCCCTCATATAGGGGGAAAAAAGCTTCATCTCACACAGAAATGTGATGTCCTTTACTGCCAGAGGCTCTTGCTGTTTTAAATGAGGAAAAAGCACAATGCATGAAGAAGGAAAATTAAAGCATATTCATTTTGGAAATTAGATACGGTGTCAGGAGACTCTCTGGAAATAGCAGGGTTTGAATGGAGCACCAGACTACAAGACAGTTCACTGAACTTTTGACCACTATTTATACTATGGGAGCTTTTGAAATGGGAAGACAGCAAAGTATTTTATAGCTGTTTAATAGCAGATTGTGGTTTTTACTAGACATTTATCTTCCCTTGGAGTGTGTATAAGATAAGTAAACATTATGTAGTGTAATTGTGTTGTGTTGGAAGCGCTTTAATTTAGGGTTGGTTTATTTTCCCTGTTTGTGGCACATCTCATCTCAAGCAGCAATGCTGCCTGCCTCTGTGAGTGCATGCACTTGCCACCCGAATGCCTGACCCATCCTGGGATCTGAAACGGAACTCCTGGGATCTAAGGACTGATGGTTACGTATTGGGCAAAGCATTACATCTTAAGCAGGGCTGGTTGTGGCCCTGGATGCTTTGGGAAGCTCATGTAACTTCTAGCACCAGGCCTGGCTTAATCTCTCTCTGATTCTATATAATGAAACTCAGTTTAATCTCATATAGGGCTTCAGTCCCTCTTTAACATTCCAAGTACACTGAGCATTACACCCTTCCAGGGTTGGCAGCTATCTCATTACAATTGTAATGATGCATCACCAGGCAGACATGCATGAATGAAACGCTGTTTGCAAAACCAGAAATGTGTTTGGGGTATTTTTAGGTCCTATTAACTTGGGCTGTTGTTCATGGAAATAATGTGGAAAGATCAGAATTTTGATGTAATCCAGAAAACGTTGTCTCGGAGCAGTTTTTAGCCCCTTAGTCAAGACTCTGCTTTCCCTTCTCCCTTTTCTTTTTGTCTACATAAATTTAGCTTGAGTTGGCATGGGGAAAGTTGCACCATGGCACTGGGTGTCAGTCTTCTGGGAGGGAAGTGCTCTGGAGAAGGAGCTGCCACTATCAAACCTGCAGCTGAAGGTTCAAATGGAGTTGTGCTATACTGTGATAGCTGCACATGGTGCTATTTCTGTTTTACCCCTTTTTTTTTTTTCCCCTGGAGATGATTATAAAATGGGTCTGTTAGTGCTTAAAACTGTGAACACTACATTAAAGCCTTTTTTTCTCTTTCTATTTTTGTGTGATATTTGGAAAGATTAAAGCTGATGGACATCCATTGTGTAGTCCCTTTGTCTGCTGTTACTTAGCCTTCCATACAGTATAGCCTATGTGGGAAGGAAAAAAAGATTCTCCTTCTGCCATGGAAGATGCTTTTCTTCCTTGGACTAGAAGCTCCTCTCCTATCACTAGCCAGTAACAACCCTTCTGTTCATCCTTATGTCAAAGCCACACTACTGAGCTAATAGAGATCGCTGACAATTAGAGATGAGCTGAAATGATTTGGCAAACTCCGGGTGCTTGTGAACCTGAGGGTGTTCTCAGATCCCCACAAGCCTGTCGGGTGTATTGCCAGCCGTGTGCTTCCCACGTCCCCCGTCCTAATAGGGAGAGCAGTTGGGACATTGAGTCCAGCTGGGCCCGGAGGTTGGAGAAGAATGAGAGGGGGAGTCTATCAAGATGCAGCTCTTCCCTGCTGAGAGATGCAGCTCTTCCTTGCTCTTCCCTGCTTCCCCTCCTGGCTGCTCTTTGTTGCTTCTCCTTGCCAAGACGTCCCAGGCACTGTCAGGTTTCTTCTCCCTGTGTGAGATGGATGTGACAAGATCCCAGGGTGGCTCTCTGTCTTTTGCTTGTGAGTAGCTAGATGGGCCATATCTGGAGATGCCACTTGAACAGACAAGACAGACAATGCATAAGATAATGTTTTAAAAGGAACACAAATTCCCTATTGGCAAATGCCTCGTCAGGTTTTCCATTTGGTTTGTTTCCTCCTTTTTCTAATGGCTTTTCTTTGTATTATTTTCTTTTCCTCTGGTCTTATGAAGCAATTCTGTCCTGTGCTCCCCAGTTGATTAAGACGATATCATGAAATACCTTGAGACCCTATTTATGCCTGAACCTTGTAGGGCAAGTGGTAATTTTGGATGGTTTCCTTACTTTTCATTCAGTTTTAGATGATTTGAAGGTAACAACCTGAAATAATATCCCAAGTAACCCTTGTTGAAAAAGCAACCAATATTAACATACACCAAACACGTCTTCAAATTTAGAGTATGTAATGAGATGGTCTATCACTAGAAAAGGTGACTGATTGATGGCTAAGCTATGGTCAGCAGCTTGTCATCAGGAACATGATTTCCACCTTGAAAAACTGAATTTACCTTTCATGCTCATCACAGACCTGGGCCAGCCAAGAAAGCTTTGTTCAATCCCAACTAGCTATTCGTGGTAATATGGAGGGAAGCTGGTTCCCCAGCCTCATTAGGGAGCTGTGCTGCAAGAAAACTGCTTAGGGAATTGTTGTAAATCACTTGAATCCCATGAAACTGAAATGAAGAGGTGTATTTTCATTATATTATTTTATTTTTTTAAGGCCCCAGGGTCTCTTTCTTTTTCATCATGGTATGGAAACCTGTATTTCAGCCTTCCCATCTGCCAGAGTGTCTATTGTGAAGACTTCGGAAATATCTTCTCCTGAAGGCCAGTAAAACTTTTAACCTGCACCACATGCAAACTTATGTCTGTTAAATACTAGTGGTGAAGAGCATCAGGTGGCCAGACCCTAGAAATAGGCAAGTTTTGATATGTGGGCATATGAAATGTATCTACCTAGCTTCTAGAAACAAAGAGAGGGACCATGCGGACAGTTAGATCTTTATCCTACATGACCATACATGCTTTGCCGTATTAAAACGTAGGAAACCAGAGCAGAGCAAAGGCACAGAGGTAATCAAACAGGAAAACAAATGACTTGGCCTCATCGTTTGCATCGTAGACCATGTGAACAAGTTAAACACAACTTCTTTGTGTGCATGAAGAGATAACAGATCCACATTAATTTTAGAGCTGATTGCCATTCTTTATTAATAGAAATGTAATGCAGTGCCAATGCCAAGTCCTGCCAGGCTTTCCTTTTTATCTTCTTTTTCAAACATAGACAGCATTGAAGGTCTGATCTTTGTATCTTCTATTTATTTAGGAGCTGGTTGTTAAGCCAGGGGACAGCAATGGCACCTTGTCATGGCTGAGGTGATGATGTCTTGTCAGCAAACACTGTAAATAGCCCTTGGAGATTTTTTCTGAGGCTGAAAATAGTTTCTGTAGAATAATGCTAACTTAATATAGTTTCATAAATTGAAAAGAATTGAATGAATGACAGTAGGTTTGTGAATAATTTGCAAATTGAAACAGTGATAGAATTCGTCAATGTGTTCTCTATTAATAGTTTGCTCTGCTTTACATAGCTGCCGAGCAGTCTTGGTTCTGTTTTTTTTTGAGGAAAAACTGGATGCTTCTTATTATTTTTGTTATTTTAGTACTTTTTTTTTTTCTATTCTAAGGGGCATTGTTTACTTTTGAAGTGAATGAAAGATTGATCCAGGTTACGTTCTGACATGACAATGAAATTGTCGATAGAAATCAATGACTTGTCACATGATGAGTTAGGGTCTATAAGGCAGCCTAACAGTGTCCTTATATCTTCAGCCTTCAGCATTGTGCTTCCCTCCTTGGGAGCCAAGCAACTGTACTGTTATAGAAAGGTGGTGTCATCACTAAGGGGATTATAATGGAGTTTAATAAACCTGGAAGCTGAGGCATGGAGCCTTAATACTGGCACCAATGTTATAAAGCACTGTATTGTCTATAGAGCCTGGTGTTTGCATTTATTGACCCTAGAAGGGTAATATAAACAGAAGAGTTAGAGGTCAAAGAGCTCACCTTCCACAGCTATAGATGGCCATTGAGCAGAGCAGGTTAGCACACTACATTGAAATAGCACCATGACAGCTCTGTCCTCCCAAGGACTTCAATTTAATTGGCCACAGTTGCTTTTTGATGTTTGCATGGAAATGGGGACAAGATTATTTAGCCTTGGGGAATGTCAGTGTTAGAAATGACCATGAACACGTTGATGCTGTGGTGTGTATTGGGCAGGTGCCATTCAAACTGGGTGCTGATGGGCTCCTGGGTGCTCCAGAACACTCCTTCCTGATAAAGCAAGGCTGTAGCCAACACTTTTGCCTCTTTAGCCTGTGCTTGACGTTTGCAGCCTGTTCACTTAGGGCAGATTGATGCTGGTTGTCCTGTGTGATTGCCTATGGTACAGGCATATTACTGCAACAGGGAGGGTGGGGGTAATTGGCCTGGCCTGACCAGGAGAGCAGTTTCCCTCATCCAGGGGGATGGTGCATCCCTCTCACTCTCCCATATTGCCCTCAAATTTGGCCAGATTGTAAATTATACAGTCTGGCTTCAGACCCTTTCCGGAACAGAAGTGCCTTCAGTTTAAGCTAGTTCAGCCCTGGAAAGAGATGGCCCTAAACAGGAATCATAATTATTATTTTTTATAATTAAAAAATAGAGAAAACCCCAAAGAACATGATTTATAACAACATACAGGAACAATTTATTCTCTCTCTCCATGGATTAGAGGGGTGGTACTTGGAGCAGCTTGTTAAACAGAAGTGCTTGGCCCCTGGCCTTGCACTGCTGTTTAATGATCCACTCTTCATGTGCCACCTCTCTAATCCATGGAGAGATAGGTACAAATTGTATCTATAATGTTATATTACTTAACAGTATAATGTATTATAAATCATAGAATTGCATCCCTGCCTTGTAATTGGTGAGATGCATTGCATGAGAAATCCCCTAATTCAATATAAAGTGGTTGCTCTTATGCATAACTACCTTTCTGGATCAAACCAATTCAGCCCAGAAGTGGTGAAGGGAACGTTAAAGCTTTTTTAATTAAAAAAAAAGGCAAAAATATGACTTTAGCATAGCTTTATGGGCCCCTCATTGGCTTTATGGGCTCCTGCCCTCGAATGGCTGTTTAATAGCCCCCTGCTCACAGGGAGCTTCACTCTGCAGGAGGAGCTGGTCTACAGCATGTCCTCCCTGCTCCCAGAGGATGCTTCCATGCATGCTGGTCTGTTTGCACCAGGATTTATCCTCACATGTGGCTGTGGATCTTCTCCTGTGCACCATTTACAGTGCCTGCCGCGGTGATGACCTTGGAGCACTCTTGCACATAAGGTCCAAAGTAAGCCCATGTTTTATTCCCCCTACCAAACAAAGCCCAGTCCTTGTCCTTGACTAGTGCCCAGCAAAAAACATGGCTTCAAGGGAGACTTGAACCTACCCAAAATATCCTTATTATGTAGCACTTTATCAGTAAAAGAAATATTTTTGCTGACCCCAATAGTAATCCACTAATGTCCTAAAGCAGGTTGAGTGATGGGCTCGCATGATTTATTCCATGGAGTTGCAAGTCCAGATGCGTCTCCCCCAAATAAATAACTAACCTTTCTTTAATAAATAATAAATAAACCCTGAAGCTATTCTAGACAAACTATGCTTAATTAAAGCCTGTGACACTAAAACAAGTTACCTCTCTTTTCAATTAGAAAATGCACTTGCGGCAGAAACAAGAAAATTTAGGATTAAGAGTGTCTAAATGCATGATAGGAATGGGCCTTAATGAAAGTAAATAAAACAGCCTTGGTTTTAGCAAAGCTTGGCTCTGGGATCAAGGGCTCTGTGCAGTGATGGCAGGATGAAAAGGTCCCTAAACCACATCCATGGGCACTAATAGGGCTGCTGATGTTGAACTTGCTGGACAAGATCCTGTTGATCTCATATGGTTTCCAAAAGTGGTGGAGACCAGCAGTCAAACAGGTATGCAAACCCTTCAAGCCTCTTGGAGGCAAGAAGTCTGGAAACCTCATACAGTCAATAACTTTATTATTTGTTTCTCTCTGTTTAGTTTGGGCCAATCCATAAAAATTTAGGAAACCTCTCATCACCCTCCTCCTGCAGTATTTCACCCGCAAGAAGAAATTTGCTAGGCTTGAAATGAAGAAGAAAAGGAAATAAACTCTTTGGCCCTCCTAATGACTGAAGCTAGGACAAATTTGCATTGGGGCTAGAGGGAGAACAAGCTGGTCTCAATTTAGGAGGAAGCATAGTGGGGTATGTTAACGAAGTGAAGCTCCCACTTGGCCTTTCCCATCTCCTCCTTCAGCCATGGGGCAGCTGGAATTACTGATTCAGACAAGTTACTTAATGTCTTGTGCTGCCTTATGTAAAATAGGAAGGCAAAAAATTCCCTTTGGGAAGTGAAGGTGGGGAGGTGGAGGGCTGTTTTACATGCAGCATCTCCTCTGCAGGGTGATACCCTTTACTAGGTGTTGTGGAGATGGGAAAGAGCTGAACTGTTTGTGTTCAAAGTTTGCCTTGCTTAGTAAATACAAAATAGCAAGAACCCGAGATAATACTTCTATTTGCAAACAAAAAGCATTTAATTTGAAACCCCTATGGGGGTGGGGGGGGATGTATATAATTGATGCTTGTTCTTGCAAGAGACCTAAAATCTTGATGCGCTGATTCCTCAAGCTTTTTGCTTTTGAATGTATTTCTGTGAAGTGCAAAGATGACACTAAAACTCCCACTGAATTTTATTAGACGTTTTACTAAATAAAGCCAGCAGAACAATGACAATACTTTTCAGGGCAAGTAGATGGGACTGTTTCTCAAGTAGTTTTGTTGTTATATTTAGGTCTGTGGTACCCAGGTTTCCTTCCTGCTCGAGTTGTTTTGCTTTCACCGAGTGTGAATCGTTTGCTGTACAAATGTGGTGCTATGCATTTCCTTCTCATCTCCTCTTTCTCGGTAGTCCTACCTGCTCTTACAAGTGAAAGCCTGGTGTGGGGGAGCAAGAAAAAGAAATAATTCATTATTGGTTTGTCTCAGAAAGCCCCAAATAATTACGCTAAGGGAGGTAAAGTATTTGTCTGTCTTATGACCAGCTTCAGTTGCCCCTGTCCACTCCCAAACCCCCACAAGCCTTGGGGCACTGACTTTTCCTCCTCATTTTGGGCAGGGGCCATGTTATCCCTGCCAATGACCCCAAGCAGATAGGAGGCTGCCTGGCAGAGTAGGGCTGTGCCATGGGGAGTGAAGGTCAGGATGAACCAAAAATAAAGAGGAAAAATGCAAAGCTCTCTTCTCCGCAAGCTTTAATCAGTACCGGCATCCTACATTTGTAAAATGACTGCCTAACGGGTGAAAAAAAATCCATTTCTCTGGCAGCAGGCACTTACTCTTAAATCAATGCAACGCAGTAGGGCTTGCTTTGCTTCTCCTTTTCTCACTTTTCTATTTATTTGCTTTATATGACAACAAACTTGTCTCTTTCTGCACCGAAGCGAGCAGCGGAGTGCTTTGCTTCCCTCCTTTCCCCACCCTATGGGATTATTGTGAGCAGGGTGCAAATACAGATTCTTTTTGTGGAGTGTTTTTATATGCATAAAAATAGGATGTAATGATTTCGAGGATTAAAGTATGGTCGGAAACTTTTTAATACGGTATGAAATACTTGCACTGAGTGTAGCCCTCTCTCACCCTCCATGACCTCCATCCTGAACGTACAATAGCAATAAATCCTGGAGCAGATTAAGCAATTTCCCCATAGTAATGTGTCTATTGGAGTTTCAAATAACCCAGAGTAGCCTGAAACATTTGGATATTCCAGTCTGTATCCCTTCTGTATGTAGAAAGTTGATGGCAGGGCAGCATCCTGAACTTTGACTCCTTGTAAAAGTTTAAATTGCTGCCCTGCTGGGCTGAGGGAATGCTAATTACTTCGTCTCATACAATACGTCCAGACTACTTATTTAAAACAAAGTAAAATCCCTGAAGACACAGCTTTTTGCATGCCAAATCTATTGCACTCCCCCCAGGACACACCAAACAGCAAGGCCTGTTTGCATACAGCAAATTTGCTGTTTAGCAGCCTTTAAGAATAAGGTAGATCTTGCACTGCTCGTGTGAAAATTCAGCGCAGCATTTGCCTGGGTATTGCCCATAGCAGCAGCTGCAGCACACAAAAGCTGTGCATGTTTCTCCTTGGGACCGCAGAGGGTGTCCCCAGACAAAGATTGTCTCAAGACTGAAGCTATGCAATGAGTAGAATTTCTTACAAGCAATTAGGAGGCTTTCCTGGGCTTATAGCAGGGTGGGCATTAGGGGTATGTCCAAAATAAGGACAAAGCTATGAAACGGGAGTGAGGGAGGCTGCGTCTTCCTGGAGATGCTCAAAATCTTCACTGCTTCCTCCATTGCTGGAGTCTAATAATTATTAACATTTCTGTAATAACAATATTAATTACCAGGGAAGCTGAAGTTCACTCGTGATTGTTTGGTTCCTTTCAGCAATCATTAAGCACAATTAAAAGATCAGAAGTGATGAGCTCCTGGCAGTGATGCTCTACATACGGGCTGCTGCTGCCGCAGAGTAAGGAGCTGTGGGCAAGAGTGGCTTTTTGTGGAGTTCATGGTGCAAACATGGCATCAGTGTATCCTGAAGGAAAAAAGGACAAAAAGGAAAGAAATCCCCAAAGATCACAGAGCTTACAAGTTAGGGATGGACAAATCACTCCAGGAAGCAAGAATCTGAACAAATGTTAGCCCGCAGCTCTGCCTAGCTGGGAGTTGTTAGCATGCAAGCTTGCTCGAACACAGATCCGAGAGTGAACCCAAAAGATTGTTGGCTACTTGGACTTTGAATTAGACCACAAAATAACAACCTAAAGTTTTCCTGAGCTTTGGTCGAAAGCACAGGGGTTGTGGTCCCATTTATTTTCTCATGGACCTTGAATCGACTAGAAAGTGGTGTTATGTTGGGTTTTTCTCTATATACAAAGAGCAAACTTTGTTTATATTCAGCCAGAATAAGCTTGTCCTACACAGTGATGACAACTGGGATTTAGTTCTTGGGTTGCTAAGCTTTGGGGAGGAGCTGTGGGTTTCAGTCCATGGTAAATGCTTTTGGTAGAAGATGTTCTTCCAGCCCCGTGTCTGAGAGATCTTCATGGTTCAAATCAATCTTATTTCCTCATGAGGACAGTCTTGGAAATACTCCCTACAGTTGGTATGTGTTAGCACGTCAAGACAATAGCTGGGATGTCCCAAGCTGGACCCTCTTGGTACTCTGGGGTGATGCTGTGGTCCTCTCAAAGGCCTTGCAAGCCACATTCCCCTGGTTCTGGAGCAGTTGAGGCTTCATGATGCCTTGTGGCTCTCCCAGGACCATGTGAAGGGGTGAGCAAGTGCGCTGCTGGCATTGGGAGTATTTTGGAAATAGGTTAAATGAAAGACATTCCTAATGTGCTACCTGCCAAATGTTTTTATGTAAAGAATATCTTTTATGGAGGGAAACAGCCTACAAATAATTAATTGGGGAAAGCAGACGGGTGAGGGGGGAGAATGAAAGGATTTCATAATATTTCAGACTGGGAAAAAGTGTCACCAAATCAACAAACAGGGTTTTCATTAGGAAAAATGTGCTTAATTTCAGACCAGGGATGTGGAAGTGCCCTGAGAGTTGTTCTCAGGGAGTTTTTAGCCCAATCAGAAACGAGTGAAGACCACAATTATTATGGGAGTCTGTTCTTCAGAGAGCACCAACCCAGTTTTGCAAGCCCAAGAGGTCTGAACAATCTCAAATCAGGTCTGGCTGAACAACTATTCCTGTCTCTGCTGTCTATGCCAAGTGAGATGTGAGGTTTCTTGTTACTGTTTTCAAACTCAGCGTAATGTTTAACCTTTGAGATTCTCCTGAAGAGAAAGACAGGGCAGAAGCATGTTTATTAGATCTATCTGCATTGATGAAAGGCTTTAAAATCTTACCCACAAGTAAAGCTTTACTGCAGAAAGCTGGCTGAATTTGCTGGGCTAGTTCTCACACAGGGCAGGGCTGCGGGATTTGGGAGTGTGATGCATCGAGAGGTCTTGGTGATGCTTGGGCCACAATTCAGCTGATTACGGATGTGCAAAGCGCACATCTGGGCATAACGTTCAGAGCCAGAATGAAATCAGAGCACAGGCCCCAGCTCCTCCCCGGAGTTGCTGATGAAAGGTCACCCTGTAGCTTTTCCCTGCTCACGTGTGGTACCAAATACGGAGCTGGCAAAGCCTTTGTGGATGCTGTGTCCTCCACAAGCGGATGCACGAGGATGCGCTCGCATCCCGCTCAACACAGATATCGTGCAGGTAATGATTGCTTGTCAACCAGGGCTGATTCAGTAATGTACCCACATCACAGGCAATGGCGTGGTAGTACTGGAATTAACAACTCGGTGTTTTAGATTACTCCCTGGATTTATAACCTTCTGGGAAAAGAAGTTATTTCTAGACCCTCTGTCAACCCTCAATCTCTAGTAAATGAGAATATACTAGTTCTGGGACTTTATGAAGGGGGGGGGGGGGGGGGGGGGGGGGGGGGGGGGGGGGGAATATAAATGAAGGGAAAATGATTTTGACCTGAGACAGAAATTCAGACAAAGGATTACCCGTGTTGTTTGAACAGACAGTGCATAAACATTACCTTCTATTAGGAGGAACAGAGACTTGCAACATCCAGGAAACTACTTTATTCACAAAATAAAACTAGGCCCATTTCTGCTTATTCAAATACCACCCACAACTTTCTGGGGAAAGATCATATGCAGAGCATATTTGGAAACATTATTAGGAATGCATAAAGTACAGTATTAGTCAATTTTATATGCTCAGTTGCATGAAATCTGTGTGTTTAAAAAATACAATAATTTGCATTTCATGGCTTTTGATAACCTCAGGAGTGCACTTGAAATTCAGCACATGCCCACAGCACCTCCCAGCTCACCCCATTTTTAACTGAAGACCAATGGTTTCTATTAAGGGATCAGGCAGGGACTCTGACAAGCCAGTCAATAACTATGTGAGGTTACTTCATTAATGCTGTAATGGCTGATAGAGTGAGAGGCAAAAAACAGGTTCCTGACAGCAGCAAATGAAAATGATAGAGATTCCTGAAGCAACGCGCCTTTCCTTTGTCATTGTCTTTTGCTTGGCTTATTCAAAATGTGGCATTTATGTATTCAGCCTTGATGAATGTTGGAGGCTTTAAGTACTTTTTCCATCTCTAATGCAGCGCCGATTGCACATTGTTCTTTCTTTCTCTCCCTCTTTTTTTCCTCCCTTTTTTTCCCCTCCTATAACCTCTGCTGTCAAGGCTTTGCGGGCTGAAGGGTTGCAGGCACTGGCTAAATAGCTTTTTTGCTGTAAACGGTGAGGGTGACGGGACGATGTATCATGAGCGCTGGCGGGGTCACGCAGCGACTGGGTGGCGGAGGCTGGAGCTGCAGCAAGGTGGTGCAGGAGGCTCCAGGTCTTTGGGAAGGAAAAGGTAGCGACCCACTACCTCATGTGTTACTGGGCTGGTTTATGGGAGGCTGCTGGTGCTTTAGGAAATGCACTGTGGAAGTGATAGGACAGGGGGGAATGGGTTTAAACTGAAAGAGGGGAGATTTAGATCAGACATCAGGAAGCAGTTCTTTACTATGAGGGTGCTGAGGCGCTGGCACAGGGTGCCCACAGAAGCTGTGGCTGCCCCATCCCTGGCAGCGTTCAAGGCCAGGTTGGACACAGGGGCTTGGAGCAAGCTGCTGTAGTGGAAGGTGTCCGTGCCCATGGCAGGGGTAGGAACTGGATGAGTTTTAAGGTTCCTTCAACCCAAACCGGTCTGTGATTCTATGATAATTTCCCTCTTGATCCCATCCATTAATGCCCTACTGGGGTGTCCCCTCCAATGGCTGTCCCAGGGTGGTCCCCAAAGGGATGTCACATTCCTGCTGTTCCCCCAAAGTGGAGTCATGTGTGGAATTTGAACATCAGGATAATGGATCTGGATAATTTAGCTTTTTTATTGCATATAAATGCCCACATTACAGTTGGAAACATGATATTCTTACAGTTTGCTTTCGCTCTTATGTTGTTTCATTTAACTATTTACAGTATTGCATGTTCTGTGCTATATTAGTTTTGGTCACAGGTCCTTTCTGCAAATCACTTTTCTTTAGGCCAGGCCAACCAGAGGGCCAAGGCAAAGCTTAATGGTCACCCCTTGCAGAATGGGACACCTTCATGTTTGTGCTGTGCAAGAAAGCTGCAGATTTATCGTTGCCGGGCTTTCCAAAGGCGATGCTAAAGGTGCAATACACCTCCTCAGACTTGTCAAAGTCACCATATGATGAGTTACAAAAATATTTTGTTTTTTATTGTTCTATTCTCATCATTATTCCAGCTATCTCAGCCATATGTTGAGTAGTTTTGTTAAAAACAATCTATTCCTTTCACAGTGTGTTTGCAACACCTGGTAAATACCTTCCCATCCTCTGGCTTTTCTATTCCAAGGCAATCCTTTACTTGCCTAAAACCAGTTTGTTTAAAGCCAGCTTCTGAAGATACTGTTACTGAGGCTTAATTCAGCGCAGCATTTAGGCATCTGCTTATCTTTAGTCCCCCAGCAGTTACATTGCAGAGCAGTATTAGACACATGCCTAACTCTCTGCTGACTTGAGCCTAAATGGCCTAAATATCCAAATAATTAGATTAATTTGTGGCTTGATAGTGGAAGACTTTTGGCCTAGGAAATGAGAATGCAAAAAGTATGTAAAGCAGTTGCAGATGTTTATTTCCCAGCTAACTCAGAAGAGACTAAGGCAAGATGTTGATGCTGGGCGCGAGTACGTCTGAATGTTAAAAGTGCTTTAAGTTCCTTTAAGGAGTAGCTTGGGTATGAACCAAAGCTTGATTTAAAACTGTTTCTGCAGCAGGAGCAGAGAGGCTCAGAGCTTCCACTATTTATTTTTTCTGAAGGCATTGGTAACTTCAGGGATTTTCCCATGTTTATGGTTTAACAAGAGGAGAGCCAAGTATGCTGTGGTTAATGACATAAGCATCGAAAAATAGGGATGCGGGAGATCTGGACTCACAAACTGCCTTTGGGATATGGGGCTGCTGAATGACCCTCCCAGCAAAGAGGGTGGCCACTGCTTTCTCCAGCTTGTCCTCTGTACATGCTCTCCAGCAAGGAGTGCTGTTCCCCATGGGAAGGGGCTCCAGGAGAAGGTCCTTGGGGATTACTGCACCCCCTGTGATAAATCAATGTTTATCTATCTAAGAATTATATGTCCAAGACAGTATCCAGCCTCTTCCTATTTGGATTATACAGGGAGAGGCATCTTCTGGGGAGTGGCTGTTCTACTGAGTTAGTGTCCTGCACGGGGCATGCAATTCATGTTTTGCAGGTGCCCATTTCTCCTTGTAAACCGGAAAGGGAAGCCTAGTTTGGAAATATAACTGGTTTTTGAGGTGCGTGGTTTAAAATGTTATTAAACCCCCTGGAGGTGGAAAAGCCCATGTTCATCTATATTGCAAAATGGTTTTCTATCTTAACTGGCCATGCTCTGAGTATTTTCCACCTCTGTGCTAAAACAAAGCTGTGTGGAAACCACCAACCTCTTCCAAGAAGGAGGAAGTCTCACTTGGGACTGATAGGGTTACCTGCCAAATGTTTGAAGTGCCAATTTCCAGCCGAATACTCATCTGTATGGTGCGTGCTGAATGCACTCTGTGTGTAAACTGATGTCAGTCTGTTACCTCTGTGGGATGTTGGAAGACATGGTGATCTAGCACAACGTTCATCACTGGACTTGCTCTGTGGTTGCATGTGCTGTTTGAGGATGTCCCTGTTGGCTTTTGTGCAACCTACTTCTCATGCAGCTGTCAGTCTGTGTTCAGCCCTAAATTATTCCAGCTTCTTTCAGGCCACTCTTCCACAGTCTGTTTCCAAGATGGGAAAGGCTGTGATTCCTCCTGGTGCAGCCAGAATGGGATTGGCATGTCCCCATCACTGCAAATACTGGCGCTGTGTCATTCCCTCTGGGACCCAAGTGGCCAAGGGCAACCTGCTGCGGAGCTGGGGTTGAGGACTGTCCCTGGATGTAATCTGCCTTCCAGGAGAGGAGCTGCTCAAAGGGTAGTTGTGCAAACAATGCTTGCCCTCCATTAAGATAACACCCCATGGTGAGGCAGCTCCAGGAGGTGCAATTTGCACCTCTTTGCACACGCAGAGGTGTGAATTGAGTGAGGAAGCTGCCACGCTGTGGCTCCTCCTTTGGGAAACCACGGGGATTGTTTTCCACCAGGCAATAACGAGAAAGGGACAATCATTTTACAGACTCCAACAATCCCCATCCTCACCTAAATTGCACTTTTGGGTCATAGCAATCTGGGAAGTAGGTTTATGGGTGATCTAGCACCTCCTGTCCTATAGAGCAGGACCCTACCATGGGGTTGGGTGGGAGAAGCGGTGGGATGCAGTGACAAACCTCACTTCTCTGTCTTCACTCTTTAAAGCTACTAACAGTAATTTCTGTTGCACTTTTGGTTGGTATTTGGATGCAAAATCATGCTATTTTGAAAGGCAGCAAAGATGTGAAACTATTAATACAGGTTGGTTCTATGTGCAGAGCTGGTTTTCCTCATTTTTTTGAAGTTGCAACTTCAGGAGCAACTGGAAAATGCTTTTCTGCAAATTTCACAGGACACAATGCACCTATTTTACCTGTTCCTATCTACTGCATGCTCCGAGCACAAAAGAAAGCATTTAATGAGCTTGATGAATTCATCAATTAAAGAAAATTTCATATGCTTTCCATGATCTGATTATTATTTCAAGGCTAAATTCTATTCAACCCATCCCAGTAGTCCCTAGCAGATATAATATAGAAATAGATTAATTGTTATGGGGTATATTTCAAAAAGAGATACAAAGTGAAAGGCACTAATGCATGTATTGCAGAAAGATAGGTGCATGTTAAATGCTTTCACAGAAGTGACACAATCCAAGTGTTTTAAGAATCTTCTGCAAATGAGGCTGCCTTTAGTCATTTTCTCTATTAAACAAAAGTTAGAGAAATTCTTGCTAGCAAACAAAAAAACTATTTTAGGCCAACACAATACATCCTGAAAGATCCAGTTTGCCGTGCCAGTAGTCTTATTGGCTGTGATTTGTATATTAAAAAGACTTTAATTGCCCAGGTAAGTGCCTGCACCTGCTAAGACATTGAATATTAGAGCACTTTATTCTAATATCCTATAATATAGGGCACAATTCACCCATAAAATTATTCTCTGCACAATTATAGCCCCGTTTTGCTGAGGTAGAAGTGCAACTTAACTGTTTGGTTTTATTCATTATTATTAAAATCATGCAAATTAGGACCATTAGGTAACAGTTGTGTGGTTAACTACTCAATAGCCTGGTCACTGCTTTTCCCTTCCACTACAAACAATTACGGGGTGGAGGTGCGTGTTCCCTTGCAGCTCAGGCTGTGCTGTGTGGGAAGTGGGGTCTGGAAGAGGAAAAGCAGTGTGGAGACCCCTGGGATAACTTCTCCACAGTGGGGTGGCCATTTGTTTGAAGGCCACTTGTTTTGACCACTGAATTATGAGCTCTGAGTCTCACCCAGTTTTCCAGAGTGTCAGGCATCCTTACTCACACCCCCCTGATATCTCCCTTGAAGAAAGCACTGTACTCCCTACCTGACTTTTGCATCTTCTGTATCATCCTGTTTCCTCCTGTGCTGCTCGGTGCCTTGTTTTGCCTGTTCAGATGTCCCTGAAGCTGCTCTGAAGTCACTGGAAAGGGAAGTTAGGTGTAAAACTGCCATCCGTTTTGTGTAAGCTGCTTGGCTTTCTCATACAGAAATTTTCCCATTTAAGTGGGAAATTTGTGATTTCAAAATCTAGAGTTTTGTTCCGAATTGGAACAGAAGCACAAAGTTGAAATTGCCTGTGAAAAACACATTTCTGGGACACGCTATTTTGAATTAGTCAAAATGTTCTAGTTCAATAAATCAAAAGGTTTCATTCCAATTATGTATTTCTTTTCTTTTATAATTAGGAATAGAACGTAAAGGAAGAGTTCAGAACAACTTTTTCTTTTGCAATGAATAATTGACTCGCGGTGTTCCAATGAAATTTAATTTTAGAGTTTGTTCTCGCCAAAACACCGTGGTTCAATTTTGTTTTAAATGAAATTGTATCAAAACGTGCTGGCTCCTGCACCGAGTTCTTATCTGACAAAATAGCATTTCCTGATGGAGAATGTTTTACCCCAATTGCTCTGACCAGCTCTTGCCTATGTCCCCCCAGTCTCTAAACAAAATAATGGCGTTCATTACTCTCCCCATTTCACTTTTATTGAAAGGATTCCAATCAGCCAAAGAGGAAAACGCAGTGCTCTGGAGCCCTGGACTCTTTACATAGTTCTTAATTTCAGCTAGGAAATACAACACAACTGGTCTGCACTGCAGATACTGGTTCAGATTAATGTCTGGAGTTACTCCAGTTTCCTTTAGTGGAATTGCTCCATGAATAAATCTGGCCCCTTCTTTTCATCCAGGTGGGTTTCTTTAGATATCAGAGGGTAACTGTGTGGCCAAAGGATTTATCATCCTGCAGACAGACAGCTCCTGCAGACCCCAAAGCATGTTGCTGTAATATGTAATGCGATTTGTTTTATTTTGTCATATGTGAAGGAGGCAATAGCCATTCTCTTTAGGCATGTAAACCAGAAATGTATGTGCTGAATGCATGCACATAGGTGTTGTGGTGAGGATCCAGAACGCCTTGGGTTCAGGGCAAGTTTCCACCCAGCACTGGGCTTACACCAAGGCTCTTTGGCAATGCAAGAGGATCTTAGAGCAGCTGTGAAGAGCTTGAAATCAGGAGTAAAGGTATCTCTTCAAACAGCTACTCTCCAAAGGTGAAATCCATCTTTAGCAGATATGGCTTGTTGACTTCTTTAGGAGCAGAAGAATTCAAGACCTCTTGGTGAGGAGTTTGGATAGACAAGAAAGCTACTAGTGTATGCATAAGAGAAATTATTTGGGATACTTTAAAGAGTAATGGGATGATACTGAGCTAAGGAAAACTTAGTGATGCTGTGGAAGAAAAAATACCATCTAGTGATGCGTGGACTGGTCTCCCAAGAGATCTAGGAAAGCCGTGCCACGCTGGCCAGTGAAAACCGTGCTGGGAATAGGCTGAAAGGAAAATATTTGAGTTGTCAGCTGGATGGACAGGATGCCCTATGGGATTTTTAGAGCGATTCAAGGAGTATTTGTTTTCATGTTTTGTTTTCTAATTGACCAAAACATATACAGCAGAGTCTCGCAGGACTGTGCTGAGCCAAAACTCTTGCTGAAGTCGGATGAAGAAATGTTGAGCCTGGCCTGTTGGAAAATATCCATGGGTGAAACTGTAGGAGTTACAAAACGCAAGAAATCCCCTCCAAAATGCTCATTTTGCTGTACATCCTCCCTACAGGGGACATGTGTGTAATTAGCAATTGCTTCCAGTAAATGGCTCTCTGATCACGACAACAATCCAATTTGAAGGGAATTATTGTAAAAACACGGTTTATGGATGGGCCCTTACACTAACAAGTGCCTCGTTGGTGGAATGCCTCTGTTTGCAACCAGACATTTGCCAGCCATCATAAAGTGTTGGCTTTATGGCTCATCTGCCACAGGCATCCTATAGTGTGGGGAAAGAAGTGCCGTCTTGAACATGGCTGATCTTCCACACCATGGCATTTCATGGTTAACATACACCACAGTGATGTGCATGGTCTCAGTTTACATTGGCTTTGAGGGATCCAACCCGTGAAGAAACCTCTTAAAAAGGACTCGCATCCTTTTTATCTTAAAGCACTTGGAGTAATATTGTCTCTTGATGTGCTGCTGATGTAAAGTTCTTATTGTTAGATGTCCCACGGGGGAAATCCCTTTTCTTTCTCATCAGCTGGAGTGTCTGGGCTTGGCATAACTGAGGAATGAAATCTTTCTCCAATTTACTCCAATCTTCATGAGACTTTACTACATCTTCAGGCCAACACAATCTCTCCAGTATCTCAGCACTACAAAGGAGGATTCTTGGCTTCTGTGTTGATGATCAGCCTCTCCTGGTTATCTCGTGTCCCTAAGGTATCTGTCCTTGTCCTGCTCTTTCCCTCAGTGGTTGCATACACATAGAGAAGCAGTTTAACATTCTTGCAATGCCGGCAAAGAGGGGTTTTGACCACCCTGGCATTGAGTTTTAGCCCGTCAGGGCTAAACCCAGTCACTGAGCGCCAAAAAGGAGGAGAATACACTGTAAGTTTATGCTTTTTTGCTACTATTATTATTTCTTTTCCAACAAGATCATTACTCTGTGACTGTATCCATATTTTGTGAATCAAATCTGCAGGCCCAAGGGCTCCCTGCCATACAGGATTCTTCCCTCTTGGCCTGGTTTCTGAATCATAAATACTGCAAATTGTGGAGAAATTTTATAAGCAAACAGGTTCCTACCTGAACTCATCAGGACAATGTTATGCTCATATAAACTGCTACTTGTGATGATGGGGTATATGGTATTTCTTTATTGCAAGCAAAGGGCATGTTATTCAGATAAACTTAGGGAAAATGAGCTCGATAAAATTGGGATACACCCAGGAATCAGAGTTTCCTTTTAGAATAACAATAATAATTGAAACTCCATTCTGCTCACCTGAACTACAGTCAGTGGCACCATACTCAATTTGCTTCCAATGGCCCCTCTTGTGCTTTGAGGTGTTTTCCAGACCAAATAGGAGAAGAATCTGACCTCAACGCAATCATCTTTAGCTTTGGAGTCTCAGCAAGTCCTGTTTCCAAATCATAGAATAGTTAGGGTAGGAAAGGACCTGAAGATCATTTAGATCCAATCCCCATCATCTAGTTTCAGCTTCAAAATGAACACAGAAACTGTGGTGGGTTTGCTTCCCCATCAGGACCAAGCACACAGGAGGCAATTTGGGTTGAAAGTTGAAAGCAAATCACAAATGTCACAAGCTTTTTTGCAAGCAATGTGTCTGTGATGGGTGAGGAGTTATCCCAGCCCATTCCATCTTGAGGATGGGCTGGAGGTGGGCATCTTGCCGCACTGAAGGATGGCTTGCCTGATACTAGGATCTGGCTCTGTGGGGCTGTTGCCTCCCGGTTTTGCCTGCTGACCTCAGTGCTTTTATCTGGAGTAACCACAAGTGCATTTATCACACAACTTTATGAACAGTGAAGGTTTATTACATTGTGCTTAAACCTCGTTTAACCTTTTCTCAGGAAGCAATGCTTAAAGTGGGATTGCAGGAGACTGCAAAATCCTGGTGAGCTGCTTCCTAAGCTCCCCCCCAAGACAAAATGCAGGTGCAAACCCCACATCTGCTGCCTTCATTCTTCTGCCATGAGACAAAATATTGCTGCCTGGTAAGGATTTATTGAAAGACACAACTTTAGGTGGTTTTTTACTTATTCTTTATCTTTAGATAAATGCATGCACCTTCCTCTTCCATGGTGGCACCCACAGCCCTGACACCCCTCTGTGCAAGTGGCCTTGGGGTAGACCTCAGGCCCAAAGACCTCTTGTGAGCTGTCACTCTGCTCAAAAAGCTCTTCTCCTGGAGGAAAAAGTGAGAAATAGAAAACTAGAGCTGAATAGTACAGAAAGATTCCTGGCAGGAGCAATCCCCAGGGGAGCTAATGAAAATCCTGCCACTTGGGAGGGATGTAACAACTTGACTGAATGAAGTTCCAACCTAAAGATAGCAGTGGAGCATCCTTCACAGGCAAGAAAGCAACTTGGGAGACTCCAAAGCCGGGTAGTCTGTTTCCATGTGTAGTTTCAGTAATTTCTGCTCGTGTCTTGGATAGGCCCTTAGTGTGTAAAATGTTTGTGCCACTGGGGAATGGAAAAGCACAGCAAAGAAGATGTGAGAGATGAATGTTTAGTGAAATTAAGGAAATCTTAATTCTGGCAGGGAAAAAACACTCATCTTTGGTTTCTGCAGAGCCAATAAGTCTAATAAATAGACATATCCGTAAATTCTAACCACACCAAGCCTGAGGTGCAAAGCATAAATCCCCTTGCGTACGCTCATACTCCCTTACACTGCTGTTGATACAGAATTGATGCCACCACGGTGCTGTGTAAACAAGGTAAAGAAAATAAGGTTTTGGTTAGATTTTGTTTTGATTTTTCTTGATTTTCATTATATTTTTTACTAATTTTGATTTTTGTAGTTAAGGTCCTGCTTGGGTTAGGATCAGTTGGCTGATGTGGTATGTTAAACTGATGTATTTCTTTTTGTTCCAAAGCATCCCCAGTGCTTTGCAGTAAATACTGCAATTAGTAGAGGCCAAATGAGAAAGAAAACATTAGCACTGTTTGGGTCTGCTAGTCCAGTTTCCCATGAACTCAAGGTTTTCCTGCTAGGGAGTACCCTGACATCCAAGTTTTATCTGAGCTTTTAGCATCTAGACCTGACATCCCCTCCACTTTCTCAAAGATCTTCTCACATAGACTCTCATAAATACGAGGTTTCCTCAATGTGGTCAATGAACACCTTTCTTGGAAAGGCTGAGCCTCTGTTAGTTGCAGCCAAAAACAAATACTTGTAAAAAGGTCTTCCAGGTTGGTGGCAAATATCATCAGAGATTGATACCAATGATCTTCTGTAGCTTGGGATGAGCAGAGAAGTTGCAGTAGTGGCTCTATTTAAGGTGGTTGGACCAGTATGTGCTGCTTGCAAGGCACTCAGACAATTAAATCAATAATTTACCACATGGCACATCTACAATGGGTTGAGTCTTACCAAGTCAACTTCGAGGTAAGCAAGAATGTGCCATAACAGTATGTTTTTGAACCACAGCATAGAGACTTAATTGATTTACTCTTTATTCTTTTCAAAAGACAGCTGAATGTCAAAGGTCTTTCTTTTGTGAAGTACTGGAAAACCCGTTGTCAAACAACCTCTACTCATTTAATAATTTATCCCATTTTGTAAAAGAAAGGCAGCTGACACACAGTAAATCTAGTCCATGTTTAAATTACTGCATTGAACAATAATAAGAGGAATGAATAATCTAGTACATCTATTTAAAATTAAACATATATGAAACTGTTTTTTTCCAAATGATCACCAAGGGCTATAGTTTAAAGGCAGGACAGAAACCAGGAACAGAATGAAAATGCCTCACAGTAGTTTGCAAGTGGCAGCAGAATTATTTATTCTATTTTTTCTATACATAAGGAATAGAGCTAAATGAACAATGTTTAAGCATGTCAGAATTTCATCAATTTTGCATGAGCATTCACAAATATCCTGGTGGGGGTAATTGCTTGCAAATACATTTAAACTAATGATATGTTATATCCTTACTTGATATAAAACTATTAAAAGATACGTTATTGCATTTGACAATGCCATGAAGCTGGGTCAAAGCTTAATGACAGATTTCTGCATTCGTAAATTAAGATACACTCTGCTGGAAGCAAATATTTTGTAAAAATAAAAGCCATCTACTATGAAAGTTTGATCATTGATCTAAGGTTGCTCTTTGGTTTCTCCAACCACTGGGTTGGCAAAACTGGAGGGAAGGGAGGTTCCTCTGAAAACCCCATGTGTCTGGTCCTCGTGCAACAGGACCAAAGAGCCTTGTCAGGGATGTCATGTGGTTTCAGCAGTTTGATTGGAAGGCTCGAGGAATGAAGTTTATGCTTCAGCTGGTGAGATTGCTTGGGTTTCCTCAAGGAAGAGCTAGATGGTTTACTTACCTAAAGTTGAGGCCTTTTAACCTGGGAAGGAATTCAGAAACTGGTTCTATTTGGGGAGGGACTCTTCATTAGGGACTGTGGTGATAGGACAAGGGGTAACGGGTTAAAACTTAAACAGGGGAAGTTTAGATTGGATATAAGGAAGAAGTTCTTTCCTGTTAGGGTGGTGAGGCACTGGAATGGGTTGCCCAGGGAAGTTGTGAATGCTCCATCCCTGGCAGTGTTCAAGGCCAGGTTGGACAGAGCCTTGGGTGACATGGGTTAGTGTGAAGTGTCCCTGCCCATGGCAGGGGGTTGGAACTGGGTGATCTTAAGGTCCTTTCCAACCCTAACTATTCTATGTTTCTATAGCATCAAAAGACTCTGAAGAAGCCAGTAATAGTGAGGTTAGTGTCTTGATTCTGGCTGTGTCCTCCCCTTGCTCAGATGCCCATCTGAGGCATCCCTGGTTAGTTTGGTGTGGCAGGACTGTGCCACAGAGCAGCTCCATGTGCATCATCCGCTACTTTGTGGTTTTCTTATGTGAGTTTGTCCAGTATGGCACTATGCCAGTGAGCAATTTCAGTTATTGACTGGAGATTATAATAAATATGAAATGTCAGAAAATAAAATGTCCACAGGATGCAGCCAGGCAGCCTTCAAGAGGCAATGGAAAAGTCTTGGAGTCATGCAGACATCTGGGAAACAACATGTTGTCCCAGGAGAAGCCATAGGATTATTGACTGGGTAGAGTTGGAAGCAACCTAGTTCCAACTCCCCTGAAATGGGCAGGAGCACCTTCCACTAGGGTGCCACAACCATAAGAGAGGTACTGATAAGCTTTTCCTAGTGGTTTCTGTGTAGTTTGAATTCTGTGATGATGTGGCTACATGGCTATGTGCTTTACCCATGATCACAAAGGAAACGCATGCCTTGTGAAGGATGATGCATCCTGCAGAGATACCACCCATGCCAGCAGCAAGTAGGGAGGCAGCAGGAGTAATGATAAATATCGTTTACCCCATCCAGAAAGATGCCCCACACCGCTGTAATGGCGATGTAAGTGAGCTCGAATGGGTCCCAGCCCATGCTTGGGAGCAGGCCCTGATGCTGGCATTGTGGTGGTGGTTTGAGCGTCTGCTCTGGGATGTTTTATGCTCCCACTCGTAGTTCCTTTGCTGCAGCCCGCAGTCCTCCTGCTGCATGGCAATACTGAAATATCCTTTCCCATCACCTCTCGCGCTCTTTCACTCTTTGAATTGCTCTGATTCCTAACATCATTGAGGATTATTATAACCTCCCTTTGTAATGTACTATAAATTTTATTATAAAGCACAAATTCTTCGGCTCCCAAGCCCCATCTTACATGGAGGCAGCACGCTGTAGTTCTTCCACTCGCAGTAATGTGAGCAGAGAGCTAATGAAGGTCTTTATGTAAATTTTCCAGTTATCAGGTGAAATCTTCACATTGAAATCTGTCACATGTTATAAAAATTCTTTATGTTATCAAATGCTAATGATAACTCAGAACACAGAGCCCACGGAGGAGCTTTGAAATCCTTCATAAAAACTGCATTCGGCCCCAGCAACCGGAGCCTTGAATTTCTACTCCGACTACTCCAGTTTGTAATTAGCATAGTGCAGGCTTCTCTGCCCTCTGAAACCATAATGTTAATTACAAAAATTACACTGTGTTTAAAAGTGCAATTAAGAGACTGCGCTGCACAAAGGGAGCCGTGGAACCTCTTTGCACACTTTGAAGCCAGGTCACAACGCAGCCCGTGAAAGAGAGTCCAAGGCTCGCTCCCTGCTAAAGGCTTGGGAAGATCATAGGGAGAGCTCAGCTAAAATGAGCTCCAGTGGGCTCTGCTGAGCCCTTAATGACTAATACTCTTCCTTGGGAGGGAAAGTGGTAAAAGGGAGGGCGGGGGGGGGAATATTGAACTAATTAAGGACCTAATCCTGCAGTGGTTATTGCATCTGGTTGGGATAATGGTTGCAGTGGTAAGTGCAGAATGAGGACCTCAAAGGTTGTGATGCAGTCACAGCCTCATCCAGCCTTGGCATAGCACCTGAAAGTAAAAATAACTTCATTCTTTTGCGCCTTAGATGTATTGACTAACTCGGAAGAATTTAATTCTTGTGCCCTGGTCCTGGGCTGAGGGTTTGTTCTGCCCTGGGGAGCTGTGGGGTCCCTGTTCATGCGGTGCTGGGACCAAGCATGGTGGTTGCCAGTCGAGGGAGCCCTTGGTCCTGCCCGCAGATATTCCTGCTTCAGCTCACAAAGGAACACTGCCAGGGATGGAGAGGGAAGAAAAAGGTGGAAACCTCAACCACAGAGTGCCAAGTGTTGCAAGAAACGCTTGGAAAAACAACCACAAAAAAAAAAAAAAAAGGAAAATTATTATTATTTTTCCTTAAACCCATTTAATAATGTGAACTTTGGTAGCACCCTCCTCCAAAGGCCTTCCAAGTGCTTGCACAAGGCGTTAATTAATTAATTAAGACCCAGAGCACCCCTCTGTGGTCGGTATCTGCACATCAGCTTATAAAGAGAGAAACCGAGGCACAGCCTGTGGTCATGCAGGCAGATGTGCCCAGGGCAGAGGAGCCCAGGGGACCGCATCCCTTCCCTCTGCACCACCACAATGATGTTCTCACCTGTCTGCCTGCTCTGTGGTACCCATCGGCTGCGGGTGTTTTGGAGGAGGATGATGTGGTAGCAACACCAGGATCACACTTTTGCAGCTCTTTGCTTGAGTCAGGGTCTGAGGCCATCCTCTTTGGGCACAAAGTGGGTGCTTGCAGTGATGCGTGGGGCAGGATTAAGCCATGCAGGCATGGGAAAAGCTATCAGCTCAGTTCTGATATGAACCATAAGCATTATTTTTCTATGGTCTATGCTTGAATTTTCCAGTAACTTTTCCGTATAGCCTCATGTAAAAAAAACTTCAATAACTGTTCAATAACTCATCAACCTGACCTTTTCCAGTAAAAACGGGCACTGCCATGGGTGACACAATGTGTGTATATCTGTGTGTGTGTGCGTGTGTGTGGTGGGGGTACAGGGGGATGGCAAGGCAGAGCCCAGCTTTGCTGGGAAACTTCAATGCAGCCACCAGCCTCGGGTTTATTTTGCTTCAGTGCCTGAGGAAAGGAGAAAAAAAAACCACTTTCCTTCTCTTTGCCTTCTACCTGCCCAACTGGTTATAGACCCAGACAGTTTACATATGTGATCCTTCCTATTTAGAAAATTAATGGTGTTTTCTGGCTCCAAATCACAGCTTGTGGTGCTCTGCAGGCGATGAAAAACTTGGCCAGCTTCAGCAGCAAAGCAGCCATTAGAAAATTAACCCTTGGTGGCAAAAGAGCAAAGGTACCCCAGCGAGGTCCACGAGAAGTGGCAGGCTGTAGCTTTCAGGTGTACCTACATATGTTAGCAATGTAAAACCAGCACAGGCAGTCCCCCCGGAGAGTGCCCATCAAGCGTGTTTGAAGCTGGATACTGTGGAGAGGGCATGGCCATATCACTTGGCAGCGAGAGCAACCAATATGCCATGATTTTCATTAGAGCACAAGAGAAGTGCTGAGCAGAGATTATGAATCAGAGCCGCCTCTCTTAGCAGTACCTGATGGCAAAGCATTTGGGCATTTGCTCTTCGGCGCTGCCGTGCTTTCCCACCGGTCCAATGTTGGCTATTTATGCATCTCTCTGTCATTTATTGATGGCAATGGTGCATGGGAGCAAAAGTGAATGTTACAGAAAAAATAAATACATGCATATATATATAATAAATAGGGCTTTTACATCGCTGCAGATTTCTTTTTGGCTTTGAGGTATGAACTCTTCTGAGCCCTGAAGGGCTGCACGCAAACCCCATAGACTGTTTTCCAAAGACCTTGGATTTCTGCACTATAAAAGTTGTCACTTTGTTCAGTTCAATGGGGCTTCCCAAACTGCCCCAAAGAAGAGGAAAATGAAACAGAATGGAGCATACAGAGAGGAATAGCACTATGGGTCTGACTGCCCCAACCATGCATGTTTCGTGTGGTGCATTTCCCAGGCAAGCTAAGAAGGGACAAACCTGCACCCATCACCATTCCCTGTGTTGTGGGGATCTTCGGAGCCCCATGGGGTGGCTGTTGCATGGGTTTGGGCTGTGCTGGCTCTAATTTGGAAGCCCACAAGGCAGTGTTATTTGGGGTAGCCATGGGACAGGGCGAGCAGGATGAACTGCAATGACATCAGTGATGCTTTTCCTCCTGTGAGTCAAGGTGATCTGGCTGGGGTTTTGCAGGGGGGCTCTCCTCAGTGGCCATCTGTGCTGTGTGTGACTAGGGTTCTTGCTGTCACCATCCCCTTGGGAGAGGCTTCCTGGTGCTGTTGCACCATGTGAAGTGATGCAAAGATGTACAGCTGCCATGTAGGTTTTGCTCCTGGTTTACTCCTGTTCAGCAGGGACAAAAAGATCAATGCTCTCCAGCCATTGCCTTTCCCAAGTGTGTCCCTGCCCTTATCCTACAAGAATATCTTTTAAGGTATGTTTTTAAATGCAAGAGCACCAGGGCAGGCTGTGGCCTTTGCTACCTACCTGTAGCATAGAGGTGACAGGTCTAGGCAACCTGTGTTGGATGGAACAGAAACCAGGTGAGCATCACCTCTGCCACCCCTAGACCTGTGCTCACTCATCCTGCAGTATGAAAACTGGTTTTATCTTTAAGCTCGTGGGACCAGAAAACACAGCCATTAATTTCACTGCCTCTGAATTTGGGCTGCGTGGTGCTTGGTGAAATCAGCCTGTCTTCCCCAAAACCAGGGGTAAATAACAGCAGTGTTAATTACTCTTCTCTAGTTTACTTTGACAAAAAATGCCCTAAAATGAAGACTAATGTGATTATAGCAGATGCATTTTCAATTACCCTTTGTGAAGGCTATTAATAAGATTAATAACGTACAGTAAAAACGTCAATAAGCTTATCTCTGTAGTTTTTGACTGGTAGCAGTGAGCCCTTCTCTGTGCAGCCTCACCAGGCTCAGGACTAAAGTTGCTGCAGTGGGATTTGATTTCTAGGGAGCAGATAGGGTAGGATTCTTCTTTCCCTTTGGCAGCCACTGCTCTAACACTACCTATAGACCCAGGGCTTGTGCTCAGAGTGCCACTAGACTTGGCTCAACCCAGGACTTTCCAAAGTTGCTGCACAGCAAAATCTTCCCTCGGAAAAGCTCATTTTGTATTACCTGGGCTGGCGTCGGTGACCCCGTTCTGAACTGAATGATAAATGGTGCGAGGAGCTTGCTTTCCCTTCTCCTTCTTCTTAAAACCATGCAACACAGCAGCGAATAGTGTTAATGTATAAAATTAATTGCCCCAGTGAGACATTTCTTTCCCAAAAAGTAATAATAGCCAGGATTTAGCCTCGCGAATGTGAAAACCCTCTGGTATACTAATAAAATGAAAAGGTTTTGCAAAATAATATCCCAAATAATTGGGTTCCCTTTACCGAAGGACCCCATGTTGTTCCTCTTAAGCAATATATATAAAAAAAAATCATGATTATTCCTTTGGACTTAATAAAACATAATTGGAAAGAAAAAAAATCTTTAAAGAAAACATCAGGTAATCACTTTTGCTTTCCTCCATCAAATAGACGTCGCTTTGCCTCTTCCATCCTCCTTGGAAGGTGAAGAAGTCTTTAATGCTTTCAAGAGGCAAAACAAAAAAGAGAGAATTGGCTTTTATTCCACCCCTCTTTTTATTTACAACTGGAATCACAATGTTTATTTGTGCTTTTAATGGACCCACGCACAGCTCCCTTTGGTTCGAAGGGCTCCATGGTTCGGTGTTGGGGAATTGTGCATTTTTCAGGCGGTTTGGGGTTTTAAATGATGATTTTTGGTGGGTTGTGTTTTTTTGGTTTTGGTCTTGATAATTTATTTTACTTTAGCTTTGAGGCACTTTTGACTGTTCAAACTTTTTGAACAGCCCCGGCTTGTCAACCCAGTGCCCGTCGCCCCCTCCTCCTGCTCCCCAGAAGCTGCATGCTCCCACTGTGCTGCATTCATAATCAAATTAGTGCGCTGTGAATAGGTTAAAAAAACTGTTATCCAGCCGCTGCCACGAAAGATATTTTAGCCCACTCCCCTCAAAGCCCTCCCTCCTCCGCTCCCCCCTGCCTTTTTTCCTCCCTACGTGAGCCATAAAGACATCCACGCGGCCAGAAAGATCTTTACCTTACTTCTCCTCCGCAATCTCAGCCTCTTTATTGATTTCCACCCCCCCTCCACCCCCGTTACACACAACATAACAAAACAAAAGTAAATTCTCCAGAAATGAGCTGCTCGTGGGAGAAAAAGGGGTGCTTGGGGGGGGGGGGGGGGGAAGCCGGTGGGCTGCTGTATGAGAGATGCTATAGGGAGACAGTGCTGGAGATAGTTGTCCCAGCTACGAGATAAAAGCTACATTACATGAAATTAATGGAGGCTGTCTGAGACATACATGAATCACTGTTTCAACACTAAGAAACCAGCACAAAAGAATAAAGAAATCTGAGTACTAACTATATCTTCAAAGGTCTCCTATTTACCCAGCTATACCGGGTAGTGACACAAGTGGGGGGAAAATATAAGAAAAAAGCACTGCTGTGATCGAATGAATGAGACCATATGAGCTATATTGGTGCCGTATGCATTCTATTTAGCTGATATCAAACACAGTTTAATGAAAGTTAAATAGTTTCTGAGGAGTGCATGAGCTGGAACAGATTAGATTCCACCGAGGGGTCTGTCAGCATATTGTTGCTCACATGTATTCCCTGCTCAGAGCTGCCACAATTCCAGCACTCCATTAGCAATACACAAAAGACTTATGCAGATAGCGGGCATAAGCACGTACCGCCATGTTGGGAAATAAAAAAAAGAGGGGAAAAAAAAAGGGAGGAGAAAAAAAAAAAGGAGAGAGAAGAGGGAAAAAAAACCCACCCAACCCAGATGAAGGTTTTGTTCAGTGCATTCATCTGAAAATAGATCTCTGTAATTCGAAAGTGATAAGAATAGATGGAGAAAAGGAGAAGTGGGGGCTGGCTGTAAGGAAAAGAAAATAATAATAAATATATATATATATATATATATATAAAAAAAGAGAAGAATTCCGTAAACTACCTTAAAAGAACAGATATTGCACCAAGTATATAATGAGGTTTTGATCTTTCGGGGGGGACAATGACATGGGTGAATGCTGTGCCCTTTTGATCCGCAAGTTACATCTGGTCTTAAAGGCACAGTGGTTCCCGTGGCCTCTCTTCCCCCACAAGTTGTGGTGGGAGATGCTTTTTGGAGAAGGGAGAGGGGGGGAATCTTCCTCCAAAACATCATCTCTTGGGCTCCTCTGTCTTATTTTAAGATGCAGGATTCATCCCAGAAATACTGCCGGACAGCCTGTGCGCCTGGTACAATTGCTGTCGCTGAAAGTAACATGAATTGAGATTAATTTTTATCAGTTCAGAGGATTTTTATTCCTCTCCCTAGGAAAAATAAATATATATATATAAAATCCTCCTTCTCGGAGGTGTCTGTTTTAAAATTAGTAGTAGGATAAGGCTGGTGGGGGTATTTAGATATCAGATAGCAATTGCTCAGTGATTATTGCGTTTTGATTTAATCTGACAGAACTGATCTCGCACCATGAAATCTGTATTTTCACAGGAAAATAGGAGTTGCCATCGTGGAACAGACCATTTGTCCACCCGCCAGCCTGGACCCACGCATGGGGGGAGCAAATCCCTCCCCCTGTGCTTGCACCCAATGCAATTACTTATTAGTTATCATGGGGATGGGGGGCAGGATTTCTCCTTGCTCCTGACTGACAGCCACTTTACACCCTACGGCACCGGGGTTTCTTTCCCCTGAAACTTTTGGCTTTCAACTCGGCTCAGTGCAGCCACAAATATTCCTCCTGCCCATGGAAATGCTGCAAACTCTTTTTGGAGCGTGCCTGGCAGCAGCAGCACTCATCCCAGCCATTCCATCCGGCAGCAGGGACATGGCTCAGGCAGTCCCCTCCATCCTCTGCCCTTCCCCTTGCCTCCTCACCCATCTCTCCTCTAATTCAGTCAAAGAAAAGGGGGCACAAGCAAAACCAGGATCATTTGTTCAGGTTTCTTGCTCTGCAGCTGGGAGCTTGCCTTATTAATATTATCTGGGCTGGGAGCGCGCAGTGTTTCCTCAGGCATCTCTTCTGAGTCATTTTATCATTATTCATAGGGATAAAAATGGCCCAAACCGAGGATGCTGAGGATCCATTTAAGGTTGCCTGTCAGATCCACTAAGGTAATTGGCTCCATTTCTTCATTCCCATTCTAAATTAAAATAATTTTATTAAGTGGTACAGTAGGTGTTTCACCTGTGTCACCAGCTGCCTATTAGAGCCAGAAAGGGCTTTTCCACATTATTTCTGCCTGTTCTTATAACATTATGTCATCGTATTCAGCCTTACATCGTGTCAGAGGTTGTGCAGTCTCGTGTACTTAAGCCCAGTGGTTACAAAACGTAGGTCCAAGATGCCCTTTTCGCAGGGGGAAGAAGTCAAATACACTTGACTGTTCCAACTCTGCTCACTCTTTCCCACATATAATTCGTGCAGCAGGAAAAATGACTGTATAACTGAGAGCAGGGTCCGTGGTGTAATTGAAAACATACTACTACTAACAAAAAGGATGAACAAGTGATAGTGGTGAGGTTCCCAGCAGCATTTTTTGGAGGGGAAGAGCTGGTTTTAAAGCTGTGCTGCTTGTGTCAAGGAGGGAAACATGTGAATGGGTCTCTACGGAGGGAAAAACGTGTAACTTGACTGGTCCCTGCAGGTAGCAGCTACTGGTGGTCCTGATGCTGATACTAATGTGGTGCTAAATAGCATGAGGCTGGCTAAGTGTATTTAGGGTTATTTTATTCATCAGAACAGGGTGAGTCTTCCTGGTAGGGATCTTCTGGTGTCAATAGTTGCACTTTAAAGGAGTGGAAACTGAGGTGAAGCTCAAAAGCACCATGGTAAAAGCATTCAGTGTCAAAACAAGGAATTTGCAGATCCCAGCTTCATGTTTTGGATTGGGTCCATGTTTCCAACAGAGGTATTTGCATCCAGCATTCAAATACAGTATTATGCTTCTCCAGTCAGTGTCTTGGCAGTGAAACTACAGGTGGATAAGTCCACATTTGAGCATCCATCTGAATTAGACATTCTGGGGATGGACTGTTAGTGACTGGGATCCCTATATCCCATCAGAGCAGGGGAACAGGGAGCAGTTACTGGAGCAGAAGAAACAACAGAGAAAACTGCTGATGGATATTTTATTTTAGCCTTCCCATAAGCCATAACTAGCAGTAAGGTGGAAGTTTCCACGAGCAGATAACACAAGCCATGCAGTGAGAAAAGGTCACTTTTCCAATGGACAAAGTCATTTCCATCCAGAAAAAGGTGCAGCTGCACGATAACATTCCTTGCGGTTAGATAGGGAAGAAGGGATAAAAAAACCCAGGCATGTTTGTTCAGTTTTCAGGGATTTTGCAACTGTTTTTCTTCAACCTGCAGGTGGCATTAGCACTAAAAATGGATTTTTCTTTCTTTCTTGAAAAGTGTTTAGCAATGAAATGAAGAAAGCTGCAAGGGGATCTGTAGTAGGACTGCGCGCTTGGAGTTAGTCATGCTAACTGCAGATGGCATTTTTGCATGTTTTATAAGGCAGGGATATACAAATGTTTTAGCACCCTGAAATATAATATATGAAGTTTCCGGAAGCAGGCGGGCTGGTAGGACCAGAGGAGCCTGAGCTTACACTAAATCTGTGCAACTGTGAATGAGTTGTGCCGCACGCGGAGCAGCGCTCGCTGCCGGCGATGCCGGGCTGACACCCGTCCATCACAGCATCACCTCCACCCAGGCAGCACCTCGAGCTGTGAGCTCGTCCCCGGCCCTCGGCGAGGGACAGTTTTGGATGCCCCAAGCTTCAGATGCCTTCTTTAGCTGTCATAGTGGGCTGGAAACTTTAAATAGTGCTGAGACAGGGCTTAGAATATGAAAGATTCCCCCCCCCCTCCCCCTTTTGTGTGTGTCAGGAATGGGAATATGAGCTCATGTTTAAACCTACAAAATCCATCCCAAACCCAGACAACAGCGCCTCCACCTTCCCAAAACTCCAACATGCTCCATGGGGCACAGTCCCAATGCAATTCCTCCCAGCAAGGCTCGAATCTCGTTTCACTTTGTCCCGGTGAGCTGACATTGAGCCTTTTACGGCCATAGTCATTCAGATTAAAGTTTGTGGCCAGAAGTCCACTCAGGTTGTGCAAGAAGTGCAAATGTGGAAGAACAAAGCCTGCAAAGGTGGAGCTGGGTCAGTCTTTATCCCACTGCCCAACTTTTCTTGCCCCAGAACCACAGGAGAACCCAAATAATGATAAAACCAAGAGCAGACATTGTGACTTGTGCTGTTTCAGCTGTGATCGACCCAGGGTAAAGCTCAGGTATGTGAGAGCAAAGCACCCATAGGCTTTTCCTGTCAAAACCCAGAGTCTGAGGCTGGGAAAGGTGGAGTTGATCCTGTGCTCTTAAATTGTCTTTATTTTCCTTAGTTTTATGCTGCCACTCAAGCATTCCTTGAACACCCAAACTGCTGTCTCCAGCCAGGTGCTTTGCCTGCTTGGAAGCTGATACTCATGCACGAAAACCCAGGGCAAGGCTGACTTTGTTAGCAGTTCTACCTGAGACAGTTTAGGTGCAATTGCATGCAATCAGCTTAGATTGCAAACCTTCTCGCATTCCCAAACTAAAGAAAACTAAAAGGATGAGCATCATAAGAAAACACAGGGACTGCTGCCTCCACTGGTACTGAAGTCTCCACAAGAAAGCCAGGAGGGAGAAGAGTTGCAGCAAAAGGTTGCTGAAGAGGGAAATCCTCAGCTGAAGGAGAACTGAGGCCACAGAGCTCTCACCAGAGGCTGCAAGGGGATTTTTTTTATGTTTTCCTTTTTTTTTTCTTTTTAAGCTGACCATTTTATTATTGGGAAGTGCTAATTTGTGAAAGCAAAACAACTCCAGGCAAAGGGTGTGCTTTGACAAATTTCCCATATTGAGGAGTGGTGGGGAGAAGCATGAAAAAGAGGAGAAAATAAATGTAGAACGATTGCAATGTCATGGGGGGTAAGTGGTACGTTTGAGACAGGGGCTAAATCACTGTTAAATCACTGCAGGCAGAATTGATGTGAGACTGGAGCACACTGAGAACTGGGCAGGGGCATAAACCTAATTGATTTGAGGCTGGAGCAGGGAGTTAATTGGGGGCCAGGGTGGAACAGTAACTAACATAGTGCTGTGATAGCCAAAAGCATATCTCACTCTACGCCGGTCACATCCGCTGTCCTGCCCAAGTCAGACATGAATGCTGGGAGCTGGGGAATCACCCTCCCTGGTAGCTTAAACCATGATTTCATTATTTTGGTTGAAGGCTGGTTTCATGCATTTGGAGATGGACTTCAGCATGTTTTAAGTGCTTATAAGCACTCTCTGCTGTGATGGACCTCAGGAGGGAGATGCCACGCAGCGTGGCTCAGCAGTGCTTGTCATCCACAGGGTTGTTTTGGTTGAGGAAGGGGAGAAGCAATTGGCTGCCAGAACAATTATTGCAGCTAGCATGGAAAAACAGGTGCTTTCCCAGAGAACTTTATTCCTCTTGGAGAAGCAATGTGCGTCCCCAAGGAAACAAACTAGTCCAGGTCTGCACTTACTCCTTGCAAATGTTCCCTTTTTCTCTTGTTCTTTTAAACACTATTGAATTGAGCACTCAAAATTTGAAAATGCAAAGATGAAGGTTGCCTGGGCAACTGCTTTGCACTGAGTGAGGAAATGATCTTGTGAAACAAACATTAAGTGATCATGTAATTAAAGACTGAATCAAAATTCCATTGTATAAGGCAGGAGCCTAAATTAAAGTTGACCAGGCAACTTTCCGTTTGGTGCTTCCTAAAGTTTAACAACTTGACTTAAATCAACTCTTTTTTTCCCCCCAATTATTCCTCCTTTTGCATGCAATCTGAAGAAATTGATGGCCTATCAATATTCTGTGGCCAAGCTCACCTCTAGCCACAATCTGAGTTTTAACCCAGGAGCTGTAAATTCCCAGCACAGATGCTACCACTGGGACAGAGGGTGCAACTTTCATCTGCTGCCCTTGGGGGAATGACTTACAGTTGAAGGAACAATGTGACTTTTCAGGTTGTTACGTACAGTTTGCATTGTGAATTTAGTCTACATCAGATGCACCAAAGGCAGATGCAAGAATTAATGTGTACAGATGTAGAACAGACTGTCCACAGGAAGACTTCACCTAAGCCACTAGTAGTTGGAGGTTGTTTTAAATCCTCAGGAATAATTAGTATATTCCTTTCAAACTCTACTTTTTATTGATTTCTTTTTTTGGCAGTGGCTTTGGTTTTAGATTTCACCCTTTCACCCTTTCCATTACCCAATGTGTCAGAGGAATGTGGTGATACCAGTATTCCTGGGGTCTGCTTCAAGCTCTGGGGTGAGAGTGTGATCCAGAAGAGTTGTTAGCAATCACTCACCAACAGCAGAAGCAAACACCTTAAGACTGCAACATTAAATGCCACTTAGTTAAGAAAAACCTGTAAGTGCTGTCCACTTCTATATAATGTATGAATCCTTATAAGTAATAGCTTGCATTTTGTTCCTTTCACAAACTCGCAGTGACATCTTCCAATGTGTTGCAGTGTACTTGCCATTCCCCACCTGTGTTTAAGACTTTACATCAGTAAAGTCCTCTCTCTAATTCCTCTGGAAACACAAGCGCATTTTTAGCTTATGCACTTTTTAGCTTACTAAGTGATAGTAGAGCTCTACTGTTCTCTTGCTATTTTCAAGGGCAAGAAATGTCCGTACACTCAGCATATACTAGGGCCTGGCTTTTATTATTGTAATTGTTATTGTACTTAGCTATCTGTCAATGCAGAGCTTCAGTTTGACACGAATTATCTCCACAGTAGTGTGCTCCTACCATGAGATGCTCTCACAGCTCCCAGCTGCAAGCGTGAAGGCAAAGGACTAGTTTTAACCTTCTCCCATTTGCACCCAGTCTCATTCTGCCTAATGATCTCACTTTTTAATAGACATTTTTTAAATCCCAGGCTACCCAAATAGTCTGTAAGAATTATATCTACAAATAAAGCCACACAATAGAGAAGCCTTTGCTTGCATTTACTGAACTGACTGTGGGTTTGGGGCACATCAGTTCTCAGCTGCCTTTCCAGGGACACTGTGGCACTCAGGGTGAGGACTTGCCCATGAGTGCTTGTCAATTAGGCTGGCTTCCTTTGGTAGCTCCTTTTCCTCTGCTGTCAGGTAGTCGTTGTCAATGTAACTTCTTCTTTCTTGTAGAGTAGGCCTTCTTGTGGGTGAGAAAAATTAGTTACTATCTAGATGCCAATGCATTTTCTCAGTTTGTTTTGAATAATGAGAGCTGTTTGAATTGTTTTAATCTTAATGGTAGTTGTATGATTTAATTTTTTTCCATACTCAGTGTTTATGCTGGCAGCAATGGCAGAAGTTGATGCAGTTTTGGGATAAAGGATCTGGAAGAACTTGTGAGACTTCTTCCACCTCCATTGCCATATGTGCTGACGAGCACAAATAGTGCTTGTTTCTAAGCAAAGGAGACTCCGTGTCTGTTGAGTTCAGCTTTGTACTGTTTTCATTTCTCCACGATAGGTTGGGATGTTCATTCAAAGTTCTTCCTTTACTGTGGGACATCCCTGACATTCTCCCATTGACACAGACCAACTGGTGTGAGCTGGTGACCTGCACCAATACTTCAGTTGGATCTCGCTGCTGCTTCCTCACCCATCCTTTTGTTGCCACCAGCTGACTCCCAGTCTCCTTGCTTAGCCAAGCAGTGTTTCCCTCTCTGTTCTTTAAAACTCCTACAAGTGTTTCTATTTCATGACTTTACCCAACCAGTCTTACTCTCCACTCACCATTTAGTGGATGAGTGAACTGTGCTTCTCACCATGTCCATGTCCACCCATCTATAACGCATCTTTCCCATCCCATATTTCAGTTCTGCTTGACCCGTTATCCCATGGATTTCTTTCCATCATCACCATCTTCCTCACACGTCCTTTTTTAGCCCCATTAAATGAAGTTGTTTCCTTTTCTGTGTCACTTAGACCTGGATATACTCAGGGAAAACCAATTCCTGCTCTTCTCTCTGAGGCCCCTCTTCCAGCAGCTTGAACCTGTGGTTACAGAACAAGTCTGGTTTGAGTTTGGCAAAGTTATAAGCGAATGAAAGAGTCTCTTATAATGGGAAGTGTCATCCAACCTTAATAATCAACAGTGCTCTCAGCCCCACCTACAATATGTGTGTGTGTATGAAAATGAAACCTGAAAACTGAATGAACATGAAAAGGCCTCGACCTACTTTCAATCTCACAGGCGTACTCCCCACCTCTAATGGAAGTAGACAGGACAGGTCTTGTACATCTCTGGCTTCATTTTGCAGAAGTGTGTTACAAGTGGAGAATTATTGTGGAAGGAGTCTTGTAGACAGTAAAACCAGGGAAAGGTTTTGTTGCAGGATCTCATTTGCACAGGGGTAAAACACTCGAGCTCTTCTGAATCCCATCCACGGCAATTCAGACAGATGTTGAAACATGCGGTAACCAAAAGTAGGTCCAAGCCTTGGGCCCTCAGGTAGGCAGATCTCTCTCCTAACAGGCTGTGCAGTTGCAGGGCCTGCTCTCCAGCTGCAACCCAGAGGAAATTTGGAGGGAGCAAGGGATTTGCCGCATCCTCTTTAAGCCAGCCATTAGCTTATTAGGGAAAGGAGGGCTCTTATTCCTGGGAGCAACATTTTGTGAACTGTCATACTCGTTTCCTTCACACGCTGGCACAGATTGCCTGCTTGACCTGAGGGCTGAAGCCATTTACATTTGTGATCTGCTCATCTCTCAGAAACCTCCACAGATTAGAAATACCACAAACCATGTTTGTTGTCGCGAGGGCAGAGACGTCTGAGGAGAGGTCTGGGTGTCGTGTTTGACCTCGGCTGAAATACTGGCTCAAAATAGGCCTTTGCTTTGAAGAATTTCAGAGTCTCTAATCTTCAAAGCACTGGCTAATGTCTAATTGACTGTAGGTAAGTATTTCTTTACAAGAGAGCTCTTCTGCAGCACAACTCTCAGACCAAGCTTCTCCAGTGTCTTACAGGTGAATGAGAGAACTCAAAAGCTAATACAGTCTCGGAAAAGATTTTGTGTTGAAACTGCATAATTGCAAGAGCTTTTCCTTCTGTGTTAAGATTTCTAATGAGCTTTTTACAGGAGGCTGCTGGTCTCTCAGCTGAGAAATGCTATAAGACAGCAAAGAAACAGAGACTTTACTTCCTCAGTCTTTATTCTTCCTTGTAATGTCTGTAGTGTTTGCCATGGGGGTGCTCTATGTTGTGCTTCCGCAACAAGGATGAGTCCATCCTTTCTGCTTTCCTGTGGTCCCAGGCTCTTCAGAGGGGCATCAGAGTGGCATTACCCCTCTGGCCCTAGGGGCTGGCACACATGCTGTGGCCTCAAAAGGTGCAGAGCTGAGAGTGAAACCCTAGAAGGAGCTGGTAATGCTGTAAGATGGAGCGGTCAAAACCTCAGTATATTGCTGTGAGGAGGCCATTTATAATTTACCCACATTCCCTCTTGCTGAAAAAATTCCTCTAATTCTTCCCATGTGAATGCAGAGCATGAAAGGAGCACCGAAAGTCTCCCCTCTTGTTTTCCCATTCATTTTCTTATGCTAAAGCCCTGTGGACGAAACCCGTTCCAGGTGCAGGAGAGCTTTTCCTGTAATTTACCCATGGTATTCTTATCAAAAGTGTTACTTCCAAAACTATTTCCTTTTAACATTAATTATTCTTTGAGCCAGCTCTCTCACAGCACACAAAAGAGTACAGAGGCTTTGCAGGATTTCTTCTTTTTCATTAAGTACCACATGTGCCTCTCTTTGCATACATAGAGTAGTTCCCCACCACCTTGAAGACATCACAGCGTGTACTGTAGGAACCAAAGCTAACTGGTATAAAATCGGTGGTTGTTGTTTGGTTATGTGCTGTGATGTTTCCCATATGACTTAGTGATGAAGCTTGTGGGGCTGGAGGTGTAAGAATTAAATTAAAAGTTTAAATATATAAATAAAAGGGACATAAGCTGCTGCTGGGATAACGTCTTCTGAGTCTGAATCTTCCCTGCAAGGTTTGGTGTGCGCATCTGATCTTGCCCAACAAAGGGAGATGAGGATGCCGGTCAGCCCCATGGGCACACAGGTTGCTTGCTAAAAGCAGTACAAGAAGAGCTGGGAGGAGAGAGCAGGGTTAATCTCTTGTCCTCTTTGCCCAGGGGAATGTTTATCACCTCCCAGGGAAGGTCTCCTTTCCTTCAGTGAGTTAAGTCAGCCTTTGCTTTGTTTGATGCTGCCCATTTGAGGAAAGCTTCTCCCTGACCTTCTGCCAGAGAGACTGATGACAAGGACGGTTTGAACTAACCTTGACATTCACCAGGGTAAATGGCTTTTTCCACAAGTAGTCAGCAAGCAAGGAGAGCCAGTCAAGAGCTAATGAATCTGTACCTGAGGGAAACTGAACAACAGTTGTACTTTTAAAGAAGGAAAGTCTTCCCTGGTTTCATTTGGGCTTAAATGCTGGGGGATTAACTCTTCCAGCTCACACTTGGGTCTTGCCATGTTGCCTTTTGGCTGCTGGCAGGGAAGCTACCAGTGGACGAGTGGACAGAGAAAGCCTCAATGGGAAAGGAAACGTTCTCAGCTCTCTGACTGCTCCGATGAGGGATGAAACTGCTGGAGTCCCTTCTCTCCCCATGGCACAGCAACAATCCTCTTGCAGCCCCACACTGCCGTTGGTGCAGGGAATCAGCTGAAGGGACTAGATCGAGGACTGATGGGTGGTTGGGTAACTGCTGCCTACAAGCACTGTACCCCCAATGACACCTTTAAAAAGGGCTTTAAGGCTAAGCTTTAGTCCTGAGCTTTAGCTTTAGGAAGTGGAGTGATCACTGTGGCCATCACCAGTGCTGGCTCTTGATGGATAGGGATATCACGCATGGGATTGTTTGTACTGCAGGAAAGGGTCTGGTTGCACCTCCATTTGGGGTATTCGTTGGAGTGTCCCTACATTATAAAAGCAGAAGCACGCAGAGCCTGCAGTGCCCTTTTCCTGCTGGGGAAGGAGGTTTTGTTGGCTGCTCAGCCGATATCTGGGAACAATAGAAAGAGCTTTGGCTATTGCGACATATTTCACTTTTCTCAGCACTGTCCAGATGATGTATTCGTAGTACTAATTAGGTTGTTCAAAGCCCAGTTTTTGTGAATAAGCCATCATTGTGTGAAGATTGGCCTGACAGTCCTCTGGCCTGTTCATTCACAAATCTTGCCTGTTGCTTCATTTAGTGTTAACTCATTAGGGGATTCCTCCTGCAGCTGGCAGGAAGGACACGAGGTGTTGCACTGGATGGAGCTTCCTGGATGGGTAGAATACTAGATGATCTTTAAAGGTCTTTTCCAGCCCTAACCATTCATGAAATCAGGGTACTGCTGATTTCAGCTCAGTTTGGTGAACCTCGGTCTTTCATGGGAGCTCATGCTCCTTGAAAGAAGTTTGCAAAGGGACTGGCTGGCGAAGTGAGAGCCCATTTTCCTGGGATGCTTGGGAAGTGACTGCAGCCAGCTTTTGTCTGGCAGCACTTGGACTCGAGGCACATGGACTGCTTTCCTGAGTCTGCTACTAATTCGTGTGTGCATAACTCCTACTGGCTGGACTAAATCGAGCTCTGTAAAATGTATTTATTAATACTTACTTCCTAGGGCTGTTTATTTAAATGTTTGCAAAAGGCTTTGGAAGGCTAAGCAAGGGGAAGGCACGAGCTCCAGCACTGAATCTTAAGCACTGGCAATGGAGATGGTTGGCAAAAAAACAGCAATACATCTTCCTCGGGATAACAAAAGTAGCGCCGATGCCATCTTTGTCTGATGATCATCTTCCAAGGGATGATTTAACAAACACTACAGTGTTTTAAGGAGGGAATGAAACAACACTGGGGAAAATGGAGCTGGTAAAATGAAATAGGAGCTGTGTGTTTTCGCTTCTGACATTTCCCCCTGCGGGGCTTTACCGAGGTTTTGCCACTGAGTGCAAGCGGTGGGAGCAGAAATGGGCAACATCAGGGATAAACTGGGACTGGAGTTTGTATGTGGTGAGGATGTGCCAGGTTTTGTGTCTGCTGATCAAACAGATGAAAGCGAACAGCCCAAGCACAAACCATGGTGCTGGCACAGAGGGAAGCACCAGAGCTGGAGAGCACCCCGGGGTGATGTCTGGAGGCAAAGAGAACCCTGTGAGAGGCTGGAGACAAACCATGGCGCTGGTGAGGCTCCTGGGGAAGAAGTTGTATACAGTGGAGGAGATAATATTTCATCTCCCCGCGGGTCAGTTGGTTCTCGGCAGAGTGTTCTCTGTTTGAGGTTTGAGGATTTGCAGACAGACAAACTCCACAACCCAGCAAAGGTCAGTCTAAATATCAGGCAGATAAACAGCACCTTTGCCGTAAGCACAACTCCGATTTATGGTGCTCCATCTACTCTTTCCTTTACATGATGAAGTGAAACGCGTGCTTCTTCAGAGGGTGGCAGCTGAGAAATTTAAAGTAACATAACTTCCTGAGGTGTTTTCAAAGAAATATGCTTTCCTGTATGCAGCCTGCTTTCTTTTTAAGGTTTTTTTTTTCGCTCTGGTTATTTTGCTTTGGAGAATTTCTCCTTCCTGACCCTGTAGACCTGCAGAAAACCATGACACCTGCTTTGCAATCGCCTTTCCAAAACAAGACCTCAGTGGTGATGGGCCTGCAGAGCACTGCGCTGGCCAAAGGCCACCTAGGAGATGTTGGACCCTCTTCCTTGACCAAAGCTGTCCTTTGGTGGATCAATCTGCCCTTGGTAAAGCCAGCACTGCTGGCAAGGTACAGGGCTGCAGATGTGTTCTTACTCCGTGTTGGTCACTCTCCGGAGCCCTGGGGCAACCTTAGGATTCAGCATGTCAAATTTCACACGCCACAATCAAGAGTCCTGTGAATCACATGAACAATTAACATTGTCCATAGGATCAAATTGACATAAGGAAGAACAAGGCATAAGTCGTAATTTCTGCTACTTCTGTTTAAGTCAGGCAGAAAACCAGGAAATTTGTGCACAGAACACTAAGGATAACCAGTTTTTAGGGTCCTGCCTTTCATTCCAGATTGGATTTCAGTTAATAACACAGCTCCTCGATGCCAGGTGAAACCCTTTTAGCTAGAATTTGCTTGCGCTATCTTCAATGGAGCCCACATTTCCCCATGCTCCATGAAGTATCTTTAAAGTGAATACAAATTATGCTACAATGGGAAACCAGTTTTAACAGTACTAAAGTGGGGAAAGGGAGTTACAGTACACCAGGATCAGACTCCCTTTAATTTTCTTCTTACTGACCTTCTGGACAAGATCTATGTAATTAAACCAGTAGGTAGTATAAGTATTGAATGCAGAGGATGCACCAAATACTCTTTTAAGCTAAACTATCTTTCCCTAGTGAAATAATTGAGCAAGTATTACAATGTACAATCAAAATAGCAAAAAGGTATTTTTGCTCCTAAAATATATTAAAATTGGGGATTAGTGTTTTAAGGTTGTTTTGAGGGGTGTTTTTTTTTCTGTTCGTAGAAATCCTATGTATGATTAAACACCATCCTGTCCTAGGAATTGTAGTTGGATCCAGAAAACTTGGATTCTGGGGCTGCTTTGCTTCTAAGCTGACTGATTGAGGATCTATTTAGCCACTATGTGGACGGTGATTTTTAGTATCACTCTGCACCTGATGTAGCTTAATATTTTGTCTTAAATCTACCTCTGAATCACTGCAAGATAACATTTGTCAGGAGCTTACATGGCTATAGGCTGTTTGTCACAACAATGGTCTTGTAGATACCAACAGAGCAAACCCTGGTTCGACTGGTCAGTTCACCACTTGTGGCTGCGGTCTTAAAATTGTGCAAGTCATTTGCCTAGTCTGTAATATTAGCACCAAAAAAAAGCACCTTTTAAGTAATTCTAAGGTTTTATAGCACAATACAATCATTGTAGCGTTATGAAAAATGCTAATATTAGCTTAAATGCTTTGAAGCTTGTTCCAGGAATTTGGATTTCACAAGGATGTCCCTGCAGGTTTTACACTCAGGAGAAGACATTTGGGTGCAGAGAGGAAGAAAACGGAACTTCCTTATCTCTTTCAAGTTCTGTAGGGTTTGGAGGGCTCCAGGTGGGGGTATGTGGTTTGATTCTTTAAGCAAAGGAGGCCTTTTCACCATTAAAATATAAACCAAGGGTTTAGTGCCCTAAGTTCAAATTTGACATTTTTTATTCTGTTTCACTTTTCTTTTTGGAAGAAATGCTGTTTTCCTTGAAAAGCTGGCAGGTTAGTGCAGAGGAGGCAGCTGAGGTAAAGCTGCAACCTCAGGCAGAGAGGTGAGGATCGGGATATGTGGTGGTGGGCACCAAGTTGTGTATGTGTGTGTGCATAGATCCTGATAATTAAATCCCTCACGAGGCAGGTAACCCCTCAGTCCTGGCATAATCAGCTTCCCCCATTGCATCTCTTGCAGCCCGTTCACTCCTATCTTATGACACAGAAGAGTAACATGCTATTAAAATCGGTTATTCTAGATAGTTCACCTCAAAACGCACTGGGGATTTGATATAATTACTGGAATATTCCCCTGCTACCCATGGTCAGGGGCAATGCCATATTGTGCTACTGACAGAGCCCAGCATATAGAGGACTTCTTTAAGTTGTAATAGAAATATCATTCAGAAATTACTTTCTTCCTAGTGATTTCTGACTCACTTTTCCATGATATAAGTGGATACAGGCTGACAATTAGGGCTGGGTGCACATCCAGTAAAGCAGTAACTAAATCCATCAGTACATAAACACGTATGTATCCTAACATGAACCCTCAGTGACTCTCTCTTGGTGGAAAAGAGTACTTTCTTTCTCATGCAAAACATGGGTGAGAGCAGCAGCAGTGACAGTTAGCATTCAGTATCCTCTGGAGAAAGTTTTTTAAAAGCTTTTTAGGCTTTTTATGTGCTTACTTAGACCTGAGGGCTCTGTTCTTCTTGCAAGACAGCAGCACTGGACCGTGCTGCTCTGAGCTGGAGCCAACCAGTGCATCTGGGACAAAGTTTTATGGTACCATTCAGTGTTGACATGAAAAGCCACGTTTTCTTTTCTCTTTCTGGGGTTTCTTTAGTCTTGGTGGAACAAGAGAGGACAAAGAGACACACAGTATTTCTGCATCTCCACTGCCATGCTTGCTTGGGTTTTGTTGGTTCACTCAGGGTTGGGGTCCTGCTTTCACCCCTGTGTGGTCTGCGGGGGGACAGCGCTCTTGTTGCTCCCCCCAGTGCCTGAGCATCACCAACCTGTGCACCGCTGGGTGTTTCCATGGTGATCATAGCTGGGCTGGTCTCCATGGTTACAGTGGTACCCTGGCTGCGGGATGGGGAGCTGCTGTTGATGGCTGGGGGTACCTGGCTGTCCTGGGACAACTGCGCTGCAGTGCAGCAGGGCATGACTGAGCACAGTTGCAGGATGGGGACATCAGGTCATGGGCAACATCTGGAGGACAGTTTGTCACTGCTGCCAGCCTCAGGGTGCAGAGCATCTCTTCCTGGCTCTATGAGGCCCGCAATTTCCATACAGGCACAGAGACTAGAATCCAGCCCCATTAATCACCTGGCTCCAAACATCCCCCTTTGTGTCACCCTGTGCCGTGCAGTGGCAGGGGCAGTTTCCCACCACCATGCAGGTGGGAATGTCTCTGGGAGGGCAGGGAAGCTCAGGGGCAAGACCACCATCAAACATCGCAGACAGGTACTTCATCTTGGTTCGGCTCATGCGATGCAAACCTGCACCTGCTCAACCTGCTCTTCACCAGACCCATGAACCCTATTGCACCTCAGCTGCAGGAAGAGAACCTGCTTACAGCCACCCATGCACAGATGCTTAAATAGGAAGCAGAATGTGCTGAAGTGAGCAAATCCTGATGGTCAGGGATGGCTTTCTCTGGAGCAAGAAAAGCTCCAGTGGGTAAGGTCAGACCTGAAAACAAACTGTGCACCTGATAAAGAGGTTTTTTATTCAGATTTGTACATTAGATGCTGAAGATGAGCTTTGTATTTCTTGGTTGCTGGGCAGCGAAAAGAGCTATGTAGGTTGCTTTTATCCCTGCATTAGTTTGGTTGGGCGCTGCCTGCGTCTTGTGTGGACACTTCCCTGCTATAGTGGCCTGATGCTAGCCATGAAATGATCAGCCATTCATAGATATCAGTGGGCTGTGAGGCACGGGAGCAAAGGCACGGCTGGTGCTGCTTCCAAAGTATTGGTGAAGGAATGGCAATTTGTTATTTCAAGTGATCTAATCCTGGTAAGGGTGAAGAGTGACATAAGCACAACAGTAAACAGCATTAGTGTCACCGAGGGCTCTGGGAAGTGTTGGATCGTCTTCATCTGACGTGGCTGGAGGATTCTTTTTACCCCCTTTGCTCAAAATGCTACCAATGATCTAACTTCAATCCCTATGCGGCTATTTATCTCGGTGTCTCCTTGGGGTGCTGGCAGGCAGAACATGCCTGCTCTGCCATGGGGCAGGGGAGAGAAAGATTAACCTGGGAGTGATCCATTTATCCTAAAATTGATCATGCCAAGTCACAGACAAAGATGATGATGAACGTGCATTGGAGAGGCTCATTTCTGCGCAAGCATTTGCCCATCAAGAAGAAAATCTGTCCCCTTTCAAGCACTTCCAGTTAAACACCCTCAAACTGAAGCACCTCTTTCTTCTCTGCCCAAATTAGCCAAGTCACAAATGACCCCTGGCTGCTTTTCAAACTTTTTAACCCATTTTGAACTGAATTTGCTGGTGTCTCCATCCTGGTCCCACCCATGTCAAGGTAAAGCTTCACGCTTGCTTTAATGCAGCAGGAGTAAGCCTCTGCCACAGCCTCTCAGCGCAAACACTTCCCTGGAATCTGAGCAAGTGAAAAACAGTGGAAGTGCCTGTACCTTGGACTGAAGCCTCTCAGATTTCAGCACTTGATGGAGTTTAACTGCGCTTTAAAGTGTGTAACAGAGTTTGTGTGTCCAGTTTGCTTCCACCAATGCTTGAGGATCGAAGGGGGCTGTGGTCCTTTCTGGATCCATCCTTACAGGTGGAGTTAAACATAAAAATCAGAGGTGATCCCTATGGATCCCCTTAACTGCTCCGGGGAGAGCGAGGAGGAAGCCAGGGCTCTCTCGCCATGCAGCTGTGCCCCTTCCCCTCTCTTGAACTTGGCTGTAGGGAATAACTCAGACAACACTGCCCTTATCTCCCGGCATTCCAGAGCCGCAGCAGCGCCGGCCGTGCCGGGGCGTTATCGGAGGCCCGGGTGCCCCACGGCACCTGGCTGTGGGAAGGTCAATGCTGGGGCAGGCTGTGCTTTCGGCTTTGTTGTTCCTCCCCATCGCCCTGGAGCAGCCACAGGGGTCAGTCTGCAGGAGTACTGAAAGCCCTGGGGATTGTTAAGCGCCAAATCCTGTTTATTCCCTCTTTTACCCAAGCATATTTCACCGAAGAAGCAAGGGATGCTCATTCCATTGCAAAGCAAGCATCCTCTCCGCATCCATTTTAGCACTCTGCCTCCTATAAGCAGTGATATTAGGGGAAGGAGCCACATTCTGCTGGATCAAGCCATGGTGCACGGGGCTGCAGACGGGGTTAAAATATCACCTTGCCTTCGCCAGGGATTTTTCTTTCTCTTATGAAAACAGAGTGGCCTCTGAATGTCAGCCCAGACTGCCTGTCAGTTCTCAGCTGCACCATGGGATAAAGCTGCTGATCCCTTTTATCCCCTTCTGGGAGTAGTATTAATAGTATATTCATTTTTGTTCCATTTATAATTCATTACTGCCCAGTTATTTGGATTTACTTGTGTTAAAAGGCATAACGAGACAAAAACTTAGCTGGCTAGGAGTGCGGGGAGGAGGGGGAAGGCTCTTCCCCTCCTTCAATCCCTATCTTGCCTCCAGGGTGATGGGAGCTGATGGCTGGGGGCCGAGCTTTGGTAGAGCAGGGTATACACGCAGGGTAGAAGGGAGGTCACTTTGTCCACAGGATGTAAAGCTTTAGAGGTCACTATTGCTCAGGGGTGTATAACCTCCAAACACATAGGAAGAGCTGTGTTACTTTGCTCCAGTCTGGCGTATTCCTAGAGCAATATGCCCACACCTCACTGAATTAAACAGCAAATCTAGCTCCTGTTAGGTGTTTAAAATGTGCTCATAGCAGAAAGATTTGTTTTAAACAAAGAGGAGCATACATTTTAAATACAAATTTCCCTTTGTTGTTTTAACCTTCCCCCCCTTCCAGTGTTTTTATCTGCTTGCAGTTGCGTAAGCATTGGCTCTCCTCTGGGCATTGCAGGTTCAGGGCCAGAGGGTCTGCTCTGCCCACAGCACACACTCCAGGAGAGGCCCAGATGTTCAGAGGAGGTTAAAAAAGAAGCCCCAACCCAACAACAAAAAGGAAAAGCTGTGGTTTTTAAACCACCTTTACGCTTTCCTGCTCCTGGGGCCAGCCCCCTGCGTAAGATAAAACAGCCTCGAGTCTGCTTTATCTCACCCCCAGCTGCCCACCATCCCCAGGGATGCTCTAGCAGAAGGGCTCAGCCGGACATGGCAGCTCCCAGCCTCTTCCTTGGCAAGGGGGGGACGGTGCCCAAGGGAGGTGGATGTTGTGGGACCAGCCCCACTGGGACCCTCTCGTCTGGGGCTCACCCCGTGGATGGTCATGTTGGGTTTTCCTGCCTGCTGTGCATGATGCAGCTGGGGCCAGTGTTGGGCTCTGCAGTCCAAGTGCCTTTTTGATTTTCCCTTACACTGTCAGGCTGCTTTCCCAGCAAACTGTGGCTTTCGTGCTGACCCCCTGTTCACACCAGGAGAGGATCTAGTAGATGCCTTCTACGCCTTGACCCAAGTAGGAGCAAACTTGCTCTTGCAGTATGCCCCTCACTATGACCACCCCCAGTTTTGTTAGCTGGCTTGAATTAACAACTGACAGAGGTCAGTCAGGACAGTCACATTCAAAATATGCTTTTGGGAAACAGCCTAGAATATGGGCAGGAAGTTTTATTTTGCAGATAGACCCACACAGAACTCTGCAGACAGAGAAGCATAGATGGACAAATCAGTCAGCCAGGGTGCCTTTGATCCTGAAAGCTCCCAGTCTTTGAAGGGTTTTTTGTGTATTAGTAAGATCCCCAGTCTCAGCCATCCCTATCATCCTGCTCGACCCAGTCACTCCCTTCCCAAAGGGCATCTGCAGATGTACAAGAACTACCCGTGGGTTCCCAAGATGAGAAATCCCAAATTGCTAAGGAGTATACAGGGGGTTACTGACATGTAGCTCCCACTGCTTTTGATTCAATACCCAGACTGGCCTTTCCGAAGCTCACAGAGGCTCTTGGGAGGAGGGTTTCACACTGTATTTGCTGTGTGGCTCCATAAATTCTTGGTTTTGTTTCATTTTTGCACCACTGTGGACTAGAGGGGAAGTGCAATACCAAAGGCTTTTTGTCTTGTAGATATAATGATCACTAAAGATTAGTACTAGTAATAAGTTTTAGAAAGACGTTTTCTGTTTAGTTCAGTGTTTCCAAGGAAAAGTTGTATATTCCCAGATATGATATTGCCAAAAAAGGCAGTATTTACACCCAAATGCTTTCTGCACTTCTTTAGCACTCTGGGCAGGATAGTGGCCTTCACCAGTAAAATTTGGACTCCCTTCCCTGTTTGTGGAAGAGTTACCTTTGATTTGGATGAGCATAAATGAGATAGGAGTTTAGCTGTATCCTGTTAAACATTTTCAGCATGTTCTGCATTTATCTTCACTGTTAAGTAAGTCATTGCCTTCCCTGTGATTTAGATGGGCGAAGTATGTCAGTGTAGATACATGTGAGTTTTTTCCCTCTATTTTCCTCCCAAAACCATGACTCAGACCAAAGAGAAACAAAGCCAGGTCTGAACCCCACACCTCATTAGTGGTGTGCTTGTCTTGCTCTTCAAAAAGGCGTAAACTAAAGGCCAGTGGCCCATCCCAGAGTGATGCTGATGCTTTTGCCCTCACCCAGGTGCAAGAGCAGTGCCTGCACTTGAATTTTTGCTTTGCTTTTGTCCTTGTCACCCTTTCTAATGGCACACTGAGCAGGTGGCATGGGGAGGGAGGTGCAATGGAGACATCGTATAGCCACAGGCACTGCAAGCAAGTGCCCTCCCCTCCTGAAACACTGCACCCATTGACTTTGCCCACCTGTTTGCGATGGCTTTGGGGTCTAATACCTTTTTGAAAGGGGAACAGAGACCCTTAAAGGGAAGAGGAGAGGGGGCAGGGAAGCTGCTGGCAGCCCCTGTAACAGGAGCACGGTTTGCAACCCCATTCACAGCCATTGTCTGGCATTGTTGTACCAGACACGCTCCATTCACGGCCCCTCGCCTGTCCCTTTTCAGCAAGTGCCCACTGGTCCTGCTCTGTTTGTCAGCAAGAATGAGCTGCTGGGAGGAGGAATGTTTCCCAGACAGCGGGTGAGGAGGTCAGTCTGGACCTCTGGACATTAGTGGCACAGACTTGCAGCCATGGCATGTGAAAGCAGGGTGATCCTTTGAGGGTCTGGCAGCCGTTTGGCTATGTGCGGCAGAGCGCAATTCAGACCATGAGATTAGCTGTCAGGTCATCTGCTGTGAAATCCATTATGAAAAACACCCGGAAACTGAGGCTTCTCTTGAAATCCTCCCTTTACTGAATTGCAGAAATCATCTTTGCAAGCTTTTGTCAGATACATATATATGTATAATATATTTATATGCTCACACGCGCGCTCGCACGTATAAAATGATGTTTGCTGTAATGCCTCATGCAAAAACGCTAGTTGAATAAATCTGTCACTGAAACTTCAACTCCAGATTACTACTCTCTAAGATCTGCTATTACAAATGGAAACACATCTTTAGAAAGTTCACAACAGTCTGGAGCAGATGAGCTATCGAAATGCAACAGAAAATCTACCCCTTCCAGATTAGTCAAACAATGAACGTAGTCCTGCACATAAACACTGTCTAACTGTATTGGCAGGGTAAATGGTTCCTGATTTAGGCATTTCCTCAGACTGTGAATGCCAGTATAAATTACCTTGAGGAAAAATACATTTCTAATCTGGAAGTGTGGTCAAGCGGTTCAAATACTGGTAACAAATCAGTCAACTACCAAATTATTAAACATTTCCAGTATTAGTATTAATCTCTGGTAGCAACAATGTACAATTTGCCAGAAAATACATCCTTAGTATATCTTGATGTACTTAAAAAAGTAGTTTTAATCTATTAATCTATCCCTAGTCAGGGAAATCCAAGAGGAATGAGGAGTCTGGTTTGCTGGATTTCAGAGGTATCCTTTCATGGTGGTGGATGTTGTTACCCCTCTGTGTTTTCAAACTGCACGCTGCCTTGTGTGCATTATGGATTTATGCAGTAATAGCCATATTTACCTTTGCAGCCATCTGAATGTAGCAGCAAAGCATGAATGCCTGAAGGAGAAAATGAGAAAAGAAAGAGGGGAGCAGGGTAATGCAGGTATTAATCTCTCAGTTGATGAAGAGTGGTTTCTGCTCTGCATGCAAAAGATTTCCTTGTCTTCCACAAGATCTTCTCAAAGAGCACACTCAGTCCAGTGTATTTTGATGGAACTATCTGAGGTGTGAAGATATAGAGAAAAGAAGAACTCAGATTTGTGTAGGTAGAAAGTCTGGATCATTTTAGTCCAACCCATTGAAATCTTTGCCAAGTTGGTTTTTAAATTTAATACCCTCCCTAAAGACCCTTGGTACCAAACCCAAATGTTGATGAGCTTGTGCCATGACTACGCGTGCCAAGAGAGCTTTCAGGGGAGAGGTTTTGGCATGCATATAGAGCAGATTTTTACTGTGACTCTTAGAGCATCAGCCTCATCTCAAACCACCCTCAGGCCTGACCAGAAGAAACCGCCATCAAATCAATGAGGTGGATGCAGCAGAAAATGCTCTTGCTGGGTATGGGATTGCAGGTCCAGCCCCAGCACAAGTGGATTGCACAAGTCATGGATGAGCATGTCACCATTGTACTTTTCTATTTGCATAAAACAATTATCCCCTGGACAGTAGCTTCGGAGTTGTCTAGACAACATGCTTCTGATGGTATTACTGACCTCAGACACACTGGGCTAGCTCTAAATTAGCAATGAGGAGGGCTGGAGGGATGTATTATAGTAGTTATAAACCATAAGAAGGTATTTAAATAGATAGATAAGACACATGCAAATCTTTTCATTGCCATGACAACCATCTTGATATAGGTTTTCCATACGTAGCGAGAATGGCAGAGCAAAAGGCACTGGAAAAATAGCAAGAACCTGTAATGATAATGAACCCTGACAGTGTATTAGTCTAGATTTTGGTCACTTATTAACTCTTAATAAAATACAAACTTCTATAGTAATACAGTGTTCAGTGGGTCAGGGAGCAATTACTTTTAAACCTTGGCTATAAGGATCTCTGCTATATGGCTATACCTAATGTACCAATTCTTCACAAATTGATCCGACTGATTAAAAAACACTTTGCTATTAGATGTAAATTGCTTAGCTGCTCAGAAGCGCTTTGCAGGGACGGGTTGCACAAAGCATGAAAATATGTCATTTATGGACATCTTTATATTTCCCACCTGGTTTTATTGGCCAGGCGAGGAATCTTGTAAATCTGAATCCACAGATAATTGTCACAAGAGAGCTGGGGCCTCCAGTTTCAAATGGGAAATGCAGTGCAATCCCCCAGCACACATGTGACCCCTCCATATGTGACCTGTCTGAGCAGACCAGAACTATTTGTTCTTTTCTGTTCTTCTTCTTGCAGTTCCTAATCTCTTTGAAGGGCAAACCCACTAATTTGAAGGCCAGTTCATGGCTTCCATGGTGCCTCCTGTAGCCATTGAGGGTTTCTCTTCTTTCTCAGACATTCAGGATGAAAACATCTGCTGGAGCTTGGACCTGAAGGCATCTTGTCCAACTTGTGTCCTATGTGCTTGTCCCCAAGCTAGTCCAGAGATGTTGGGATGTGGGTGGCTCAGGTGGGAAGGACACAAGTGTATTACCCCACTTCAAACAGTTTTCTCCACAAGTCAGGTGCATCAGTAGTGACCAGGGCCCTTGGAAATGAATTGTGATTAACCTTGCAGGGTGTTTTTTGACTGTTGGTCTTTTTTCCTTGATGCTAGTGAAGATGCAGTTGTAGGGACCAAGCCTGTCGCAAACTAATTCCTTGTTACCACTGCTTGCCATACCTGCAATGGATGGTTTTGGTTTGTAAGGGTGTTTGGAGGTGGATGGCCCACACAGTGCTTTTGCATAGCCCCATTTCCTTCCACCCCAGCAGGCAGCAGGGTACCACATCCCCAGCCCAGGCTGAATCTACCACAGCCTCCATGCCATCTCCTGTGGCCCCTTTCTGCTGCCTCTGTCCTGTCACACTCCACATAAAAGCCTTGCCCTCCTTGTCAGCGACCACTGTCCTTTAATTTATGCCTTCAGGTAGTAATTTTGTCCAGCACTGTCAGGCTTTTGCTGTGCAGCTCCCCACAGCTCTCACACCAATCCTATTCCTTCAAGCTTCTTTTGGGCAGTGATTCGTCAAAGCCCTTGAAGATGGCAAGACAGGCAGGGTGCTACAACAACTGCCTATTATTCGTATTTTTTGAACTGCAGCCTTTTTACTATAGCTTTGTGTTACCTCTCTGCCCCACCTGTAAGGAGGTGGGAAGTCATTTGGGCAGGGAGCATCCTGTCCTCCTGCAAAGCGCAGCACCGAGCACGGCAGCTCCAACCAAAACCCTGCGGGTGATACCGTGGTGCAGAGAATAATTAAAAAGCTGCACTCTTTTCCCAGATGAGAAACACTCCTGTAGTGTGTAAATCAGCCACCGTCCGGGAGGAATAATCCAGGCGGGATAATTGTGCAGGGGAAAGGCCCCAGGCGTGATAGGGGTTTGCATTAGCAATGCCTTTTCATCCATCTGTCTTTTGACCAGAGCTAGAGAAAGCCAGAGTTTTGACTTATAAGGATGTTTTGATCAACTGATGATTATTTCAGTGACGGAGCTCCTGAAGTACACACAGACACAAAATACCTTATTTGTGTACAGGAGCAGCTAGGAGCCAGGAACTGAAAGGTTTCCTTCTTCAAAGATTAATCTGTTTAGGATCTACCAGCTCCCTGTAATCCTGGGGAATTCAACCATCAGTTTGACTGGGGGAAATATTTCACCCTGAGTGTTTATTCACTGACTACAGTGGAAGCAGAAACAGGCCAAAGAAGAATTTGGCTCAGAGCAGGCATTAAATTGTACCATTTATTGGTATACCATTGTTATTTATTAGTCAGGCTATAGAAAAGCTGAAGAGTCCTGCTTACAGTCAGAGCTTGATTATGCTGTTCAAGTGTGTTAGGAGCCCTGTCTGACACCTCCAACAAGTATCCCACTTTTGGGTGTCATTAGGGAAAGGTTAAAGGTGCTGAAAATGGCTGGTACCAAAAAGTATCCCAAGAATGATCGTGAAAGCAATGCAAAGGCGGATATATTTGTCCTGCAGTCAAATGGCTTTTACAAGTCATATATAACATACATGCTACTAACAACAACTACACTGTTAAAAAGCGTATTCCAAAGTTTAGAAAAGGTACTTCGGTGCTATGGAGGAGAAAGAGTCTGTGACGGAGCCCACCTATGTATTTTCTTTTTAAGATCATCTAAACTTTATTGAAGACTAGCCACAGAACGGAAAATTGTTGGTATTAACACTCTAGGGCATCCTGTGTACTGAAGTCTCAATTTCTGATCCTGAATACGTGTTCCGGCTGACAAATTTTGGGGTGTTATTTTGCCTTCTAGATATTCAGATGTTCTTGGGTCATCTGGGAATTGAACAGCTTTTGCATGTATTTAAAGCAAAGTAAACTTTCCTGCGTGCCTGCTGATGGGGAGGAGCAACCTTATTTATGAACACAGGCACCTGCCATGTTAATTTGTACAACGTTTGTGATTTATCCTAAAAGAACACATTACACAGTGGATTTGCAGGAGTTAAAGGGAATCTGCAGGGTGACTTTAATCTTTATGTCTTTATATACTTGAGGGCATTTTACTGCACCTCTGCACTGCTTTCACTACACAATCATTTTCTGTTTTAGAAATGTAGCCATTTGGATCAATAGTTACAGTCCAATATATTGTGCTTCTGATGGGAGCCTCACAGGACAGTTAAGAAGCACCGTGGTAATTCCACAAAATGCTTGGCTACACTCTGAAATCTATTTCAAAAGTAAAGTTGGCAAAACATACACTGCGCAGAATTACACGAGCCCTAATGAAATTGTACTTACTCCACTTACTTGTATTAAAACTGAATTAGGAAGAATGGGATGTAAAGGGATGTTCCTTGCTTGAAACATGAGGGTTTTAATAGGAAGCTGTAAGTATTAAGGACCAGGCTATCAGCAGTTTTAAACTCCTGTGGAACAGTGTTTGGAGCGGGTTTTGAAGGGAAAGATTTCTAGGTAATGTGGTAAGCGTGCATTTAAAAGAAAAGAGGAAAAAGAGGATGTTTGGAGACATTTACATAGCACACAAAGCAATAAGTAAAAAAAAGGATCTAAAATCATATGTCCCTTAAAGCGTTAACAAATGTATCCCGAGCGTTGTGGGTTTTACAGTAAATTCTTTATCTATAAACAAACCGGGTTATCACAGCTGTTTATTGTACTGCTAGCCCTGCTCCTAACCTTTATGTCTTTATTGCTTACATACCATTCCCTTGTTTATATGTCTGTACCAGCCTGTGCCCTTGAACTTGGCCCCCGCGAGCCCTGACCCGGCGCGCTCGCTCACTCACGTGGGTCACATCGGAGATCAGTAAATGGGAGATGGGGCTGGAATATGGGCAATTAACACACAGCCAAAGCCTCACTGGTGGTGGTGGTGGGGGGGTTAGACCACCAGCCACGGTCCTTGGTGCTGGAGCTGCCAGGATGTGGGCTTCACCACTGCAGAACCATCAGCCCCCCTCCCCTAGGGCCTTGGCAGTGCGCATTAGAAATGAAAGGAGAGCCGTGTGCTCTTCCGCTCTCTTTTTGTCTGTCTGTTTTTCCCCCTCTCCTCTGGCTGATAAGCTGACAGCCAGGCGTGCCTTGTTCTGATAACTCAGCAAAGTCTGGGTTTCGTATGGACAAACAGCCCGTGCCCTCCAGCATCTTCGCCAGCAAGGCTTGAAGGGTAGGACAGAGCGGGCAGCACAGGAATAAGCAGGGACAGGGGCATGGCTGGGAATATCTGCCTTCAGATCAATGATAAACTTCAACTGTAAGCTAAAAAGTACTTTACAAACCCTCTGATGTCCCACACGATAGATTTCAATGCATAAAGGGTTTTGGCTCAGATCAGTGTGTTTGCCACCGGGGGTGCTGTCAGCAGTTGCTGTGGCATCTCGTAAGAGACGGACCCTCCAAAATGTGGGCAGCACTGAACATGCTGGGACAAACCAGTGTCAGTTTGTACAATAAGCCTTCCTCACCACCCCTTGGAGAAATTGGACCGGGTTTAGTTTCATTTAGAATGGGATCTTCACTCAAAGAAAAACCCCTCCTGGTAAAAACATCTCCGGGTCTGAATCCAATCCTTCATTGCTGCTAAAAATAATGTCAGTGAATGGAAGAATTCACAAATTCTCCCAGGGAAAAGAAAAGATGATCCCATTAACCTACATTACAGCCATCACCATTAAGAGATACCATTAACCTGCAGTTCCCACACAGTCTTGTCGGAGATAGTACAGTCATCCCTATAATTTTGGAGATACTACAGTCATCCCTATAAGCGTCTGCTAACTCCTGACAGACGCAGTATTGTAGCCAAGTCCATTGTCAGATTATAAGGACCAATCCGTGTAGCCTTTCATGAGTGTTTTGGGTATTGAGGCAAAAGCCTGTCTCAAACCACACTTTGGATCAGAGCTCCAGAACAGGAATGGGTCCCCTGCTATCGAAAATGATAGGATTTGACTGTCTTACAAGGTCATGAGCAGTCATAATGGATCAATAGAGAGGATGAGATGTGTATCAGGAGTTTTAATGACATAACATTGTGTTGTAGAAGTTGTTGTTTGACTTTCTAGAGAAACATATATATTTTCAGTGGCTGTTCTTCACACATTTGTTAATGCTCAGCTACCAAAGTGGGAGTGCTAATGAGTACTGATATCTGGTGAATAAGTTTAACTGAATCCTACTAGTTGGAGAACTGGAATGTGACTGTTTAATATAAAGTATATATATTTACATATACCTGGGCAGTATTCTGTTCTCTTAATGTATTCTGTGTACACATTTAGCCTCCCATTGCAAGCATTCTGGTAAGTTTAGTAATCAAATATTCATGTACTCAGGAAAGTGACTTTTTCTCAGATTTTTACTTTGTGCTGTCCTCCTATCAGCCAGCCCAAGGTTTTGTTTTATTTGGGGGAGTTCTGGGGCTTTTGTTTGTTTAACTCAGAGGAAAGACCTGCAGAAAAGTCAGCTTGATCTTGCAGTAAAGAGCTGGAGTAGCCCTCAGGACTTAGGACTTGTTTCAGGTTCTTATTGTTGCCATAAGCTAATTTCATAGGCTAATCCTTGTGCCTCAGTTTCCCAGCTAGTGGTAATACATTACTATTGTGAGTAAGATGAAGATATATTCAGTATTAACCAGCTGTTCTCAGACTGGGAAGGGGTGGTTTTAGAGAAAGCTGTCATTGTAAGTGGCCTGTTGGGAATCCACCATCTCTCATAGGCCTAATTGTGATGCCTGTTGCCCAGGGGAAGAAACTCTCCTTTTCCTCCCACACCAGCACAAATAGCTGTTTGGAAAGCTCTTGATAACATCACTAAAGGAAAAGGATCTAGGGAGCTTCAGCTTTGAAAGCCAAGTAGACAACATGAATACAAGGTCCTACAACCTTGGCCTCCATTGCCACACTTCAAAAAAGGCAATAAATACTCTTTCTGACTAAGTATGCTTCCTATGGTGCAGCTAAGTATCCTTCCCAGTTGCATAATGGTTAACTGAGCCCTAAGAATGTGCTTGATATATTATTATAGCCCTGATGTAGCCATCAGAGAGTACCAGGCAAACAGCATGTACTTAAAACCGTGCTGTTCTCATGCCCTTCCATGGGATATTTTAGTCTATTTTTTTACTACCTTTGCAGGTTGTCTCTTTTGAAAAGTGATTTCACAGAAACATTCTCTAATCTACAATTGAGACAATCTGTACGTTAAAGGCTATGTTAAAGCAGGCCCTTTTTCTGAGGCTAAAGCCCCCCAAGGAATAAGATGTATATTTATGTAACAAGAGGTCAGCTTTATGAGAAATGCTGTTGTGGCTTGTAATTTCAGATGAAATGGTCCAGCGTTGGGATAAGAAGTGCTGGATGCTGACATGTAGTGATGTGCAAACCCCCCTGTCTGAGATGAGTATATCTCTAACTTTGCTCTAATTATCAATCACTTGATTCATGTCAGAGCACTCACATTAAAATCAAGTTTTTGTGCTATTTAGACAGGTACTCTGTAAACACAGGGAGAAGAGGTGGTTTCTGGAACGAACAGGAACGCTGCCTGAATGGCTGCCTGAGTCCATGTTCTGTCTGAATAAATTAAAAGCAAGAGTCTTTCATGCTAAATTTGTATGGCCCTCTGCACAAATTGCCCAATTTATTTGGGTGGCGAGACGTTTTGGGACACAGGGGTTGATCAAATGCATTCAATAGGACCCTGCAAGTTGAATTTAAGTATAAAATGAAATTCCCTGTGTGTTGGTTTTGATGTTCTTAATTTAGTCCCTGGTGGACGGTAGTCTGCATTACAAAACCTTCACACATAATTTGGCACAGTTTGGGTGATTTGCAGTCTCTTCCCTCACTCTCTCTGCATAGGATGCCTTGAGCAGAGCCTGCATGGAGGCTGGGTGACCTCTCCTCTCTCAGGAGGGTGGTCTCTTCAGGTCGCTGTTCAGGTCAGTTCTGCAGCAGGGTAAGGAAGCTTTGACTGCTGCTTCTTCACTTGTGTGGGTAAACAGAGGACTTCAGTATCCAGCGCTACCAGTCCTTAACCTTCAAAAGCTAAGCAGTCACCAAGGGGGATGGGGAAGAAATGCTAAGAGAAAGTGCAGAGCAAAGAATGTAAAGAATTTTGCTTATCTGTGACAAGTTTCTAAGCATGTTTGATTATGGTAATAAGGATATGTCGTTAACAAAGGATTTTGAAGGCATGTACACCATTGATAATCAGCCCTGGCCAAAGTACAGCGAACATTTAAAACTTGATATGGGCTCTTCTTCGATGGGATGTGTTTGAAATACAGCAGCACTTTAGTGTGAATGTGGAATTTCACTTGATGTACAAGAGTGGGGGTGTGGCAGCTAAGGAAGGAGCTGTATCTACCAAAGATAAAGTCCCCATCACAGGCAAGAGATGACTGTAAAACACTCACAATTCCCAATCCTTAAAACGCTCCGTAATTGCAAATATGCTCATTGTTTTAACTTATCTCTGCCAGTGCTGTGCTGAATTAGTCCCTGAATGGGATCAAGGGAAGAGGAGAGGAAAGGAAGGATGGGAAAGAGAAACAGAAGAAAGCAAGATAGCCAGAGAAAAGGGAAGGGTGGAGGCAGTTAAGCATAATTGCCCTATGGCTTCATGTGGAATTGTAAAAGCTCTTGAACATCCTTGCTCAACCAGCCACAAGAACATTCTCCACATCTCTGATGCATGGGAGGCTTCTAGTCTGGTGCTGTGGGGGGAAAAAGGGAAAGAAATGGTTCAGGAGGAATTTACCTCCTCTGTTTGGATGCTTTCTAGTGTGTGTCTTGCCTGGAAACTGTCCCAGTGAATGTCTCCCCCCCACTAGCTTCTGTGCTGGTCCCCCATGTTAGGTCCTTTGGCTGTCTCCTCTGCATCCAGCTCTCCACTTGTGGGATGGGAGATCCACCACCTCTGTGGTCACCCCCTTTCTTTGATCTGTTTAGCTCTGTAGCAGCTGTTCCCACCAACAAGCAATCCATGGGAATTTACTCTTGCTCCACCTGGAGTATTCCTATTTTTGCCTCCTTATCTCCTAATGAGTTTATAATCTAGAACAGAACAGTAGCCCTGCTGTTTTCCAGACTCCTTGTCAGATAATGTCACTATCAGACACATTCAGGTGACACACAAGCCACTTCTGGCCCCATGTGGGCTCCTGTGTGAGTGCTTTTTTGAGGAGGAATGGACTTGAACAGAAACTGTGAAGGCAAATGGAAGAAGAATGAAAACCACCCATGAATGGGACTCTTCAGGTGTGTTCCAGGTATAGTATTTGGGTGCTGGCTGCCCAACCCTAAACGTGGTGGATATAACTCAGTATTTCTTCTCCTAGTGCCTTTGGGTTGAAGAAAGCCTTTTAATATCCACACACCTCTAATAAACTAAAGCTGTAACGAGGCTCTTTCTATTTGTATTGCTCTTTTGTTGTCTCCTATGCACATTTACCATTGATTTTTGCCAAATTCCCCTATACTGTAACTATGCAGTTATAAACTGTTGTTATTGAGGGGGACCAAGGAGAGAAGGGATAGCCATAAAATCACTGGCTGCAAACTAACACTGCAGCTCTATTTGGGTGTTTGTCATCAACACTTGGGGATTATTGCATACAAGATTCCTAAACATCAGCCAGCCACTGACTGCTTTCTCAGCCACATCAGACAAAAAAGTTATTTATTTATGGGGGTTTTAATGGTAAGGAATTAATATTCTGAATCATTGATATCTTTATTGTGCAATTTGCTGCCATTAAATTACTTCTTTTCTCTCAGAGTTGCCTTCTATGAGACATGAGAGGGTCGGTCTGTGTGCCTGATGTCATCTTTCAGGATGCATGGAAAACAAGGGAAACTCTCTGGAGCTTTCCTAAGTTGGGACATCCCCTCAGGTCCGAGGAGGGAGGGGGGCACTTGCTAACGTGGGCAGGAACTGAGGGAAGCACAAGCACAGAGCTGAAGCTTTGCAAGCTCTAGAAACTCTAAAGCAAATGGCTTCGTTTGGCTTGAGCCTGTGCAACAGCCAGCTACAACCGAATGCTTTATTGCCGTCTGGAAGTGTTTATTTTCTGAACATAAATTCAAGGGACAGATTCAAGGCATGTCAAGAAATAAAGCATATCATCATGTGAGCTAAGCTGACAAGGACAATTTACTGTACCCTGCATTCGTTCTGGGCCAATCGGAAGAGAAGAGGCTATTAACATCCTGAAATTCCCGCTGTTCGGCTCTCCCTGTCCCTTCACTGAACTCGGGAATGGCATGTATTAACCCCTTGAAGGCCTCCAGTGCACGGTGCACATCCAAAGAAGGGACACTTGTTCAGGCCTGGTAGACATATGCAGTGTGTCCAGCTCTTATTGACAGCAGCAGCAAACCGCTTTAAGAGCCATGACACGGCTTGCGCTGTCTGGAGGCCCATCACAGGGTTAACATCTTTCCTAGAGGCAGTTTCTGTGCTGTAGATGAGCACTGACTTACCCTGTTTAAATACGAGAGTTCACTGGTCAGCTTGACCTTGAATTCTCTTGCAAAGACAGGAACAAGTTGACATACTGTTCGTGTTTCCAGTGCCTGCAAAGTTCAGGGAATACAATGCAACTGCAGCTCACATGCCGTGAGCATCACTTAGAGAAGAGAAGGGAAAGTTCATTTCCTACTTTTTAAATCCTGCCAGCACAAAAAGTAACAAAACCAGAAGAGAGTCAGGAGGTAAAGCACAAAGGGCACAACAGCAGATATTGCAGAGGAAAGGTGCCATTCATAGGCCGGAACGTGTTATAATAAGATCCACAAGCAAAAGTCCACAGAGGACTGTTTGCATAGCAGCATTACAATATCTACATGTGTAAATAGAGGGAACAGACCTTAAATCCACGTTGCAGCAGTGACTGTTTGGTCTTTTACCTGCAGCCACACTGCTTGAAGTATTCCTCCTGACTTCATGAATGCCCTTGCGTAGGACAGCACCATCAGCCCTATTCGAACATTACAGCTGAGGGAAACGTATTATTCCAGCTCTGAATATGCATATTCTGTATATAGCACTGCAGAAAGGCAGTGCAGTTAACTGGTCTCCAGCTCTTTCTTTTCATCCTGTCCCTTCTTTACATGGCAAAGGGAACAGTTTCAGCACAACAGCTCCTCTCTGCCTCTTGTTCCCAGTGAAAAGCACAGCTCTGCCCTCTCTCCAGCCCCTGCATGAGAAAATGCAAGCTGATGGAGCACATGGGGAAAGGGAAGCCTGAGAAGAAATCTCCCTATCGTCTTTACTAGGTCTTCTTTTAAAGCATGGCTGGCTCACGTGTATCCTGGGGAGGCTGAAGGCACAGCACACCCAGGCAGCCACAAACCTATAGAGGCAAGAGCAGAACCAGGAGCAGACGCCGGAGCCTGGGTTGCTGTCGGCCCCGCGTAAGGCTTCTCTATTTGTTTATCACTGTGCCTGAGAACACATGGAGTAAATCCACACATATTAAAAACACACACACTCCCCCCGCTGTTCGGTCCCCTTTTTCATCTGGGCCTTAGTCATCCCTCTGTGTTTTGGCACGGAGTCATGCAGCAGGCTCTGCCTAGCATATTGGCATAATGTTCACAGCTGTAATCAAAACATTTTTCCTCCTATCTTCTCCCAAATCACTTGGGGTCTCCTTCTCCCACTGAGGAGCCTGTCTCATTCATCCCCTGGCTACTACACATGGTTTAAGTATTGCAACATTCAGTCCTAGACCAGAATAATATAAGAGCCACAAAGAGTCATTTATCTGGCATGACATATTTTATGCTCTTGTGTAAGTTTTCCTAAGGAACTTCTGAATGTCCTACTGGGTGACTGTAAAGGCACCAAGGACTCAAAGTCATGGGCAGCATCTTTATTACAAGCCCTAAAACACTCAGCACAAAGACAAAGCTGAGTGAATTTAACTTTTCTGATCTTTAGATACTACATTGTCTCACCAAAGTCCTTCCAAAGAGCCCTTTAAGAGCAAAGCAGTTTGGGGCTGAAAGGATCCTGGCACCAAATTGACCTTAATCTTCTATTACTATACAAATGTTTCTGTGCTTTAAAAATGCACTGCCTATTTCTTACTCTGAGAGTACCCTAATCTCAAATTAGCCTTCTGAGCGTGGGTCGGGAGTGCAGGAGTGCAGTTCTTACTGGTTCAATTAAAGGAAATAACACAAAATCACACAGGCTATTGCAGAAGTCTTTGTCAACAACTTCCTCAATACTCAGAGGCTGCTATACAGCCAGATAACATTGTTATTAGAAACACATTAGTGTGAGAGATTTTATATATTTATATATAGAGATATATGGCTAATAGATACATTCATCTTATAGCTACCACAGTAAAAGTCTTGGGCCAGTGCTTCTGATTCATTATTAACACTTGTTTTCATGTTCTGTTCCTTTGGTGTGTTTACAGCTTAGCCTTGCACTTGCTGTATGTTTTCCAAAATGCTTGCACGTAACAAAGCTCTGATAACTACAAAGCCGTCGTACTATTACTCACCAATGCCCTTAAAAATGATGCAAAGTGAAGTATGATGTACCAGTACATACTTTGGAGTTAGGGAACTAGCAGGTATGTGGGGAAGGCACGTTGTGTGAACAGTTGATACACTGGGGATAATGCATTCGTGTAAAAATCCTCTTTTTAAAGTGATTTTCCTTTCTTTCCTTCGGGTTTTTTTTGTTTGTGTCCTTGTGCTTGAACATTTGACCCTGGGGGAGTAGGATGGAAGGATTGTTTAAACACCAGAGAACTGTTTATTTCAATTTTCTCCCTCTTCTCTCTCTCTCCCCCCCCCCCCCCCCCCTTTTCAGCTCTCTTTACAGGTAAATCACTCGTGATATGGGAGAGTCTCAGAAAGTTCAGAGGTTTGGGGCAGGAAACGCCTCCCCTCCCCCTGAAGTTTGGATTCTGAGCTAAATTTATCTGAATGCTGTCATTTCCCTGCTTTTCCTTCTCTACCTCCTTCACCACATTCCTCTTTCTCCCTCCCCATTCCCAGACACCCAGATCTTATCCTTTCCTTGACCTGCAGCTCCCCCTCCCTAGCCTTCCACAGCTCCAAAATGTCCAGAGGCCACGGCTGAAGGTGCTAGTTTCTCCTGTTGTTTCTTTTATTCCTGGGCTCTACCATAGCAAGAAATGCTCTGTAATCCTTTGCCTGCAGATTCTGTCTCTGCACACATATGTTAGAAGTAGATTCAGTGGCCCCTAAGATGAAAAGGCAGCAGTGGTGTCCAGAAGGGGCTTGCTGTGTGCGAGCACGCACTGGTGATGCAGCAAAAAGCCCATATAGGTACAAGCCATTGCAATTTGTTTTGAGTAAAAGGATTCTGAAATAGGTGTGGAAGTTGGGCCAAACTTCCAGCCTGCTTCTGTTTTCCCTGATGCATTCTACTCATGTGCATCACTTATCACTATCTCGAACAGGTCTGTCCTGGGGTATGGACTACACAGAGTTCAACAAGATCCCCCTCTTCTTTAATTTCCTTTATTCCTTATATATGATAGCCTTGCACTGTGGCTATTCTAGTTTTCCACAGAAGTGGCAGGCAGCCAAAGACTGGAATCATTATTTGCAAACTCTAAAAATAGAGTCAAGATTTATAGGAAGAAAACAGATACGTCTTGTTATAAAACCATGAACAAGGATTGGCACTAATAGAACGGTTTATTCCTTTTTGATATTGCTTATTGTAAATCGCACTCTTTTGGGGAGATACACTAGATAGTAACTGTACAGAAACATTTCCTTTACTTGAAAGTGCAGTTTATTTGTTGCAAAGACTCGATTATTCAAAGGAAGCAATAAGAGACGAGGTAGCTCCTTGGAACTTTGTGTATGGTTGGGGTGGATAGTTTGTTCAACAAAATAAGTATTAGTGATCTTCTTCTGCAGGTCACTGCTGATAAAACATGCAGTGGGTCTCTTTGCCCAGCAAAAAGATGCCCCATGTGTTGCACTTCTGATTAATATTGCTTGATATTATAAAACATGAACATCGCCCCCCTGATCTAACTCATCTTCATAACACTCCGCACACGGTCTCCTTCCTCATGGGCTCTGGGGGGCAGCAACAAAGGGGGAAAAATAAAGAGGAAGGGGGGAAGCCTAGGGAAAGAGAGGGAGAGACTTTCACAAAGAGTTAAAACGGCCTGATGAAATCCTTACAATGTACACCATATGGCTTGACATTTACCAGATTAGTTAAACATTTCTACTGGGGATAAATATTCCTGCACATCGATGTAAAGAAATTGCATGAGACAAGGGCACATACAGCATATTTATGCCATGGAGTAATCTCTTCTATTTTTTTCCCTTTTCCTTTTTTCCCTCCCCTCCCCTTTGCCTGCAGAACTCAGGTTACTGAGCATGTAAGGTCCAAGAGAACTAAACCCAAATGAACCCCCACTCCTGTGCGCTCCCAAGCTGCTTGTCAATGTGACTGCAAACGCAATCCCCCTCCCAACACCACCCCAAACACACTCAAAACTCTCACCCAGAAAAGTTTCGAATGAGCAATCTTGCTATAAAATCCCCCAACAACTCTATGGAGAGGCTAAAACATTAAAGTTTGTCACAGTCTATTTCAGGATTCGGGCTGCCTGTGGAGAGATGACTGTGATGGCTGCCAAAGTGATTCAAGGCGGGTTGATGCAGAGGAGGTGACTGCTGGTGCCCGTGTCTGGTGTAGACTACTCTGCTCCTTGGTGAACAGCCCTAAAGCCATAGATTTCATTTGATCTTTGCAAAGGCTAACATTTGTCTGCTGTCATTTTAGTAAGATTGATGACAGGCTGGGGTAGGCGAGGAGGAGGGGGAGTGCAATGGGAGGAAGGCTGGTCCCCACAGCCCCTATGGCTGTGGCCAAGCCTGCCTGGAGTCACTGGCCCAGACCCTCTGGTGGGCTGCAGCAGTGGCGAGGAGTCGCTCCTGCACCACTCCAGCAGTAATTGTGCTGGGTTCTTGCAGCAGATCGCAGGAACCTGGAGACATAAAGGCACCATTCTGCACCTTATATATCTTAATAGATTATCCGCGTCACAAGCAACACAGAGCAAAATGTTATGACAACCATAAGAATGTAGTTTACTGTGGCTTAATGTGGCTGGGCAGTGCAGGGTAAAGCTATCAAAAAATGCTTGTATTTTTTGTATAGTTCTGAGAGAAACTAAGTGATGTGGACATGCAGCTATTTTTATACGAAAGCCTGACTTTTGGCAAACTCTTTCCAGGCTACAGCAGAAAATGCTTACTCTTTGTATTAGTAGTAATATCACGGTGCCAAACTGAAAATCATATGCTTTCCCACTTGGAATTTTTCTCACAAGCTGATGTCTGAGTTGATGTAATAGGGGAATCTTCTACAAAGGACGCATGCCCCAAACGGGGCAGCCAGTTGCTGGCTGCAGCATGCAATACGCCCCGGAAAAGAAATAGCTTTCATTTTTGGGCAGGATGAAGTCCATGTATCCTTTTCCATGAATGAATGAGTGAATGAATGACTATCAGGGCTGAAATTTGATCTTACTGAAAAATCCCAGCGATTCTGGTTCCACAAGGCGCATGTGTGCACACAAGAGGGATCTGGGCGCTTCTGGGTAAGCAGTGCAGCTCACTAGGGGAAGAAGGTGTAGGGATAGGATTACTGCCCTCGTGGATTAGGAAGCCAGAAATGTACCTGCACATCTTAAACATTAGATTGGAAAACACTGAGGTAAGGGCTGGAAGAAGCCCTAGACCCTCTTTGGGAGCTGGAGGGGAGACGGGTGCAGGAGCAGGTAACGTTAACAAGCTGGAATTCAAAATATGCCCGACCTAAAGCCCCAGGCTGGGACATGTCCGGGCTTGGTGGAAGGCTCAGCTCCAGCCCCTCCTGCTGAGATGTACAGTACTGAGACTGATTCTGTGTGGATTTTAACCACGCAGTGTCCCATCAGGACAAAAAAGACATCGCGTGAGGATGGGATTTCAGCTGCAGCCAGGGAAAAATGCAGTGTAGAGTATGAAAACAAGCTGTATGCTGCTTGTTCTTGGAGGTCAGAGATGAGCAAATGGGAGAGCTGGCAAGGGCCCCACATGAACTTTGCACTTGTGCGATTGCGGGTGGCTGAATTGATAAAGAGTGAGCCAGAGAGATAAATACACATACAGAGAAAAATAAGAACAGATAATGAAGTTGCAGTATATTTCCTCCTAGTGATGAAAGGCTAAGAATGAGTTACAGATCTTTCCTTACGATAAGAACAGATAATTCTTTCCAAAATCATTTATCTATAAGATACTGAGGTATTGTTTAGGTCTGCATTAGTATTAATCTAGCTCTTTGCTTCTCCATCCCAGTCCTTCCACAGGTGAAAACATGCTGGTAGGGACCCTAAAGGTTTCACATGCACGTGGATGCATTTCATCCTGTGGATGAGGTATTAGTTTTTATTGTAGGCAGTTGAGAAGAAAAGGGGCATGTTTATCCAAGTATCTCAGGTAAACCTGACATGTCTATTTATGCATTACCAGAGTTTAAATCTTCATTTGCTCAGGTCCTTAATGTACGAGGAGCAGTTGCTGTAAGTGCTACAAGATCTGTTTACTGCTCTGGGATATAATTAACTTTAAAGAAAATGAAAAGAAAGAAAGGAAAAGCTGATGCCTGTATGAAGAAAACAACCCCATCTGACAACTTTGATGTAAGAAGAGCCTTCTCCCTTTGACTGCTCCGGAGATGCTGCCTCATCAGGTGGGTGTGCTCAGCCCTTTCATCCCCGCAGGCAGGGCTAGATAACATTTACATGTCTCAGAGATATGACATGTGTACGGTACATGTGTGTGAGGGCGGGTAGCCCAGGCTTGAAAAGAGTATGCAGGATAAAGCAGTGTGGCTGATTAAAGTGGGAAAGCAGTGGGAAAGATTAAAGTACTTGATTTTCATAGTTTGGGTTGGAAGGGACCTTAAATCTCATTCAGCTCCAACCCCTGCCATGGGCAGGGACACCTTCCACTAGAGCAGCTTGCTCCAAGCCCCATCCAACCTGGCCATGGACACTGCGAGGGATGGGGCAGCCACAGCTTCTCTGGGCACCCTGTGCCAGCACCTCAGCACCCTCACAGGGAAGAACTTCTTATTATCTTATCTCAGTCTCCCCTCTTTCATCTGAAAGCCATTTCCCCCTCTCTTGTCTTACATCTAGAAAAATGTGTTTCACATGATTAGAAACAGCATTATTATTATTATTAATTATTATTATTTCATTTCTATTTTACTGTTGTTACAGTATTCAGTACAGGCCTATTCCTCACTCCACCTTCCCAGAGGTTCAGTGTGCTGCCTTGAGGTGAAGGACCCATCTGGAATCATGCGTGCCTGTTGAGGGTCAGCTCCCACCTCTCCTCACAGCCTCCAGCTCTCCACAAAGCCACCTTCATTTGAGGAGATGGTGTTACCATTAGGGACAGGCATGGGGCTGAGAGAAAAGCCAAGGCAAGCTGGGGATGGAGCTTGGGATGTGCTGTGGTCTGTGGGAGCAAGGAGCAGAGGGGATGATGGTGTGGGTTGAGCACCACATCCATGAGGAATGGCTGTTTGCCTGCAAAGCTACTTGTGGGTCAAGGGGACTCACATTTCTGCTAAACAGTCCGGTATATCTTCACCTTGTGTAATCTCAGCTGGACCCTTTGCTGTCGTGCTCCCCACCTGTAAAACCTCTGCTTTTGAATCTTAAGAGAAATCTTTACGGTGGTCAGTAAATCCTAATGCTGTGCTTGTTCTGTTTTATGAGATTTCCACTAACACTCGGCTGTGGAGATTTGTCACTTGTCCGATCTAACAGCTCTAAGGACACAGCAGACTTAGGCTGAGGGGGGAAGAAGTCAGCTGGCTCCATCGCGTTTAAACGAGCTTCAGGTTCGGTACATTAATGTGCTAATAAGGAAGTCTTGTGTTCCCACACTGTTCTTAAAGGCATTCTCACACTGCTGACCTGACCTCTTTAATCCTGGCTTTCCTGAAGGAAAATCTGATCCATCAGGCCTCCTATATCTAAAATGGGATGAAAGGAAGAGATGGACCTATTTCTATGCTGGTGTTTCTCAGGTACCTCAAGCAGTCTTGTTCTTTTTCTATTCATCTCTCATTTCCCTGGGAAGGAGGGGAAAAAAACCTCCTGGATGCGAGGGCTCAAATCACTGAAGATGAGAAACAGCAAAAGGAAATAAAGAGGTCACACACCTAAGTTAGCTTATGATTAAAAAGAAATTAGTAGGGCTATTTTTAATTTGTTTAAATATATTACTTTCTATTAAAAAGGTCTTTATATTTCACTAAGTATGAGATGAAGTGTGTCACCAGAGGAAGGGTTTTCAGTTTTAGTCTCTTTTAAACAGAAGTCAAAGAAACTCCACTGAAGTCACAAATGTGAAGGCAGTAGTAATGGCAGCAGAGTGGGACTTCTCTACAACACAGCGTGGTTACCTTCCAGTAGGGCCAGTCTGCAAGAATTCAGGGAAGAAGAATGAAAGCTGTGTATGACAGGTCCATTGTGGTCTGTGGTACCACATAGCCCCCAAAATACTCAACCTTAGAATGTTGTGCAGCCTCCCTGTGCTCAGAGCCAGCCAAAGGTGTTTGAACCACAGCCTAAGGAGCTGGTGGGAGCCCTCTTGAAGGCTTGAAGTGCATCTAATACATGAGTTGTTCTGCCAGGGCTTATGTCTGTCTTAGTTAAAGCTGCCAAGCTATGGATATTGCCAGGCTACAGCTGACAGAAATTAGTAAGGATAGTTGTAAATGAAGTTTTGTAATGTCCGAAGTCTACGAGGGAGCTTTTTAAATCGGTTCACAAGCTAAACAGTGATCCAACTGTTCTGAGACTTTCCAAGAGATTGCTTGGTTTTCCGTTTTCCCCCCTGTATTTTCAGTTCTGGGATATCTCTTTTGTTAAATGGAGTACTTAAGAGTAAACATAGTGATTGCAGTCTCTGGAAACCTGTGAGGCTACGAGGGAAATCCACCATAGCGTTTCAAATAAATAAATAAGTCAAAGGTTTGCTTAGGAATTTGTCACAAACCTCCAAAGCGATGCAAACGCCCTCAGTATCTTGTTTCATTCCCAGCTGGAGAAGTCAGGCCAGAATCACTGAACATTTCACCAAGTCTTGCTAACCTCCTGAGCTGAGTTGTGAGAAATTGTTCTTGACATCACATGAGCTGGGCCACAAGGCAGGACTAATGTGATATTTGCTGTCGAAGCATGTTTCCTAGGAAACATGGTACTTAGAGAGCTCAGCCCTCCCTGACACCCTTCCCGCATCCTCCAGTTTCACCCGTTCCCACAGCATCTGCAGAGGGCAGGGATGCCTCCTCTGACCCCCAGACACCCTCAGTGTGGACCTCCCGCTGCAGTGTGATGCTTCCCAGCAGCCCCATGCACCCAGCTGAAGGCTGAGTGGTTGTGGAGGTTCTGATTCACCCATCTCATTGCCCTTTTTACTGCGATTTATCCATTTCCCTGCCTTTTTCTTTCTCCAGCAGTCTGCAATGGGAGCGATAGAGAAGCTAGGCTATATCCTTCAAGACTGCTGCTGGAAAGAAGGAAGTTTGAGCCTTCCCGGCAATCTTAGCATTCCCTGTCGAAGGAGAACTGGTGGAAAAATGATAGGAAAATCAGCAGATTACTTAAAACTTCACTTGCCATGAGGCTCCTCATCTTTTGTGACTGCAGTTTGCAGTACAGTAGTTATTATGGTACAGGGATTTTTAGATCATTGGGGTTCCCCAGTTCACTCTCACAATCTCATCTAGTGGCTGTAGATGCTGTCCTTGACATGAGACTCGCATAAATGATTCCTGTCATTCAGGCCAAACTTTTCAGCAGGATAGTTCCCATTGAGGATGAAATGAAAGGAGTCGGTTCACACATGTTAACCAAATGCAAATCCTTAGATGGAAACTCATGGTCAGCTTTTTCCAAAGCTATTTTCAGAACTTCCACAAAAGACTGTGCTGTGATTATATGTATTCATGATATGTATATCATGTATTCAGCTCAAACAATATTTGAATGATGCATTTAGAATTCCTCCTAAAAAAGGACCATGCTTCTGTAAACTGCATCATATTTGTAAAAGAGGAAAAAGAAACCTAGCTTGCTTTTCCTTTCTTTCTCTCTTTCTTTTTAATATACCATTTCATAAGGCTGTAAGAATTGGTGTTAATGCTACGATACACACAGACACACTTCTACATAATCAGATGCATTTGCATGTATGCCATACATAAACAACCCTATGGAATCCCGACTCTTCACTGTTGAATTTGTCTCCTTATTTTTCAAAGCAGAGAAGCCCCTGGTGTCAAGCAGTTGGTGTTTTTTACTTTCACTAGACTGTAGAGCAAATACAGCCAACAAAATAAAGCACTCGGGGGGTTGTCGGTTGTTTTTTGTTCTGCTTTTCTTCTTCTTCTTACCTGGCCATTTATAACTACCTGTTTTCCCACTGTCTCCTCCACTGATAAAACAGCATTCTTTGACTCTGTCATGAAGTGTCCTTCATGTTGCCAATATTGATTGCCCCAAACCCTTGAAGGCCAAGTGTATCACCTCCGTGATGCTCCCTGACTTGGAAAACAGGAGAGCTAAGGTTGCTACTGCCAGGCATTGGTTACCCCACATAGCAGGCAAGAAGACGAGTAGCCTTAAGTCACTGGGCTGATTCATTTATCCCTCTAATGTCATTCTCTTCACCTTGCCACATGTTTGTGTAGTGAAGCTGTTTGGCCAACATGCCCTGCAGGCCTTGTCTGAGTAATGAAAGTGCAGAGGGTGGAAAAGAAATTCCATTCTGAATCGGTTAGCTCTATCTTCAGGTTTTGATGGTACCCAAAAGGTTGGGATGGCTTTTTGGTGTGCTTTCGGATTCAGAAGAGCAGTATCTACTGGGCTTTGCAAAGCCAGCAGAACTTCACTGGTGTAAACCTTGGCAGAATTTGGGTCCTGTGTCCAGAGAAGGCAAATCAGTAATACCTTTTCTGTTCAAACCCAGGAAAAGTTTCTTCAGAGCATTAAGATCATGGGACAGATAATGTCAATCAGCTGCAGAGAAACAGCATCAGTTTAGCTGAGAATCTCTATGCAAGTCTCAAGTCTGTACCAATTTCATAGATCAGCACTTTCTATTGTTCAGTCATGCTTTTCTTGCATAGGAGCTATGCAGGCTTTGCAAATCAACCTCTACCATCATGAAACCACATTGCTCACAGAAGGCAGAACTCTTCTGAATTACATTAGAATAGCCAATATGCAAGACCCTGGTGGGTCACCCAGACCATTCATTCATTTTCGAAGCACTTTAGCAATGCCAATCCTCATGGCACTATGTATAATATATGTCAAGGGATGTTGCTATCCCCCATTGCCAGCTGAGGAAAGGAGATTACAAAACCACAACTTGAATTATTGTTGGAGGCAGGACTGGAACTTGGGATTTCCTGGACAGATTACTAGCCTTCACTTCTCCCTTCGTTGGTATAACTAGCAGTGTCCTGGATCTCCCTTATTCCAGTGCAAGAACACACTTGAATACATTTTCTTTGAAATTGTCTGGTTTGGGGTCACTTCTGTTGTGTACTTCTGGCTGTTAATGATCTGTTGTCTGCAGTGAAATGCTCACTAGTACACTGTAAATCACGAACAGATGTAAAGGTGTCCATTCGTGACTACTGATTCAATCCCTCTGGATTCCTGAAATCAGCTACCTGCAAAACTTTGGGAGACATGTCTTGAAAAAACCCAATCCTTTGTGACTCTTTAAGTTTTTGTTCTTGGCTGCTAGTCACTCGGAGGGGTGTCTTACATCCTTGAGATGAACTTAGTGCAGTCCTCATTGACCTAGCAAGCCATTTTTCCCCCCTGACGACAAGCTGGGATCACATCTTGTAATGACTACTGCAAGATTGTCTTGTTAGGGAAAGGGCTAAGGTGGGATCGCCTTTAATGACAATGAAAGCACCTCATCAAATCTGAGTCTTTGGTTTCCCAGTCATGGCTCTAGAATTTGAGCCGATGCAGACTTAGTAAATCAGTCAGTCAAAAATTACATCAGTTGAAGTATAATGTTCATGGCAGTCCAAAAACCTGAACATGTAGGTGATTTGGAGGGCATTTTGTTAACTCTTTAATTGGTCGTTTGAGTGCTGGAGGCAGTAGCTAATTGCCTGTAGGTCAGAGTAGTCCTAGAGCTTAGGTAAATGTATATTGTCATATGTCACATTTTCATATGGCTCCTTTGCACAGGTTGGTAAAAATGATTGCTGTATAATTAAAATTAAGACAAGGTGGGAAAAGTGATTCAATTAACCCCCCGAAGCCATTGCACAAATTATCTGAAGTACCAAAAACTAATGAATAGTTAAAACTAGTTTTATCTTTTTACTCTACATTCTTCACTCCTGAGGGTATTAAAATGGCTGGAGCCTCTCTCCACAAGTTCTCAGAGGTAAGTTTTTGGGTGGGCAGTGCAAGTATGAGTCAGCGCAGAGGAATCCAGGCCTTTTAAAATACCAGCACACAGAAACTGTGTTGCCTAGTTGTTTTGAATTGAAAATAACCAGACCTTAAGCACAAGAGACCTTTTGGTTTCTCCACCAGCCCAGAATTATTTTGCAAACATCTGCAATATTTCACTCTGCATGCAGCAGGTATTATATACCAGGGAGGGTGATGACAGTCAAAATAAATGAGATATGTTGTAACCAAAACATCCCCAGTTTTACATCATACATTTCACAACCCGCGCAAGCATCCTGTGCTTTGACTTGAAGGCTAAAAGGCATGTGGTAGTTTTACAAATGTCTATTAGTATTAACAAATATGTTCCATTATTAGACAGCATGCCACTGCCCCAACCTCCCGGTGCAAGAGGTGAGTTAATATGGCTTATAAAATATAAGAGCAGTGCAGGCACAGGCTATGGAAATAAGAGCCCTGGCTAAGCAGGAGGTCTCATTACGTTTCGTGGGACAACTTACTAGAGGCCTGAACATGAGTATAAAAGCTGCCTCCCAGCTAAGGAGGTTTATGGTTCCTGTCCTTTCCCAGAGCAATACAACTTTAGGAGGTTTAGAACAACAAGGTCTGCACCTTTGGATACTGGCAGTGCGCTAATTCTGGCTGGGTTTAAACAGAGAGGTGAAGGGGAGAATTAAGATACATCTGTTTGCGCTATCCCTGTGCTTTTTAACAGGGTTTTTTTGATGGTTGAAAGTAGGGAGCACTTAGGAGTTGTGTTTTTTTTGCACAGTTGGTTATTTCTGCGTGCTCTTTGCTGCTAGCTGTAAACCTCCATTTCTGGGAAACAGAGTGTTTCTTGGCCAGGAGTGCCGGGAGAGGACCTGATACACTGGAACTGTACAAACAGCTCACCTTAGGAGGAAAGAAGAAAGGAGTCTTGCTAATTTTCATTAGAAGAGATATTGCCTTGGAAGATATTCAAAATACACCTTAGTAGAGACTGTTTCCAGCCATCCAGGTAGAGGTGTCTGTAGGCATTGCCCCTTGCAGGGTGGTGTAGATGTATAGTGTAGATAAAGAACACAATAGTGCCTTTATGCTTCCACCTCTTTGAATGTTACTCTTGTTCTGCATTTGAAAGTAACAGTTATAAAACCTATTCTGACCCTTATTCAAAGTTTAATCAGAAACCTTAAATAGGAACTAATTTATTATCACAGGTAGCATATTCATATAAGTACCAGCTTTATCAAGCCATGAAAATCCCTGCTGGGGACCAGGATGATTCAGGGAATAGTAGGTTATGAAAACATGATGATGTCAACTCACTAGATGAGTCTCCATCAATGGGTAAAGCTTCTGTGGGTAGATAAAATAAACCTTCCCAAAGACTTCTGTGGATCAGAATCCCAAGAGATGTGGAGAACAAAGTAGAGAGAAAGGAGAAAACTGAAACACAGGAGGTGTTCCAATCACGTGAGGTCTTCACTTTCCCATGCTCCCTAATGGAAAAGCAAACAGCCAAACTTTGTCAGAGCTTCCTAAAAAGTATAAATTATACATGGGCAAATGTCTCTCTCCTGGTGTTGCAGTCTCCCCACCAAAATACTTTCTGCAGTCCTTTTGGGGTGTGCATTCAGCCTGGATTGCTGGTAACCAGAGACAAATTTTCCACTGTTTTTTACCTGTGATTGAAGAAAAACACTGCTTGTGTGATTAAAGAGTGTTTAACGTAGCCTTTTCTACATACCCTTGGCCCAAGACCACCCAAACACTAGGTAAAGTACTGCTTGTGACCAGTCTAGGTTTTCCTTCTGCTTCATGCCGTAAGAGACAGTCTGTAGTTGCTTGGTTTTATTAATGCAGATTGAGAGTTTAGAAGACTACCAACAACCCCCCCTGATTATGGTATAGGCTGCTGCTGATTGCTCCAAGAGAGCACTGAAATTCCCGCTCCGCACATAGGAATCTGGAAATGACTCAAGAGTGCTTGGGATGCCTTTGTGGATTCTCTCTGTGTGTATATATAGAGAAAGTATTGAATTACTTTTATACAGATGTATATGGCAAAACCATACAAAACTAATACGAGACATTCTGTGACAGATTCACAATTTTTCCTCTGTGTATAGAGAGCAATTCAAGGTCATGGCACCAAATACGTCTTTTAGAAGTACCTCATTTCACTGCCTATGGAAGGCTTGGACCAGGGCTCCATATTTGCTATAAAATTACATATTTTAAGATATTTAAATCCAGTATTTTGATCTGTTAATATGGACCTTGCCAAAGAAAAATACTAATCATTGCCACCAGCCAGGCCCACTCACTTATCAGACATCCTCTGATTGAGGATGCAGCCACTACTGCAACCCCTGCCTGCTAGGCTTTGTGGAGAAGCCCTACACAATGTGCCCATGAACAAAGCAGTGGATGGTAAAGGAATGTATTAGAGAAACTGCCTTAAAAGCCTCTGGAATTACAAAGACAGTGAGAGAGACTTTCCATAGACTTTCTGGAAATGCCCTGTGAGTCCCTGGTAGGTTCCCCTGGGAACCAAAGGAGCCAGTAGGAAGATAGTAATGGCCTATTAAATTCTATAGGACATGCTTTGGTGGCGAGGGGTGGGCCCATGGCATTTCCATGTGTTTTCACTAGCTAGCAGCAGAAGGGCATGCACATTGTACTTCCTTTGGGGTACGTTTTAAATGCAGTGGGAAGGATGTGAAGGCAGTTGCCTTCTCTTAGAGAGCCTGGAAACACTGAATTTCCCTATGGACTAGCACTCCTCTTGATATGCATCAGTGTTTTAATGGTATTCTCTTGTAAAAAGGAGGTTTTAAAAGGTGTTTTCAGTACATGAGACAAACCTCGTCACTGGTGAGTCTGGGGACCCATCATCCCAGTGTTATCTCAGGGAGGCACAGTCCTTGCTCACATTAACTCATGTGCAAGGACCAAACTGCTTGAGGCAACAGTTCCTGTATCAGCCCAACAAAAAGCTGAGATATGAGATACTCCTTTGGTTGTGCAGTCACCCAAGGATGCATCCTGAGAGTAAAATCTGCCTTGCCATGAGCAGAGAAATTACATTGATGTTACAGGCTTTGCAAGGGATATTGTTCTTTGGGTGTTCTCACCTTCTCCTGGCTTATACGTAAGACAACAAGGCTGAAAAGACCCTGTTGGGTACCCAGAAAGGAACAAAGTTAATAATGATCAGCCTGCAAAGACAGATTAGGCATGAGCAGTGGAATTGACTTAATTGTTTTATACAACTTCATGACTTTGTTTTCCTTCCTGGTGTTTTTTGGTAGTTACATCTTAGTAAAAGAAATCACAGTTCATAAGATATCACTGTGCAAATAAATGCCCTGCAACGCTGCAGTGGTTTTGGTGGCTCACAATTAGCCTTGATAACCCAAAGGATGGAGGCTAGCATATGTCATGGCTGGAGTCAGGAACAACATGCATCTTTGTGTCTATTTGCATATGACAAATTTCTTCAGTCAGATGCAGGCCAGGCTGAATTTAGCCATCTTGGCCTTGATATTATCCATGTGGCTAAAACTGCCAGTCCATTTACCCTGGAAATTATTACACTTGTGCACTGCCAAATGCACAGTTGTATTGCTCCTTCATTTCATGCTGTTGTATGTTAAACGTACCTCTGAGTCTTAAGCAAGTCTAGATGGAATGGTTTTTTGTTTCAAATAAATTAGTGCTGGGGAGGGGAATCTTTTAGTGCCCTTTCAGAAACTGGCAATGTTTGTCATTTTCTTCTAGCTTAGGTAGTTATGACTTAAAGGAAAAGAAGGAAGTAAAGGGGCTTATGTGAGAATTCCGATGACTGATCACTCAAATTTAGAGTGGGAAATCTGCTTTAGTGAGGGCTAGAGTAGGAGCAACAGCTACACAGCCAGAGATCAACGACTAACCTAAGTTTGTGAGCCATAGAATGAGCATATTTAGACCCTATATAGGTGCTGAAGATAAGCGTGATTATGTGGAGATGAGCAATAGATCTGCTGTATCTACAACAGTAACTGCTTGGAAATACATATAGAGAGACTCTGCTGTACTTGAACAACCTGTCTTACGACATCTGAATTTTAGGATGGTCAGGGCTGTGTATTTCTGAGTCCTTCAAAAGATGGAAAGGTATCCCTGAAAAGGAGCCATTTGGGGCCCCTCTTCTTCTGGAAAACTGTTGGGATCTGCATTCTTGAGAGGCATCCCAAGCTGGGGAGGAGATGTTTGTTTTCAATTAGGTCTTGTCTAAGAAATAGACCTATTTCCATTAGGAAAACTACTGTAAATGATGAATTCTTCACTGTTGTTCCCAAAGCAGAGAGATTTTGAGAGGGTCACCCATTCTGCAATAAGGGGTTTTATACAATTCCCTGAGGAGATAGTCTTGTGTCTCCACAGGGAAAGATTCATCCCTCTGTATGATCCTTCTTTTAGGTAGGATAAGGAAAGCAACTGGAAAGATTAAAGAGCAACAGTCCTTATGAAGGAAACAGGCTATCAGCCATCTCTGGAAACCAGCACTGCCTGTCAGGGAAAACTGTTCTCATCATACAAAGCACACATTTCAGTGTGCTCTTGCAAGGCAAAGGTTGAGCATAATGTATACCTATATCTTAGTTAATAAAACCTAAACACAGGGCAGAAATATTATGTCCTCTCCTGCTTGTTTTGCAGAAGAGAACAGAGGTTTGTTGGCACCGAGAGAAATGTTGTTTTTTTCCTTTGGCTTTCCCTGTCATTTTTCCTCTGTGGAAAGGGGGAGACATTCTGGCTGTAGTTGTGTCTGTTTTCACTATTACCAAGAACAAACCTTCCGTTTTCCAAGTGAACTTAAGGTCCAAGCTCAGTTTCCTTCTATAAATCCTGAATCTTTCTCACATGATCGGCAATTCTTGTGATGAGCATGAGCAGGGAGCCAGGAAGGAAAGCTCAGCTCTCCAATGTAAAAGCTTTAGGCTCTTTCCCGAAATTCCCAAAATTTTAGGGCAAGCTTTCTATTTATTACAAGGTTGAGTTATGAAAGCAGGGGTAGCTTGGTGAGTGTGCAATGTGCTTGTGCTCTCAAATGGCTCTGGATGACTGTTGGTCTGTTACATGCTGCCTGCTGCTGAAGCCTCAAAGACCCTCTGTTAAGAGTAAGCCTGGTAGCGGCTTGAGGACCACTGCTCTCTTGCATAGCCTCGGGCATGGGAATGGACAACCAGTGTGCATGTGGGCAAGTCTGTCTGAAACATTACAGATGGTACCTGAAACAAAAGGTGCTTTTTCACCCCGTTTTTCTTCCTGTCTGGTTTCCCCCATTTCCCACCACCCAGCATTTTTTCAGTCTCCTTTTCCCCTCCATCTGGTATTTGCCTTCTTCCTCTTTCCTTGCAACCCACAGATGTTTGCTGCTCTCTTGGGCCTCCAATGCTGTTTGATAAGTGGCTAATCTTGAAGGAGCAGGGCTGCTGTGCTGGCCATGCAGAGGAAGTGGTGGTTTCCCTCCTGAGCACTGCGGTGAGGTCTCCTCCAGCAGCAAGGCCCCATCTTCACCTTAGACCCTTCCTGCTTCATCTCTGTACCAGGGGTGAGTCCTGGGCGATGGGGCCAGAGAGGTCCTCTCTGAGCAAAGATGATTAGATTAAGTTAGAAGTGAAAGATGTGAGAGATGGGGTGGACTAGACAGGAGATAGATTATTCTTATGTTTTGCTTGAGTAACTTGAATTTTTAATAGCTTTGCTGGTTTTCTTTTGTTTTTCTACTAGCTGAAGGTAAATACCCCCAATTTCAGCAGCACTGCTTTATTACAACTGGACACTTGGTATCGCATATTTCTGGACTGAAACACTTCATGCATTCCTTCAGCCCAAATGTGAGTGTTCTTTCTCAAATCTGCTTTCTAGGAATAAACAACCCTATAACAGGCATTGCTGAGCTGTCTGCAGCAGACAAACACATAAGAGTTGCAAATGCAGCCAAAGACAGATATCAAAAAGAAATAGTCTCGAAACGTTTGGCACTGTTTGCTCACCTTTGGAATAGACATCCTGTTCCTCCTCTTCAAGTGTTTCACGTTATTTTTTTTAATAGAGCTGGGTGAGCTGGTATTTCTTCTGCTCAAGCTGTCTCTAAACTTGTATTTCCAACAGTGGTAGCAGATTATGAGACGATACTTATAGAAATGACATTATATCATTCTTTGAAATACCCATCCTGCAAGGCAAAATCTGCAGAAATTATAGGACTAAGAGGCCTCCTTTGAGAGGCAGAAACTATTTTAACTCGTTATTTTTAGAGCTCTGCAAATCACATATTTTTCTCTTCATTGGCAATTCAAAAAAAAAAAAAATTGGAAATTGTAATAAGTTTTTTTAAAAAAAAGAATCCTTCACACCTTTTTTTTTTTCCCCCATAAAATGGAAAGTTGAAATATGTCATTTGTAGGCAAATGAGATATTTCACTTAAATTTCAACCATTTCTTTTAGATCCTTTTCTTAGAAGACCCATTAAACACAGAATGGCCTGTTGCAGGCTGCCTGCCCGTGTGGAATGGATATGGGTTCTTGGTCAGGACACATGTTCTGGAGCATGAACAGTGACACAGGAACACACACAACTAAACGTTTCTGTAGTTGGTTGGGCCACCATGAGCACGGGTAACCATGTGTCTGTGTCTGCACTTTGCTCCCACCTCCACCAAGCACCACAAGCATCACTGTCCAAAACGAAACAAAGAGGTTGAATCATCTGGAGTATTTCAGAGGAATAATGCTGAGATCTCCCTGTGATTGCCAGCATTACTCTCAGCACCTTAAATCAGCCTATTAAGTCAATTGCCAGAGATAGGAAGGTGCTAGTGCTGTGCCAAGCTGTGTGGATCACAGTGTGGGGCACTGATGCCAGGATGCTGCCCTGCCCACCAGTGTATGGGTAAGTAATGGGAATGGCTGTTTTCAATGAGGAGATGGTGCTGCAAACAGAGCAAACAGCTCTGAAAGTTTCTGGTATTAAGGAAGGTTGAGCACTGGTTTCATTTTTATGGGATGGATTTTGAAGAGGGTCCTAATTGGTAATAATCAGCCATTAGAAACGGATGTGGTAGGGAAAGGGTGGATAAAGGGAACGGTAATGGCAGAGCAGTAATTCCATGTGGATTAAGGAGAAGCTTACATGCAATATAGCACAGAAGAAAATTTGTCAGGATTTGCTTTGGCTAAAGCTGGCTTTATAAACAGGAATACAGCCCACTAGAGACAGGTCTGGTGAATGAAAACAGGCACAGGAACTTCTTCCTTATAGCTGAGTGAAAGGGCTGCACCACGTAAGGCGGATGCTCCCTTGTCTTGCCTTTTCATGCCATGCTGTGCCCTGCTGTGCCACAGCTTCTTGTGTCAGCCTGTCTGGCAGTGTGTACCAGAGGGAGAAGGAAAGTCAGCACAGAACCCCTCATACTGTAAGGTATTTCCTTGGAGCTATCAATGCCTGGCTGCTCTTTTCTGTCCTTCCCATTCACTCTTCTTGCTTTGTAAACCTTTTCATTTGTACCTGGGCCCAGCACCAGCTGAGCCTGCTCTGAACCCTGCCCATGGCAGGGGGTTGGAACTGGATGATCTTAAGGTCCTTTCCAACCCAAACCATCCTATGATTCTATGAACCCAGGGGTACGTGCTGTAGAGGGAGCACCTTGTGCTGGTCTGTGCCTCTGGGACTACAATGCTCCATAGCACTGTGGCCACTGTAGATGTGACAGGTGTAAGGAAGATGTAACAGAGCAGGCTGGGGTCTGGCTTTTCATTTTCCTCTTTGTTGGGAAGGATCTTGGAGAGAAAGGGGACTGGAGCCAGCAGCAGATTTGGTGCCCCCATGGCACTGGGGGTATTGCCAGCAGCAAGAGCAGGTTTGGGGAAATAGAGGAAGATGTTTATAATGTGAAGAGGAAGTGCAGGAGATTTGGAGAAGGTTAGATGATCAGAGGGGATTGCTATGACATTCTCTGAGAAGAAATGGTGTTTCTTGGGTGTCTTATGGGCAATCAGTTCATTGGGCTGCCATAGGGTCTCTCACATGGTTTGTGACTTGTGGAGCAGTGTCAGAGAGGCACCTTCACTTGCCAGACATTCCACTCATAAGCAGATGTCCCAGAAGATACAGTCCTGAGCCTTGTTTCCAGCTCAGGAAATGAAGGCTTCAATATTCTTGTCCATAAAGAATAGTAATGTTTCTATTTCCTTTTCCTTTCTTCTCTCTCTCTCCCCCCGCCCCCGCCTTTCTTTTAATGAGGAAAGAGAAAAGATCTGAGTAGGAGAAACTTGTTTTTCAGACATCTTACTTCCAAAACTTTTTCTTCACAGTGGTTCAGCCTATAATTTAAGAGGTTTTGTTTAATTACATTTAAAAACTTCCGTCTTTAATTACTTTTTCTTTTTTTTTTTATATTAACACCTAAATATGCTACTATTTGGGGCACAAACAGACAGAGATTACAATTAACAGATTAATTACACTCTTTTTGTCAGTGTAACCTCATGGTACAGAAAGTATTACAAATCCATTTTAAAACATATTAAATGTTCATATTAATGAGGATAATAGAGAACAAGTACCAGCAAACTAAATATTGTTAATGATTTTGAGCTATTAAATTCATTACCATTTCCTTTCATAATAAAGTGGTTACTTGCTAATTAGACCTTTTTTAACTCATCATTATTGGATTCATTACATTGTGTGCAGTTAACCCTTCAAGATCTGCCTGGGTATACAGATGCAATTAAAAAGTAATTCCAACAGCATATGAAGCCGTATGCTGTTTGCAACCCTGCTTGTGTTTTTGACGGTAGCTCCATGTACTTTTCTTCTGGTACATTTTCTTGACACATCATGCCTAGCAGCTTCGTAGCTGTCACAGCAGCTTCAGCAACACGTACGATGGAAACATGCTGTATTCATTTCATTTAATAGCTTTTAATGTTAAAACGAAACTCGAACCCACTTGTTTGGCCCAGGAAAAAAATACCCATCGGCACGCTAAATGGTTGATGTCTTCTACTTCTAAATGGTTGACGGGCTACTCTTCTCTGAGTTAAAGCTGCTGAGAGTTAGGATGATTTACCTTCTCCTCCTATGGAGGCAAGATGTACTTATCTGGGTATCTGGTTTTTCTCTGCAAACCTGGATGGAAATCCTATCCCTGCTAGAGTTCACATCAAAATCCCTCTTGAGTGGAAGGTGCCCCTGCCCATGGCAGGGGTTGGAATTGGATGCGCTTTAAGGTCCCTTCCAACCCAAACCATCCTGTGATTCTATGATTTCAAAGTACCCCTGTACTCACCTTCCAGCAGCTCTGAGGGTTCACTCCCCTCTTGGTGAGGGGGTACAAGCCACCTTGTCCCATGTACCCAGTTACTGGAGAGGGTACTCTTGGAGACTGAACCAAAGTGCTTCTTTGCTTCTTCTTCTCCCTCCACTTCTCACTCTTTCAAAGGATTAAGAGAAGAGCCTCCATCTCTTCTTTCTTTTTTTGTCCATGCACACTTTTTCCCCTCCTCTCACAAACAACATCCCCTCACACACACTTTCAATTTGTAAGTATTTAAATAGCACAAAGATACTTATTCTGCACATCAGTGGGACCTAATGGATAGCACTCCATGCCTTGCCTGATCGTGGCACAGTAATGTGGAATGAGAGAGGTAATAATCTTTGATTGGAAAATGCCATTTTTGGAGCAACTCTGCAACAACCAGCGCTGGGATGGCAGTGCCGGGCACATCATCAGCCAGGCACACAGTGCTGTAAGCAACGCCGCCGAGGAGTAGTTTTGCTTGGGTAAGAAAGGCTTCATGACACTTATTGCTACTGTACTTGATGGCTGGTGGCTGGGCTGATGGATACCCTGCAAGTCCAATAGATAACAGCTTAGATATGCAGGTACTGTATTGCTCTGGAGGAACACCGCTGTGCCATCATTCAGATCAGGCCATTCTCCTCCTTCCTATTTGAGGCTGTGTCTTTGCATAGGGGACATCTGAGGGTACGGCCCTGGGGCTGGCTCAGGCATGGCAGCCTCACCGCCATATATAACAACAATAACACCACATATCTGTAACCTCTGTTTTATTTAAAACCAGGTCTCTTTCACCTGTAAATAGCTAGGGTATAAATGTGCCTCACCAATCACATTGGACTATTGTATTATACAGTCTATTGAATGTTTTTGGCAGGCATGAGCCCCTATGCTACTGTGTCCTTATTTTATTATTGTTTTGAGGGTAGAGCAGTGTGATTATCCATTCTTGCTTCAGGCATAGCAAGCCATCTGGAATGCTTATTAAACCCACAGGCAGATCAGAAGGATATAACTCTGATGATGTACATGTACATGGGCTGTACTACATCATCAGAGCATTGCTCCTCTGATGATGTAGTACACATTAGTGGGCCTAGATAATGGATTAGAACTAGCAGAGTGAAAGTTAGAGTTTTTGAAGGATGGATATGGTGAGGTTTTTTCTCTCCCTCTGGGTAACTGCTGGCATAAGATGGGGAAAAGAAAATTTAAAAGTAAGCCAAGGAGGCTTCAAAACTTGTAAGTGCTCAGCTTGTCAATGGGGAGGGACAAGTGGTGATCAAGAGGCTTAAGGAAACAGCTTTGAAACCCTGAATCATTGCAAAGAGGTCATATGTGCTCATCTACTTGAGTGAAAAGGGACATGGAATGTGGCCAGAAATAATGTCACTTCTCCAGTCCTTTGGTCGGTCATCACTAAGTGGATTTTTGGTAGGACTTTGCCTTCTTGTCATGCTTCAAAAACCCAACACCCTGTGTTATGACACATAGAACTCGTTTTTCAGCACTTTCCAAATTTATGCTCATCACATATTTGCAAGTACTATTTAGAAATAAGCTTTTCAAATGAACGAGGAATCTGATCCGCTTTCAAACTAGCCATGTGGCTTCTCTTCTGACTAAGTGTGCAAAAAGCCCAACATCAGTATGAAAGAAAACCAATCTGGGCACCACGTATGGGGTGTAGGTGAACGAAGGAATAACTATTTGCATGTCTGTGGGGTTCTATATATAATTTCTATTTCTCTTTGCTCATAACCCTGCACGCAGTGGTTTTTGGAGGTAGCTGATATTTGTCTAATCACGGAAAGGTGTTTCGTGTCTAAACAAAACCTTTTCCTGGGGAAGCTGGAAAGGTTCGGAAGAGTTAGGTCATTCAGTCGGGAAGCTGAATGTGTGCTATGCAATTTAGATAACAAATTGCACACTTTAAATATCAAACTGTAAATATCAAGTACTCAAAAGAATATTGACATTTTTGAGCAATTCCAAAGAGTAACAGAACTTTCAAAGAGGAGCTGTACATAGTGAACATATGCTCTAAGAATCATAGCTGCAAAGTAAGGCAAATGCCTGTTTTAACAATGGCAAATAGCAAGTCCGTAAAGGTATGGGTCATATTTTATTAATGCTTAGCGTGTCTCAGGTTTAGCCACTTTTGTCAACATCCTAAATGTGGGCTGTGTGCATCTGCATGTCGGAGGGAAGCGTGCAGCCTGTGTGGGGAGATGCACATTCATCAAGGCAGCAACTGTTTCGGGTGCACAACAGCAGTATTGTAGCAGCAGTTGCGTTATTGCTTTGGCACAAGCTTTACTTTAGGGTGACTGTGTGGCTTTCTACTTTGATGGCGACCGGATTATCTTGGAGGTGTAAGGGAGAGCTAATAAAAATTCCCAGTTGGAAGAATCACAGGATCATAGAATGGTTAGGTTTTGAAGAGTGGAGTTCGTATTTACATGACTAGAGTTTTCCTTTTGACAGATTTTGGGGCTTTTATTGGTACGCATAGTGAACCCCAGTTGTGACCATTATGTTTTCCTCTTCACCTGGGCTTGATGGCCACTAGGAGAGTTTGCTCCCTCTTTCTCAGCAAGTATCTGGAGAAGTTTCTGTTTCGTTCCTATATGAAATAGAAATAAACTTGGAAAATTCTTCATTCTCACTGCAAACCAGACATCTCCTTTTTGGTCAGTCCATGCTAGCACAGCTCCTAGGTGGCAATTTTGCCAGTAGGGGTGTGGGGATGCAGTAAGGGTGTGTGTGCCTGTGCGCTTGCGTGTATGTTGATTCCCAGATTTGCACCCCTCTTTGTAAAGCATCCCATTTTGCCCTTTTCCAAGCCTTCCTCCTCTTCTTTCCTTTGGTGCCTCGCCGTGATCCCACTCACAGGCACACCCTTCCTTCTCTCCCCCATGAATTGCCCCGTCTCCTGCAGTTTGCTTTCTTGCAGCCCGCTGCAGGGCCGCTGCTTTCCTCCAGCAAAGCCTGCTGTGTCCCCCTCTAACCTGCCCGTGCCAGCTTTCTTCTTTCCCTGCTACCACTTTGTCCCCCCCCTTCCCTCTCTGGGGAAGGAGATGACAAACTGTCACTTTCTCAAACACCCTCTCCTCCACTGACTACTCTTAAAGAGGCAGTGGGATAAATGAAATTCAGCATTCGAAAGGCTCAGCTCCTCCAGAAAATATTCCACCCACAAGTAGGGAGCTTCAAAATCCATTCCTAGCAGTTAATGCTCCATCCTAAATGACATAGCTTTCCAGTGGTGACATGTGCATTGATCTGCATTACAAAAATAAGAGAAATAGCACTTCTTTTCAGCAGCAGATAATTACCAGCATACATCAGGTTCCCTCCTGCTGATACCCACAGGGTGGAGGGGATGGGAGTGGGCATTAGGTGGAAGGGACGCGACCAGCTTGCACGTTCAGCCAGATAAATAATATCGATTGGGGTTTGTGTGGAGTCCCAGCACCACCCCTCCTCGCTGGTTTGATTAGCCACAGGGGTACATTCACTGCAGTTACAGGATTTCACCCCAGTCATGTCTTCCACACAAAGGTGCTGGTTAGGCTACAAGCAGGAGCGAGCTGAGAGGTTCTTCAGCCCTCGTCAGGAAAGATCAGAGCCAGGTACCTGTGGCCATGGTGGAAGAGATGGATGAATTATGGGGCAGATGTGTAAGAAAGCCTCTATGTGGGGAGAGCAGGCACCCTGGCACACATGTAGTTTGGAGGCTAGGGAGCTGGGGGAGGTAATTAACAAATGGCTAATTGCTGGGTTTTGTGGTCTACATGAGGAGACTACATGCACTGATGGGCTAGGGTCTGTTGTAGGGGCTTGAATGGCTCCCCTCACTGGGGTTTGGCTGTCGGGTTTGGCTTTGGGTCCCCCATGAAGCAGCTGATGCCCTGTGCAGGTGAATTCAGCTTTGCAGGAACTTCTGAGCTGCTCTGCAGTGAACCTGCCTCAGGCAAGAGACACTTGAGCTCTCTGCAAGAGAAGGGGTGCCACTCACCAGGCGCCGAACACCTGCGCTGCCCTCCGGCAGGACAAGGGCCTTTGCATGACTCACCTCTCTTTGGGGCAGATGTCTATAGAAAACATCACTGCTGTCATTGATGGCTGATCCATCGGTACACAAAGCAGCTCCATTTTCATAGTGCTGGAAGAACAGCAGCTGGCAGGGAAGGAAAGGTGATGCTGCTGCCTGCGTGGGGCTTTGCCATTTCTCACTGCATAGTCTGTTGTTCTTTAAAGGCAAATAAAGCCCATTGGCAACGGGACTGGAAGTGCTCTCTGGGCCTAAGCACACTTCAGTGTGTTAGATCGACTGAATTTCCTCTTCATCAGTGAATGCAATCTGCCGTGAGAAAGTTTTACTGTCTCGGAGTCCTTATGAAAACATTCTTAGATAATTGAGACAGTCCCAAACAATCAAGATAACCAGATGTGTCTGTTATTTGTAATTACCGGAACATGAATTCTTTCTTCAAGAACAGTACCATTTTTTTTTGTGCTTTTTGAATTACTCTAGATAATGGATAGGAAGATTAACTTCTCTGAAAAGTAATCTCTGGTTTGTACCTAGTATGTCTCATTCAGATGCAAAATCACCTCCTTCCAGAACTAGGTACTGGGGCTCAAGCAATACGTGAAATGAACTCTCTGCTTCTGCCATATGTGAGATCCACAGCCTCTAGTGCCCTTTCAGGTGACGCCGTGAGGTGAACTCTGAGGCTTGAAGTCTATGAACAACCCATGAAGAAGATGCTAAAATGTTCTCTTCAAGCAGGGAAAATTGCTGAAGGCTCGAAAATGGTTTCACAAGCCACTTCGTTAAGTAGCACACTTTGAACAAAAGGGCTTTTGCACAAGCTGCATTTGCACCTAGAGCTTCTGCAACGTTTTCAGCTTGCAAAGTACCCAGCTTTCACTGCAGCGCAGTGCATGAGGTGAAGGAATTCAAGGCATCCCTGACACATTCACAGTATAGGAAAGACATCTATGCATCTCCTCTTTCTTCTAGTACGGAATGGGACTTAGCCCACACCTCAAAACTGTTATTTTCAGGGCAGTAGCCATGACCTTTTGTTGCAAAATGTGCCTGAAATCCTCCCCATTCCCATTTCATCAAACAGAGCTTGAGTCAGAACTTGCCTTTCACACCCAGTGCTGGGCTATGGATTTGCCCACCCTTTTTCTGATATACCTCCTTCTCAGCTGCTTGCCCTCTGTTGGGTTTTCCTTCCATGTGTTTCACCTGGGCATTTGCTCCACTCCTATGTACTGCAGGTTTTTGTTGGCATTCAATTTTTCAGCATACTGAGAAGTCCCATATCCTGTTTCTAACCACAGCTGTTACCATCTTTGGTACCTATTTTACTACTCATACTTTCCTCATCTCATGCTTGGCCACTGTAAATAGGAAGGTGGGGAGCATCCAAGTATCATGGTTCTTGTCTCCTTTTCCTCTCGTGTTTACTCCACTTTTAGCATATGAGCCAATGGCCTCATCTTTGGCCTCTCTCCTGACAACTTCCTCCCTTTTATTTGTTTATCTGTGCTTATTATTAATAGTGGTAACACCAATGGTGATGATGCTACCTTCAATTGTTCCAAGAAAAGGGTTTTTTTTTGCAGAAAAAAAGAGTAATTCTTGCACAGTACTCTATGAATACTTGGTGTCTGGTGAGTTCAGTATAGTCTTTTTCTTTGAAGCTCATTCAAACCTTCCCTCTTTCTCTTGACAGTTCTGCCCTGGGCCCTTTTCTTTGCTGTCCCAAAGGAACATCCTTGAATCTGTTAGTCACGTACGTATCAGCTGAGACTTCTGTCACCACTTCCCAGCCTGCTGAGGACTTAAAGATCACAGCATTGACTCGGTGCTGAAAATAAATGGGCCTTACAGATGGTTTGGAAGACTAGTGAGAAATGCTTGGCTTTACTCCTGCTAACTAGTTAGGTCTATTCAATACGAGCTAAGCTTCATCATCTCTACTGCATGAAGTGAATTATGACAACTTTGCCCAGGTATGAAGAGTACATGGTAGATTACCTGGTTGTTAAACTGCTACCTCCCTCTCCTTGAAAAGCAGAAAGCATCATTTAGTTGGTACTTGGGAGCCAATGATGTTTTCAGCAAGGTCTGAGCATTTTTCACCCTTGATAAATGTAAAGCAGGATTTCTGGTGCAGGGAGTGGTTTATCACTGATTTCTTTGCCAGGTTCCTTCAGGCCTCATTCTCCTCAATCACACAGGTCCCTTTTAGGTCCATGGAAGCATTTGACATCTTCAGGATGGCAAAAAATACACTGGTAGCAGTGGGCACCAGGGAATTAGGTATTTTTTTCCACGAGACCTGTGTTTTTATCACTTTCTTGTCTCCACGCTTTCAGTGAATTTCCCAGGTCTGCTGACTCCTGCCTCTCCAGGCTCCATCTGTGCTTCCATGGAATGGCTTCCCCTGTTAAAACCTTTCTCAGAGGCACATTTACCACAAGCTACTCGTGTCATTGACTACCTGTTAGTTAAATTTCTCATGCTAGTGTGTATATTGTACATAGTTTGTGTTACAAGAAAGGAACGTGCACCTTTCTTCTGTATGGTCATTTTGTGGGTAGTCTATGGCTTCACGTGGCAATCTTTTTGAGCTGAACTATGTACTGGTGGGGTAAGAAGGAATCTTATCTAAAGCAAACCGTGTGCTGAAGTTTGCCTTTAGGTGAACTAAAACTTTACAAAGGCTGGCTTGGGATGTCAGGAGTGGCTTGAAGACCTATAATGAAATAGAGAGTTAGACAAAAGGATTTAATTTTAATAGCATTGTGTGTGACAGCGAGAGGAAGAAGTCTGGAGTCTAGGCACCCAGAACCAAAATATAAGGGAAGGGAGGCAGAGGGAGAAGAAAACTGGGCTGGGTCTAAAAGACAGCTAAAAAATGTAATAAAGAAAAAAGACAAGACAAAAGCATGGAGCATAAGGCAGGCTACAGAAAAGTGTTTTTCAGTTTGCATATATTTGGTACCAGGGCAAGAAGGAGACGAGGAAAGAAAGGAAATTGAGCCTAAAACTATTTATCTAGCTACTGAAGAGTCGCTTTTCTTCCCTTTTCTTAGAGGTTTCATTAAAATGTGTGAATGCCCTTTTTTCCCAAGAGTTTCCAAGTGTCTCTTTGTACTAGCAATAAAGCAGACATCATGGTCCTACGGTGAGCATTGCAGAAGGTGTGGCTGTAGGTGCCTAGGAAAACAAATCCAAGGAATACGCCTCTTCATCAACACGTGGATGTTCTGTCAGATGCAAGTTAGCTTCAGGGAAATGCATTCCTCCAAGGAATGCTTCTAGAGAAGCACCTGGGGGTTTGCCAGGGCCATGAGAAGGGCTTTAGGCTTGGGACTTCCCATTTCCAGGTCACTCCGGTCCTCCAGTCTGCTTACACAGCTCCTTCTCTCTGCCCAACAGTCCTCACAGCTATACAATGGTAGTTTCCACACTGTTAAATGCAGCTCCTTGCCTGTTATTTTCCACCATGTAGAGACACAAGGTGGAGAAGTGTGATAGGGTTAAGCCAAGGCTGGCTGAGGACAGCACTGGCCTTAGGGGGTACTGCTGAGCCCACTGCATGAACAATGTTCAGGCCTGTTTACCCAGCCTGCCCTCATCACAAATCTTGTATTTCCAAATGAATATTTTAAGGGAAGGGAATTGTGCAGATTGTTAGTGTAGCTTATTGGGTTTTAAAAATTCATGTTTCTAAATTCCCAGCATTATTTTCCTCTTGCTTTAAAGGAAAAGGAAAAAAAAAACAACAAGAGGGGAGGGAATCTCTTTTCAATAAGGACTTAATTGTCTGTTGCATCTGGAAGGGCCTCTGAGTTGAATCTCCCTTCTCCACAGTGCTACCTGAGCACTTTTGTCTCACTTTCAAGCTTTTAGCTAGAACAGGACTTTTGTGGCCAAAGAAATTTAGGCTCAGGGGCATGTAATGGACTTGTCAAGCTCCAGTATCCATTAGGGGCTGCGCTGATACCAAACAACCTGACCATCACCATCAACCTAAAAGTGAGGCTCATCTCATGCCACTTCAGCCATCTAAAAGCTAAGCTTCTTTAATCACTTTGATATTGCCAAAGGGAGATCCACCAAAGGTGAAATATATTCATCTTGCTTATCTTAGGCACTTTTGGACAGGATGAAGCTCCTCCTGGGTTTGCCCAACCCACTGTGTTAATGGTGGGCTTAGATTGGATGCTTCTCTTTTACACGGCTCAAGCCATGTAAGATGAAGTCCATGACAAGGAGCTTCAGGAGGAGCTTTGGCTGTTGGGGTAACTTGTTGCTTTAACCAACGTGGACTTGAGGATTTTGAGGAACTGTGGATTTTGAGGAAAGCTGGAAGCCAAAAGAATGGCAGCTGTGCCAAGGTTCCCAAAGGGAAGGTTAGCAACACTTGGTCTGGATTGATAAGCTCATTGAGAAAGATGTGTAATAGGAATAAAAATAGTTTGTGCTGGGGCATACACATGTGGGCTCTGCAAGGGGCAGCAGCTGAACCATCGCATTTTCAGTGTACTTTGTGGTTTATCATTAAGATAGCCAAAAGAGTTGAAATGAAAGTACTCTTTCTTAATTCTTAAAACAAGGGCCCACTTCAAGTGGCTCTGCTTGGATTTTTATCACGCTGATACTACCCCAGCTCAAGCAAAGGGCATTGATACTAACCTATTGAATGTAGAGCTGCAAGAGAAATGAGAGAATTTCACTGTATTTCCTATTGCATCTTTCTAATGACCTTCTGTGTTTGAGAGATGCCTGGACTAAGAACAATATATATATATATATGTACATATATATAAATATAATAATACTATAAATGGAATAATATATATTACCAATACTATTGCATATTATAGATTACTAGATAATTATTACATATTATTATAAATTAGTATATACAATATCTAATATAAAATAATGATACTATAATATATAATACTATTATAATACATAATAATAATTTTATATATATATAAAAATCTTTTCTTAGGTTCCTAGAGAAACATATTTATCTATCAGGAAACAGTATCATTTACTGTACTGGAGTACCTTGGGATACAGAAATTTGGGCTTCTGTCTCATTTCATTACCAGACCTGGAGCTTAGGTTTGAAAATGGTGTAAGTTTAGTGGTATTAATGGCATGGAGATGGGGCTGCCTTGTGGTAAGGACAGACACCTGAATCTAGCACTGTTTTCCAATAGGCGACAGTAATGAATATGAGTGGTAAAGCAGTTTAAATGACAGATAATTCACCTGCACACCAAAACCTCAGAGCCACTGGGTTGGAAGAGTGGATGTGGAAGAGTGGATGCCCCAGAAGCACCCTGTGGTGCTGGCAGACAGGAGTACCAGCACGAGAAGATAATTTAGGGCATAAAACCCCTCTGTTGTTACTGTCGGTACTCAGGTACATTGCAGCAATGCCCTTCCAGTACTGCTTAGAAACTGTCCAGAAGGCATAAAATATGCTAAGCAGCTGTTAAAGGGGAAAAAAATAACGTGGCAGAGAAAGATGAAGGATATGCATAAAAATACATTGAAGACACTTCTGATCGAGGTGTGGGATATGACATTTTCCTGTTTGTGATGCTGCAGTGTGGTAGCTGTGCCGGTGGCAGGGCTTTGGAAGGGGGGGGGGGTTCTTTTTTCTATTAAGGGCAAACAAAATGAGGGTAAAATTTGAAGTTGAGGAATTTTCTGCTGCTAGAAGGCAAATCACTGCACGCACTACTACGAAAGAGCAGGGGCAAACAATACAGCATGCTGGGGATTGCAGATGCGTGTGCAGTAATGCTGTGAATACATTAACTTCCCTTGTTGTCAAGGCAAGTGACAGCGGCTGAGTGAAATCCAGAAAGGAGCTACTGTCAGCGCAGTGCCCGCCCGGGCAAAGTCACATCGCTCCTAACAACAGAGTCTGTTCTGGTTACGTCTGACACCGTGATCGAGAGGCTCTCATTTGGGGAGTTGTATTTATTGTGAGCCAGGGAAGTCCACTGAGCTGCTCGATGAGGCTCCAGCCTCCTGCCATGGCCATTAGACGAACTCATCCACGCCGTGGCATCAGTAGGACTGGATTTTCTGCTCTTCTCTTTCCTTTTCCATCACCTTTTTTTTCCCCCTCTTTACTGTAAAAATGACAAAAAAAAGGAAAAGCATAGGAGTAAATAAGTACTTCTGGACCTGTGCCTTGGATGCCATGACCATTAGTAAAGAAAGGGTCATTTCATGAGGCAAAGTGAGTCACTAAAGTCTGCAGTTTTCTGCCTAGAACCGTGCACTAATCTGTGCAGAAAAGGGACCACACAGCCCCACGTTTCTCTTTCCTTGTGCTGTGCACGTCCCCAGGAAAACTCTTCAAAGGCTAAACCAGTAGATTTAGCCCACGTTCCCGTTTGATTAAGGTAGGTCTGTCTGCAACTTTACCCTATGCTGAACATGTCCAAGGCAGGAAGGTAAACATCCTATTGTGCTGGGTTTGATGGAAGAAAACCCTGGAAAACGCTGCACTTTTCCAAGAAAGCTGCCAGAGGCACATTATTAGGTCTGAATTAAAATGCAGACGAGATTCATTAAATTGTTGACCCTGCCCCCTCCAAAAAAAAAAGTCAGGTTGCCATCTGAAATTGACAGCATTAGAGACAAATTATGTGCACTGATTAATAAGCGTGGGCTAAATTACGGCTCCGAGAGCGGGTGGAGCGCAGTGGGAATGGGAGCGAGGGAAGGAGAGGAGGAGGTGAAACCCATCCTGCTTGTGGGCACAGGGCAGGACCAAGGTGGTGAGGGGGGCTGTGGCATTGGGGCGACAAAGGACAATCAATGAGGGGACGGGAGGAAGGAACAGAGCCTCCTCCAGGAGGAGACAGTGATGTGGCACCCACTATGCAGCAGTTTGCCATCATGCTTGGGGATGAGCGGTGAGCTCAGGGACTACGTTGCCCTTTTTCTTTGGGGTAGAGGGAACATTTAAACAAAGAAGGAAAAAGACCAACCCAAATCTGGGGTCGGATTTAAGAAGTTAAGTAGGAAAGGTAGGGTAGATGAGGGACTTGAGAAGCCGATTTCCATCACACTGTGGGATAAAATATACTGACCGTTTCACTATTTCAGCCAAAAAAAGGGGAAAAGGAAAAGCAAGCAGAACAGTGTGTGTATTACAAGACATAATTCTCTGAAAATACTATGACCAGTGCATAGCTAGCAACATGAATGTTATTAACATGTTAATTTTGCTAACCCTTTAACCTATTGATTAGCCAAAACAGAAGGAAACAGCATCTTTCCATGCTCCTCCCCTCCCCCCCACTGGCTTCCATGTAATTGGATTCAAATTCACATCTGTAGCTACTAAACCAATGTTTTCAACCTTTCTCCTCCACCTCCCCACCCCCAACTGTTTAACCTCCCATCTCCAGCTCTGGCATAAATGTAAGCCTTTATTTGTGAATATTCCGATAAGCACTTTGCCTCCAACGATATTGTTCAAGCACCAGCATCATTGTTACAGCTGTAATTGTTACTATCAAGACCCAGTTCTTTGTAATTAGAAAGTCAAGATGGTATTCAGCAGTATGGCAGCACAGATTCTCATTTGTTAGGCTATTAGGAGAAAAAATGTTTACAGAGAAAACAGTGTCATTGTTTAGTGCTCTTAATTGACCATCTGCCTGGTAAAGAAATGTCCAAAGAAGGATAAATAAGACTATAGTACACTTATTTATTTATTTTCTTTGTGCAATGAGTAAATTAGGAGAAGCAACAGCAGACCCAAACTAGACAAGACGTTGCTAAATCAGGCTGCAAGTGAAATCATGTCGTGAATACATTAACTTTTATTTCTCTCAGTGTCAAGACTCGTGTCTGCCTCTTCCTCAAAGTTTGCTGGGAAGAAAAAGGAGGCCAGATCTTGGTGGGCACCGCGGAGTTGACAGCATTCATCTTTTAACAAAGTCAAGCATATGCTGCTTTGAGTGCAGCATCTTTGCATGCTCAATGACGTGTTTAATGTCACCTTTCCCACTGTAAATCATCCCTGAGTAAATCCACAAGGGAGAGTGGTACTAGGAATTAAGCAGGAGAGAAATAAAATTCATGACCATGTGGTTCTATCTCAGGGAATTTGGTGCATATTGACAAGAGAGATTCACACCTGACGGGGCCGAGAGCTAATTTGTAGTAGGGCTGTTTATCTTCTGCCTGAAAGGAATACTTTTTCATATTTAATGTGCATTTTCCTCCCCTCTGTGTGTGTGTGTTTGTGATTTAACGTGGCTGTGGGTGCATCTGGTTCTGCTGCCTGGCAAAAAAGAAACGCAGCTTCCAATTTTGGGCTAATTCAAAATCCTGCTTTTTCTCGCTGAAAAAAGGGGCATTTTGGTCTTCAAAAAACCAAATCTGATCTTTTCACTGTGCAAGGCGCTGTTAGGCAGGGAGTATTTGAGCTGTTCTTGCACCATTTGTTTACGGTTTGGAAATGAGACCTGAAAAAAACCCAACAGTATTACCATGCTAAACCAATATGGTAAATGACCAAACTGATCTTTTGTACTATTTGTCTTCCAGCATTCCAGGTGGAAATAATCCAGTGCATTTGTATGTTGATTTATTACAGTGTGGAGTAAAAAAAACAACAACAAAACCAGAGAGAAGCAATAGGAAAAAAGGAGGAAAAAGAGGAATGAGCAAAAAAAGTAAGAATAGCATTTTAAACTAATAATAATCTCTCAAATCATTACCTTCCAGTTTTGAAAGGCACCAGGATGCCAGTAAGGGGAGCCCCAGTTCTGCCTCCTCCATGGCCATTGCAGTGCCTGTACAGAGGTGCAGCCACTCAGGGACAGGGGGGCAGCAACCAGCATCCACAATTGGTAGCATGACAATGGAAGGTAAGATTTCCCACCAGTTACAAAGAGGACAGTGTTTTAGCCACCAGTTCCTATGATAATAAATGCACTAATGGCTGCAAGTGGGTTTTCTTTCCATAAAACCTCTCCTTCAATGCCTTCACCTGACACCTCAGGTGCATCGCTCCTTGTTCATCTGTTCCCTATGGAAACCTTCCTTTTTGGCACGTTCCCCTGATTCCAGCTCTAAGTACTGACCCTCACAATCTTTGTTGCTTTATCTTGCTTGGGTGCTTACTCCTGTGCACAGATTCTGTTTGAGTTTTGAGGGAGTACCTCAAAATTGTGGGTTTCTGCCTGATGGCTTAGAGAAGGGGTGGTAGGTAATGGAGTCAAGCTATCATTTGTCTTCAAAACACCAACATGTAATATACTGCTTCAAAAATTGAACTTTTCTTTCCATCCCATTTCTGGAGATCTTTTATTAGTGCCAAGTGCATTTTTCGGGGAGGAACAACCCACCTTTTTACTACATGTTTTCCTTCCAGTAGGGAATAGAACTAATACAATAATATCCATCAGCACGTGCAGGAAGGTGAGAAGTGTGTAGGGGTACTGCACCTTCTTCCTGACCTAGAAACCCTCAAATTTATGAGGTCCAAAGTCTTTCTTTCATATCTTCTGAACTGGAACTGAGGGAAGTAGACATAGAATCATAGAATCATAGAATAGTTAGGGTTGGAAAGGACCTTAAGATGGCAAAGCCTGCTTAGATAGCCTCCTGCTTGGATGTGCTGCCATCCCCATACACACTGCCTGTTTCTCTTATTGTTGCATCAGTTTTGATAGCAGTATAATAATGACATTGTAATACAATGATAAAGGAAGGTGCCTTTATAACCCGCATCTCTGCCTGTTTCCCCAGCAGCACGTGTATATACCAGCACCTGTATGTCAGCATGCACCTCACTGGGGTAGGTGCTTGTACATGGAGCCCGTGCCTGCGTTTTGTCTGCGTGTGTTTTGGAGTAGGGAGCAGAATAAGTGGCTCAAAAAACTCTGATTGACAGCAGTAGTTTTAAGCTCATGCATGTCTCGCTACTTGTTCAATTTGTTTAGTCCAGTGGTCTCCTTTATTAGGAGCCTTAGGGTTTTTCTTTTGATTTGGCAGGATGATTATAATGAGAGCTCCTTAGTGCTGCTACACCAGGGTATCTGCCCACTTGCTCTCAGCCTCTGCTGTATAGCTTGTGATTAATGTAAAACAGTCAGATGCCCTTCAGATCAGTTGAATTTGGGGATTCTATTATTAACATGAAAAGCGTGCTGACCGCACAAAGCCCTTGGTGGTACCAATTAAAGACAGCATCAGTCAGCATTGGCACTTCTCATACCGCTGCTCTTTTTTGTTTCTTATTCTTTATTTCTCTTCATGGCAAATCTTTTCCATGGCAATGATGTCCCATCCACCTCCAGGTACCTGTGCCATGCTCCAACCCCAAGGCATGACTTCCTTGGGTTGCAGGGAAACACCTTGCTTTCCACCTTTCCTGCCCAATTTCCACACCCCTTAGCTGGCTCTCTGTCTGACCAGATGTGAGCAATGGGATTTGAGCACAATATCTCTTCAATATCATCACGCAGAGATGGGGACTCTGGCCTGGATTGCCCCTAATGGAAAGCCCTGTGGTGCTCCTTCCCCACTGATGCAGTGGCTCCTGGCTGCCACCGCAGATCACTGGTTGAATTTCACAGTAAGACCCCAGCTTATCACCATTATCTTTTTATTCCAGTCAGTATTCCTTGAATATCAGAAGTGAAGAGCTGGATTATTCACAAAGTGTCCAGTGTTAAACCCTATTTACATGCAGAAGTTGTGCCAGCTTACCCTGAGGTTAAATCAGTGCAAACCCCTTCTGTGAGGACTCTTCTAAACTAATGAGAATGACCTCCCATAATTTCTTTAATTAAAGAACAACAACAACCTAAATCAAGATAAAACATGCTTCATATTAAATAAGGTTGGCCAAGAAAATGGTCTTGTGTCACTTGAAATGCTGACTACATCTGCACTGACTGAATTACAGCAGTGCTGTGGGCAGAGCAAACCTCAGCTCTGGTGTCTGACTTCTGCTTGAGCAGCAGTGAGAGGGTGTTACATGTGCCCTCACCGAAGGCACCGGAGGTTCTGCCTATGAGGTGGCCAAGGTCTCTCCAACAGTCTGTGATGAATCCCATGCAGCACTTTTGAGGTTTCACGAATTCATATAAGGTGTCTGGATCAAGACAAAGCGCTTTCACATGAAAGCTCCCCCTTCCCTCACTGTGCTGCTCTGTGCTTGTCAGGAAGGAATAAACCTGCACCATGGAAGAGCAGAGAGAAAATCCTTCATTTCTGAAACTTTATCTTCCAGAGTCAGGCTTTGTCTTGCATAAGGCTCGCCATAAATCTGGGGGGTCTTGTAACTTTGATCTATCTATTCCCTCTCTGTCTACAACACGTACTCTGATCGCGCTTCTTAATGGCCTATGAGGAATTGAGGAGCCCTTGCGTAAGGGGAAAACCAGTGCTGGTTTCTTATTTCTCTGCTCATTTCTGAGGCAAAAAAAAAAAGACCTTTAGAAGCTACTTAGATGATCCTTTCAGTTGTGCAGGCAATGGCTATCCTCCTTCCTTTCGTTGCTGATTCAGGAAACCGCTGAGCACAGAAGTAGCGTGGTTTCCCACCCAGCAACAACAATCTCATCACCAGTATCATGACCATCTAAGATCGTCTTGTTTATCTCAAGATATCCCCTTCTAAACTAGCTGCTTTCTATGTCTGTGCTGAGAGATGATTATTCACCTACTTTACACAGACCTAACCCCTTCACTTGCTTGTGTCACCCATTCACATAGGGGTTGGTGTTTCCTTATAGAACTCTCCCCATCAGTGCTCAGACCCCCCTGTAAGGGGCTCTATGCGCAGCAAAGCCAACCAGCCCCATGAAGCTTTGAGATATCAGTGCTGCTCACCGTGTATCATACTGTAACAAGAACCTTATGAACAAAATCAGTGTGATTAATCCTAGCAGAAAACTTGGGCAAAACAGGAATGTGATTTTCTCCTCAATCAATACTATGGAGCTCCCACCAATCTTTGAAGGATGTTTTATTCATGCATGAAAAGATACTGGGGCCCCAATATATTATAGTCATTCGTGTTTAGACCTGTAAATGAACCCCAAAAGAATCGTAATATTTTGCTGCCTGCTCCACATATACACCCAGCTTTCCAGTATATAAATTAAAGATAAACTGCATTTAATCCCATTAAGCATTAAAACGTAAGTAAACAAATTGACTAACAAAATAGAGGGGGATGGCAGCAAAAGAAAATAAGCTCAGCAAATAATTGGTTCTAAGGAAGTTAATGAAAGTTTGTGGTGTGCTTTTTATATGAATAGAGTTCGGAAGAGCTGATGGTTTTGAAGTGTTACTCACAAATCTCCCGTATCCACAATAGATCTTTTGTTAAGCGTACCTGCGCATTTATTGTGTATGACAGCCTAATAAAATGAAGTCATTTGAATAAACACTGTATCAGAATGCCCTATCTTCTGGGTGGCAATGCGCATTTCCCCCGCTGAAGGAAACATTTAACATTCTCCCCATTTTAATACTTTTAATAAATATTTGCAATTCCTGTGATAATGCATAATGGCAGAGCCATGCATTGCCTCCGGAATGGATGTGGCTGCTGGCAGGTGGCCATTTTCCAATTTTCTGTCTCACTAATATACATTTATTATGTATTTCTAAGGGCTTTATATTTTTCCTTCCCCCTCCAGTTTTTGGCTTGCCATAAAATTGCTATTTCATAAGAGAAAGGACTCGTGACAAAGAAATTCCAACTGAACCTGCCACTGACAAATGGACATCTGCTGGCCAAGTCAGAGAAGGAAAGCATTTCCCTGACGTAGCTCTCAGTTTGATCCCTTCCCATTCAGCCAAAGCCACAATACGTTTGGCTCAGAGACTCCTATCTATTACCAAAGTGGTATCAAGAATCAGCTCTTGCTTAGTAATGTGTTCTGAAGTGTGACACTGCATTGCATCATGTTCTGCGTGACATGACATGAAACAACAGAACGTTACACGATGGGTTATGACACAGGGAAGTAAGATGCAAGTTAATATTATGCATTACATATTTATTCCTTTCCCTAAATGGTTGGATCGGGGCATATGATGAGCTGTGAGTGGTCTCTTCTATACTGGCTTTCTACAATAGCCGTCGTTATAGCATCTGAGCATCCACCAGTGGATAATTAAGCCTCTATTGACAGATGAAATCCTTGAATCTTTCAATAAGCACATATCGTTCTCTGTATTTAAGTAGCAGTATTCATTTGAAGAGCATGGGAGCAGTGACTCTCTAAGTATGAAGCATAAACAGACAGGCAATAAGAAGTGGTAAAACTACTCAGATGATGCATACTTATCCTCTAAATGGAAGGAAGCTGATTTTGTAAAACTCTTTATTGCATTCACAATAAAGCAGGGGATATCCTGTATCACAGCGCATGTGCTTCTTGAACATCCTTTCTGGTAGCAAATGATGTTCAGGGAGCACGGTTTGTTATCAGAGAGCTATTTATGATGGCCAAGATAGAAAGGCACTGAATAAATATCTGCAGCTCTCAGGAACTGAAACATGATGGTGAAATAGATGGAAAGAAATATCTCAAATGAGCAGAGGGACAGAACCTCCCCACCAAAGGTGACTGCAAATTCAATAGCTTTTTCTTCTGGTTGTATTCAAAGCTGTGAAGCAACGGGATAATCCAAATTAATTATATACTGTTTGTTACACAAAACTCTATTTTGATTAAACTAATTCCTGGAATGATAAATACAGGCTCTCCAGCAAAGGATAAAGACTGCGCTGTACCTGTACTCGCAACGTCAGGAGAGGTGGATTTGCCTAATCAGATGTTGTTAAACATGCTCAGAAAGAACTTCTTGGCCATCAAGAAGTGACAAAAACATGGTTCATTTTGGCACCTTCCATGCACTTGCTAACACCAGGGAGCACAATCCCACCTTGCTTCAGTTGCACCCTGCACAGAGGAAGAGGTACAAGCGAGGGAGATGGTGTATGGCTGCAGCAGTGACCACCGAGTCTTCCTGCAGAGGCTCACAGCATCCTCAGCATCCAGCCTCAATAAAGGGGCAAATCCCCACCAATTTCATTGCACTTCTTTCCCCTTGTGCAGCCCTTACAGATAACTATATTGATGTCAGTGGCAGGTATAGACAGGCTGGCATTTGCTGAACCTACACTGGCTCAGTGAAGCTTGGCAGGCTCAATTAGGTGGTGGTATAAAAAAGGAATGGGGCCGTTTGCTTTGATGAAAGCAAAGCAGAGCTGCTGCGGCTGGAAACTCACATTTTCCCTGTCGTGGCCGACAGAGTGCATTTGCTCAGGAAAAGTTGCGATTCCTGTTAGATTACTGGTTGGCATTTGACTGTAATTCATAGAGCAGCAAAGGCTACAGAAGGTCTAGTTAGGAAAGATGCTGCTGAGCGGTGTGTAATAGCTGCTGGGGCTGCGTTTGAGTTAATCCACTGCCATCTTTCTTTATCTTGGTCAGACATCACATTCATGTTTCCACCAAAGCAGCAAAGTGACTTTTCATTATGCAAACTACTGTTGCTTCTTGGGCTGGGAAGCCCTCAAAGAGGGTAGGGAGAGGGTATCTTTCTCTGTCCCTGAGCTAAAGTAGGACAAGGCTCCAAACAATTAACTGAGGATTAGGAACAGGCTGCTGTACAGGAGGTGAACCTTGGATTCGCTGCGGAACTATGGCAAGTTGCTTCATTGTCTGCAGTTGTGGTTTTCCCTTTACTTGACCTGTGCTGGCCCCAGTTCAGGAAAGAATCACTGTTTGGAAAAGTGCTTACTGGACTCAATGTGAATGTTTCAGTGCTTTCCTGAGCCGGTCCTGGCTATACTGCAGTGCTGGGGCTGTGCATGGCAAAGGCACATCTCTCACTGATGATCATGGGCTGATGCCAGGGCTCAGACTGCAACTGAGAAGTGCTCAAGTAGAACATTTTTTGTCCTTTTTTTTCTTTTCTTTTTTAAATGAAAAGTAATTGTGTCTCATTCTTCTTCATGGAAAGCACCTATTTTGAAAGAAATTCAGCTGAAAATCATGAGGCTTTGGTGCAAACTTTTCAGTTAACCACTAGATTTTATCACCTGTCTGAAACATTATTGGAATCTGAAGTATGTGTCCAAAAAGATTATTATTTTACATAAATATTACTAGATATTTATGTAAAAAACATATAACATATTATAAATATATATTATATATCAGTAATACATATTATATGAGTATATATTTAATTATATGACATGTATTAAAATACATAATATATACTTATATATATTTATACATCTTTTTCACATGATTTATGTAATGAAGGATAAAAATGCTAATAGATAGTTGTATAAATTATTTCTGATAGGGTGATGCTCTAATATCATTTATATAGCACAAATAGTATTGTAACAATATAACACAAATAGTTTTATATTGTTCTATAAAAATTCATAATTATATATAGGATTAAATTAGGGATTCAGGAGAAAAAAGAAGTCTTCCTCCTTTGAAACGGACAATAATCGAATGCTGGGGTGAACAAGGGCCCCCCCAATACCTCCTCCTGCCACTCTCGTCAGTGGCAAAGTGCTGCTCAGGAATTAATTCTCTGTTATTAAACATTAGACTTTTCTACCTGCTTTTTTTTGGCTACTTCCTGCATTAACAGCCTTGCTGCCTGTTTAGAGCTGCGTTGGGGGCTTGCTCCTGTGCAAGATGTTGTTGCAATTAACCCATCTCACACTGGAGAACTGTGGTTTGGTTCCATTTACTTTATTAAGCGGGGGATACGTCACTATGGGTTTGCGTTGCTCGTGTTCAATGCAAGTTGATAAGAACCAGCTATTTGAAGGAATGTAGAAAAGTAGATTAAAGGTTTCCTGTCCCCTCATGGTTAGCTTTCTCGTAGACGAAATGAAGACTCTGTGAGCGGGCACAAGCTGGTGATACCATCAGTTCCTCCACCAGTAAGCTGACAGTATCGGCGGCCTGAATCTGAGCATCTCTCGATAATGATTTCCTTGTGAGAAGAATTCGCATATATGTGTTTCTTCCTCTGGTGCATGCATGCTGTTTCCTTAGCAATGAACTGTGGATTATGGTCCAACTCTGCTGGGTCAGTTGTCAAAGTACAGTAATTCACCTAAGCATTTTTTCTGAGGGGCGCACTAGTATTTTTGAGGCAGGATGCTCTCTGAAAGGGGATGCACCCCAAGATTTAATCTCAGAGCACAAAACTCGCCTCAGGTACGAACAGCAGGTAGATGAATGGGAAACGAAGAAATTGCTGAAGACAAACTGCACTTTGCCCAGATGATGCACTTGAGTGAGGAACCTGATCGTCATGCAGAGATTTCAGCTTGTGCTGGTGCTGCATCGTGGTACCCTGACCCTTTAGAACCTCAACCCCCAGACCTGCAGGGGATCATGTGCGTTGTCCCAGCAGCGAGTGCCTTGCTGCTGATTTCATCTGTTTCAGAGTTTAGTTCCCTTGCAGAAGGTTTCTCTGAAGTAACTTTTCATTACAAAGGGTTGCCATTAAAGAAAACAGAAGAAACAAAAACCAGCAAAATCAAGGTAAGAAAACCCACCTGAAAACAGGGAAAACTGCGATTCTCCATGAATCTTCTTTGGCCCATACTGTAAGTATTTAATAGGATACCTTGTAGGAATAGACAGCAGCGGATTCCTACAATAACTTAAAGGACAGCCTTTTCCTCTCACTTCTTTTACAGCACGGCCCACTCGTCCTCCTACCAGATATTGCTTGCACAGCATCACCATTTCTCTTCGGATAATCAGTATAGGTTGGTAATAATGCATAGCAACACACAATTAAAAATTAATAGTGAAATGATGACATTATTCTCTTGTAGCAGAACCCCCTCCACCTTCCAACAAAGGCCTTTAAAGCACTTTGGCTGTTTCCCAAATTAGCTAATTAATGCCCTGCCTAGCACTACTCCCATGATGCACACGTGCTATTACCAGGCAGGAATTGCTGCTGTCCACCCAGGAATGGGGCAGGTGGCAGGGAATGCTCTGCTCAGCATCCGTCAGCCCCACCATGCCTGGAAAACCTGCTCCAATGGCAACAGCATAGCCAGCCAGTGTTTGATACTATTGGAGTCATCCGTGGCATTTGCAACTGCAAGGCAAGGCGTTGGGAAGTCTGGAGAGAGGGGATTTGCTTTCCTCACCGCCAAAACAAAGGCTTTGCAATGTTACATATATTATTCTGATCACAAAAGTATCTTGCATTAGGGCTTTCAGCATGAGATAATTGACCTTGACATTGCTTTCAGCTGAGGGCACGTAACTCTTATCGCAGTGACTTATCTTGAAGGAAAGCGTGCAACTGCAAGGAATATTTACTTACCATCTCCTCTTTCTTTTTTCTGTGCTCTGCAAGGACAAGTAGGCAGAAGCGTAGTGAGGGACGGAAGGCATTTTATGTGGATGAACACATGAAGAGGTGATTATGTATTGCTAAAAGTCTAATCCTTGGATAAACTACAGTTTGCTATTAATTCTTTGGAATTGCTTAGCTGCTACTTAACATTTCCATGACTTAACAATTATATTCTTGAGCTAAGAGTAACTTTCCAACCAAATGTGTAGGGATTAGAAACATTGATAATTATATTAATTAATATTAATGGCAGGGACAATATTTGTAGTCATATGACAAACAGGAGGAAAGCAGGGCTTTAATTTTATCAATTAATTCTCTTTCTAATTGCTTCCACCATTCAATTGTCAGAACGTGTTCCACTTGCAGCAAGAATGTGTCAAGCAGGAAACGGAAAGTTAAGGGGAAGGGGAGATGTGTGTTTGTACATCCAGGCACACGTTTAGCCTTGGCTGTGGGCTTTGCATTTTCTCCTGTCTATTTATTATAACTGCCAATCATATGAGTAATGGGTTCAGTCTCACTTGAGATGGGTTAGTAGGCAGAGGCAGTCAGGAGCACAGAACATCACTTACTGAGGAGCTCTCCATGTTATCAATGTCCCTCTTCCCACACCTTGCCATAGGTGCAGGATGAGCAGAGTCCAGCAAGCCAAGCAGACCTTGGACAAGAGCTCAGTGTGTGTATCTATACAGACTACTCAGATTTGTTTAATACATCTGGTTGGATCAAAGCTGTCTCTAGAGGAAGGCAGAGAGCTGCAGTCCATTGGCCTTAATCCTTCCCTATGCTCCCATATCTTTATACTGCTCCACCCGCTCAACGCTGCCATAAACCCAACCTAATCCACCCTAGCACTGCCTGGTGTGAGGAGAATCCCTCACCAGATCCCTTACTGAGCATCACAGCTGCCACAGAGGCTTCTTGGCACCAGGAGGGAGGTGAAACCCTCCCTGCAGATGCGTCCAACTCAGGGAAGAGCCAGGAGATGATGCTCTTGCTTGGTGTCCCAATAGGCCTGGGGTGTGCAAAACCCAGCAATAGGGATGGGAGCATCCACTGGGGAAAAAAACATATCCATAAAATTTTCTGCATGAAAATCTCCATGTCCTGAAACCACTTTCCTCAGGGAGATTTCAGCCTATAAAGAAGCTTTAATGTGTTGAAGTTTCCCTCCACACAGAGCCTTCACCACATAGCAATCCAAGAGGCCAATAAAACAAATAATCCCTATCTATCTCCTGGGGCAGTAAAAAGGAATGCCACCAGCTAAGAACTGTGCCTTTGATGCTTCTACAGGCAGGCACCAACAACCCCTACAGCTGCTAATCCCCTTGCGTGGCTTTACATTTGCTGCCCTCCCAGTCAGTGCCCGGGTGCTGTGATGTTTCAGCATCTGCTTTTCTTCTCAGCTCATCCCTCCTCTGGTCTTCCTTTGGATCGCATCCCTGTAGCAGTGACAATCCCAGCCAACGCTGCACAGGCCGAAGGGAGCCGTCACCCAGTACATGCTGCTCCATTTGCCTTTTGGCTTTGCCAGCTAAACTGGGACAAGTTGCTGTCTGCTCGGCCCAGCTACATGGGTACTGGGGGAACATGTCCTGGGGACTTCCTTATCCCCATCCCAGTGAATGTGGGGGATTCTCACTCATGAGGATTGGGGAATACTCCCAGATTTCTGCTTCTTGTCGGCTGGATGCTCTGCCCATTCCATTGCCCCTCCTTGCTGACATCCAAAGCTGCTCCCCAGCACATTTGCATCTACGCATATTTTTAGGCTAAAACCAGGCAGCATGATTCTACCTTGTTGTGCAAGACTGTCAAAAAGGCATTCAGGACAGATTCGGGTCTTTTGTGTGGGTATAAACGTTGCTGCTTCTCCATATCCCCATCAGGAGACAGAGCTCAGAATTAGTCCTTTTGTGTTTGTTTCCACTACACCGGGATGGACCTGTGAGCCTTTGCTTTTCCCCATCAGGAAGCAGAGATTTAACGTATTGAACGCACCAGAATTGCTTAATGAGTGCTCAGTGAATATTAATAAAAGTTTGGACGTGACTCAGGCTACAATGGATGAGAAGTTTGAAAGCTTTGGTTCAAGATTACAGGAGGCTGTGAGAAAATATGGTCTCCAGCAGCTAGCATATAGTGCAGATATTTCACTATCCAGGGATCTCTAATTACTAATAATGTACAGGAACAGTATGATATGTCCTTACAATCGCAGAATCCTTTTCAAAGATAATCTTTAATAGTTTATTTGACAACCTGTAAAATTACAGAAAATTATTAGGCTGGGGAATTACAAAAATCCCCATGGCACAGTCAAACAATAAAATTATAATTACCTGTGGGTAATTGAAATTTAACTGTTTTTTTATTGTATATTACACATCAATAGCAACATAAGTTCAAGAGTGTCCCCCTCCCCTCCCTTTTCTTTTCCTTACAGAAGCGGGGAAAATGGACAACCCTGCTGGTAGCTTGTGAGCCCTTGTCACAGAACAGAGCTTGAACAATTTCGATTAAAGCAGTACGTTCGAGACTGTCATTAGACCTGCATTAAATTACATATCTGGAATGTTAAAAATAAAGAGTACTGAAGCTTATTCACAGCTGCCTGTGGTAAAGTATGGAGTCAAGGTTTTGATTATCTTTAAAGTTCTTATTTTTCCCTTTTCTAAAACTTATTGTTTCATCAAACAAATATCTAGCGCATTTAAGAACAGTATGAGCACATGAGCAGAATTGCTTAAGATGGATAAAGCGTTAGCGTGTTTCCATTCTGTGCTCGGCAGTATTGTTTAGTACTAACAATGGTAATTTATCAATTATACAAGAGGGAACAAAGCACTCTGAGCTCCAGAACTACCTATTACAAGGCCCAAAGCTTGAGACCCCTTCCAGACCTCGGGAGGCATCATTTAACGTGAGCGCTTGCATTACCAGCCTTTGCCTTGTCCTCTCTCGGTGACCCCACGGCGGCTGCTCAGTACTCAGCACCGCGGCACATCAAGAATTCCATGGCTTTTTTTTTTCCTAAACCAGGAAAATTGTAACCTTTTTTCTTCTTTCCTTCTGAACCAGGGCTCCTGATAATGAGGCGTGACTGTTCCCTACCCCTCCTGGCGGCAGCCTGCTCTTCTTGTCTAGGAGGTGAGCCCATCCAGTCCCCTCTCGCTGTGTCGCTTGGGATGGCGTTAGGGATTTTTAGAACAAGCCTAAGGACAAACCCCAACCTTTTTGGATGCAACACAAACCCCCAGATATGGTATGCTGGACAATTCATTGTCCATATGACAGCTTTGTTACGTACAACTGAGATGCACAATGACGGTGTTTGCTTCTGTACACGGATCAGGCTGGCTACTTCAATTTGATTCTGTAAAGTGCTTTCTGATCATGATGTGAATGTAACTGCACAAGTTAAAATAGCTCTGTTTTATTAAGAGTTTCAATTAAAATGTTTAATAGACAGATTTTATCGTGAGAGAGGCATCACAAAGGCTGAGTACAACATAATGGTGAGGCAGGTATTGTTATGATTATTATTACTGTTATTTATGTATAAGCATTGAATTATTAACTGAAAACTGGGAAATCAAGTCCCTGCACCCCAGAGAACTCACAAGAACAGCTTTTTTTTTGGGCCAGGCAAAGCATCTCTGCTTTGTGGCACAAGTAATGGTGCATATACCCCGGTCTGGAAATCTGTGACCCTGAATGGGTTTTCCCATTTCCAAAGATCAAAAGTGGCAGAAATTCAGTTGGATCCATCATTGCCTGCCTTTTACTCTTCCCATTGCCTTTTCTTCTCTGCCTTTTGGTGCAAGGGCCATCCCTGCATGTTAGAGCTGTTTACTCTGTGTCTGTTTACCCAGCAGAGCAGCTGGAAAGTGCTCATCAAAGTGGTATTTGAAGGCTTTTACCAGGAACCTGAGAGGTATTTTGCCTTCCTCATTGTGTTTTGGCCTCCTAAAATCTAAAGTGGAGCATCTGTATTAGAGTTAAACCAAGAATAAATCTTTCAGAAGGAGAAACCCCAAGAGGGACTGTATCATCGAAGCAGTTAATGGTCTAAGCTACAGCAGAGAGGCAGGGCTGGCCCAAAACTCACGGTCCTTATGCCAAATAGCCATGACCTTCTATAACACAGTAAGGAGACATAGCTGAGAGAGTTTTGTTTTGCTCTAGCTGTTTCCTAATCTCGACCCTTGACCAACACCTGAAGGCCATAGGAAAGTTTTCCTCCATCCTTATCTCAGCCCTCATTCCCTGGCAGATTCCAGCTGCTGAGCTCAAAAAAGAGAAGTGGAGAGCGGTTGTCCACTAGGATTTATATATACGGGATGCTTGGAAGCTAAATCTTCCAACCACTGACATGCACCACACTGTAAGACAAAGAGCAGGAGATAAATTTTCCTGCCTTTGAAATTTCTGCTCGTGTCACTCACCCAAGGCTAATTTTTACCATTGTGACTCCAGTGAGAAGAGCTATCCTGACATGAGTGTCTTACTCTGCTCTGTGATGCCGGGATGAAGTGAGAGCTAAGGATGAGCAATTGTAGCACTGCCAGGATTCAAGCCAGGTCAGATTTGTCATTTGCTAGAAGTGCCTTGTTTTTTGACGTAGGGATCAGGGAAAACACATTGATGCAACATGTGGAGAAGGACAAGAAGGTCAATATTTGCCCCTATAAATATGATTCAAACAGACCCAAGCCTCATGGTAATGGCAAAACATTTCCAAGTGAAAACAGAAGCTTTTAGGGATAGCCATTGACACTGAGTGCAACATAATGGGAGGGTCCAAAATCAGGGAGCTCCCTAGGGAAATCATCATTAATGGTCCTCATTTTGCTCCCATCTGTAGGGTGTCTGAGCTCACAAGTGTTTAGGTAAGGAAGGCTGCAAGTTCCAAATGAGGTTCGGCTGTTTTTCCTTCTCATGGATGAGGTTAGAAGGTTAATAAAAGAGTTAATCCTGGTCTGCCCTGCAAAATGGAACAGCTCATGTATGTGAGACTTCAAAAGGCTCTGGAGTGTGTGTGTATGGGTGGTGTTATTTCCTGACAGAGCCGTCCCAAGAAGACGGGGGTTGCTTTTTGGAAGAGGAGTTTGGCCTTTAAGTAAATCAGCTGGAGTGAAAATAAAAAGGTAAAAACTAAAATGGTTTTGAGAGTAAATCCTTATTGAGTTGACTTAAACTTTTAAATACGTTAAAAGTTTGAAGGGCTAAAAAGAAATAGTCAATTTAGGGAACATTAAGCTAAAGCATCTCTCCTCAAATTGGAAAAATAACAAGGATAACAGTGAGAAATACGATACAGATTTACTCACTGGTTTGGTGGACCTGGAAATATTTTGTGTTGCTTTCACTCTGGCCATTTGTAACCACGGAAGGGTTGCAGAGCACAGATAGAGGACAGGCCCTGTGGGTACAGCGGGGGGTTGGACACTCCTGTTTCTGGCCTCCACATTATGCCCAGCTGATTATAGCACCAAGCAGTTATTTATAAGGAGAGCTGGGTGTCCATTTGCTTTCCAGCACTAAGGGAATGCCTACTGCACAGCACACAAAATCACTTCAGGCCCTGTTAGGTTCTTCTGGAGAAATATATACTACAGTGTGGGTTGCTTATATGCCTCCATGACATGATATTCCTCCTGCATAGATGAGGCTCCACACTAAGGAACAGTGTAAATGTTATAGTCGATATCCCTTGGCAGAGAAACTGCACTGCAATTTCGTCTTTCTTCTTTCCTTCCTCCTGCACAAGGCTCCTGTGCTAGCAGCTACCCATCTCCTATAAGGAAATGGCACTGTGTTAGAGTTTTATAGTGTATCATATTAAATTTTATAACAGTGCTTGGTGTTTTCAAAAGACTTGGGGGGGAAACAGCATCAATCAAGGAACCACATTTGATAGACTTGGAAGGGGTCTCCTGGGTCATTTTGTCCAAGACCTCTATGAAACAGGAAGGCTTCTGCAAAAGACCTTTCCCATAAATGTATCTAACCTTTCCTTAAAGACATTGAGTGATTGTGCCATAAATACCTCAAGCAGGTAAACTAGTCTGATTGACCTTACGACCAAAAAGTGGTTCCTAATACTGTATATAAGGTACAATTTTCCACTCCTTCAGCTGTAGCTAAGCAAGAAAAAAGGCCAAATACACAGTAATGGGCAACACCACAGACTGTGCAAACAGTTTTGCTTTCACTTTACTGCCATCCCCTACCATAAATCTGGATGTACCACTGATACTTGGTTTTCCAGTGTAGTGTCTGCGATCCTTGTGGTATCTATCTCACTTTGTCTCTGCCTTTTGGAGAGCCAGCATTACAGAGTGTGGAAGTAACAAAGACGTACGAGCAGCACTTTCCGATTCAGAAAGCCATTCAAAACCCTATGCCATGCAGTTAAAGTGTTTATTTCTATTTTCTATTTATTGGAATTTGTGAGCTGTTTCTCATCAGGATCACGGGAGCTGGGGGAAGCACAGGCCTTTCCTTGTCTCCATCAAGAGTGTCAAAGAAGAATTTTCATCCTCTTCTAACAATTGTGCATATAGAAAAATAAATACCTGGTAGTTCAGCTGTTTGTGGTTGCAGAAGTAATGCACTGTGGGCTGGTTGTGGCCCCATCCTGCTCTGCTGCTTTTCTCTCAGTGAATTTTAGAAGTGTCGTTCTGTGTAGATGTGTTATTAAATCACAGACACATTCAGTTCTGAGAGCTGCCTCAGCTGCACATAAACTATCTTTGTCTTGCCTTTTTCTGCCTTTTCTGATGGTGAGAGAGCTGAAGGCTGCTCTCCCTCCCACCTGTTTCTGTCAAGTGCATGGTACTTATGGAAAGGGGTTGTCTCATGGTGTCCACCTCACCTGGATCACCATTACCTAATTCATTCTGGATGCAGGAGGATGCTAGACACCCTTCAGGGCATCCTTGCAGCTCCCAGGGAAAAGCAAGCCTTAAAGGCTGAATATGCCACTGTGGTGCTGCTGTCAGCTGTAGGAATGAACAACCATCTTACAGTCACACAACAGGTTTTGCTGTCACCAGCCACTTGCTAAACATCACAGAGCATCACACCTAAATGAGACACTGAATAGGTCCAGTAAAAGCCTGTGAAAAGGCTTGGGACAAATGTTATTTTAAGGGAACCCCAGCAGGCCCAGCTGGCCAGCCTGCTTTACTACCAACACTGTTCACAACCTGACCCAGAGAACCATATTGCAGAGTGGCTGAGGAACACTCCAGAGGAATTTCTTCTTCAGAAGACCTGAGAAAGAAGTTTGACAAGGTTGAGCTGTCCTGAGCTTGGTTTCAATGACCATTCAGTGTTCTAGGGTAGAGCAGGCTGTCTTCCTGTTTTGTTTCTTGGTCCAGGAAAACTGGAGTCAGGTCCTGAAAGCAAAAGACACAAAAAAAGTGAGGTAATTTTGACAGAACACGATGATCCTGGGTTTAAAGACACACTGGTGTCTCCGCATGGCCCTACCTACGCTTCTGTGCTGTGCCTCCTTTATGCCTTATGCCTTCAGACTTGCTCTTATTTGTCCTTTGCTCAGTGTTGATCATTTCATTAAGATCTTTTCTATAAATGCCTTTTCTATACAATTAACTAAATGCCATCCTTTCTCCAGAGTTTTAAAGTATTTCCTTAGTATTTAATCACATAGCAATACGGGCTCGAATACACATTGTCCAGTTGTTTAAGTGCAGAGGGTGGTGAGGTCTTGACAACTCAATCTGGTATTATAAAATCACAAGGGAAATACCTATGCCAAGAAAAGGAATGCAAACACTAACAGACCTGCTGTTTATTGTTTATATTCCTTTCAGCCATTGCTGGCTTCCCACTGAACCACCAAAGCAGGCTCCCCTCACCATAACAGCTCATCTTCATCCCTGTCCTGTCCTGAGCTCTGGCTGCTCCAGCAGCCCCTTCTCTGCTGAGACAATTTGAAGCCCACAGCCATTTGCTTACACAGGATCCCTGACTCACATAATAAACTCAGGTTTGCGTCATGTTGACCTGCTTCAGTCCCCACATCCCCTGTTTTCCTCTTGGTGCTTCTCCATTGTGAATCTCCAGATTGTGAATAAATAGAGAAACACAGGTTTGTTCTGTTCCGTCGAAGGGGGAATGAGGACAAACAGGGATAGTTCAGCTCTTTTATTATTAGTATTATATCCTTTTTGAGGGAGGGTTTTTGTTTTAGCCCAGACGAGTTCTGACCTGTACCCATACCCGTACTGTTAGGTACTGCTGGAAACAAAATGGTGCATTTGCATCAGGTGCTCCTAAACAAAATATAATGACAAATATCATAGAGATTTTCTGATCCTGCTCAGAAGCAAATACGGGGCTGCATCTTGCAATCCATTTGGATATTTACAACAGAACATGGCATATCATTTAATTTAAATATGCAGCATGCTCAGTGTAATTAATGCTGTGCAGTGCCTAGAAAATCCTGATTTCTTAATGTGATACAATGCATGCATGCTGAGACCTTTTTTTTTTTAAAGTACTGTATCATTTTGGATCATTAATGGGGAGGCACAACCACTAACCAGGAAAAAGAGCTTTGCTCACTTGGCTCTTTATGAAACTTCCATGCAGCTCCCCAAAATATGATGCAAACTACAGGTTTGTTTTATAAGAGAGGGGGGGAGTCAGAGATTTAATTTTCCCTTGACACAGCATGATGCCTGAATAGCCAGGCAGCTATTCCTAAATTATGTGCATTTCATTCCTAGGAGCTGTGAGCATTTTGAATGGGCTGTTGTTAAATACAGTACACAAGCATAAATACTCGAGGGAACAGCTAGCTGAGATTTTGGCATGAGCAGAAATCTGTTATCTATCGTGGAAGTATCTGAGCACATAATAATAATGCATATTGATTTGTCAGGAGTGCTAAGAGAGGGGGTTTGGTATTCTGGGATGAGAACTGTTAAACTTGGGAACATCTTGTGTGATTATAATAAGCCACGGTATTTGTGTGCTGTGGTTCTGGCAGGGACAAAACTACTCACACATAATCTTTAGACCTGAGAGGCTGGCCTGGCTCTCAGTTTTGGAACTGAACCTAAGAGCCTCAATGCATGATAAAGACATGTACATTATACATAAATATAATACATAAACGAAGCGTGGGGAGTTTACAGCTGTATCGAGATAGATGACAGGTAACAAAAAGGCAGTGTGCTTGGCAAGACGGGTGAGGGCCAAAAGCCCTTCAACATCAGGAGCTTTGCAGCCATGACTTCAGTGAGCTTGGCTATTAGTTTCCTACTTTATCAAGCAGGTCTGATTTGAATTGTGCAAAAAGAAGAGAAAAGGAAAAGGATTCACAACCCCTATCACTTTGCAGGGTTATCAGTTTCTACCAGAACACACTATAAAAGCTCTGCTTATAGACTTGTTGATAGCAAAGCAAATTTTTCAGGTCCTCTAAATAAATCTGTTCCTAAATATAATGCTTCAACTTCTATATTCTCATCTGACACCTGACAATTCAACCTTAAGAGTAATTGGTCCTGTCTTTGAACCTCTGCAAATACTGTATGAGGAGGGTGGACAATTTATTGATTTAGATTGATTTTTGCAAGAAGCATATGAGACAGATACAGTACCAGGTGTCACACGCTATATATAGTACGCTCCTCGAGACCATCCACAGGCATTGAGGCAGGGTTCAAGAGTATACCCAGGTAATGTTGAGCCAGTGCTTGCAAACAAAGCCACCCTGCTGCATGATACTTCACTGAGAAAGAGACCTCAACCAGAAACAACTGAACTGGCCAAGTTTGAATTTCAGGGTGAGATGACATGGCTTTCCTGTTGGGAAGCAGCCCAAGCTATGTGCAGGAACCCAAAGGGTTATTCTAGGGCAGGTTGCTCAACCCACTGAACTCTTCCTATTGATGAGCCTTAAGAAGGGGCTGGAGGAATGATCAGGCGTTTTCATGCCTGTAAGTATGTTTTTCAGTGCTGTGGTTAGTTGAGAACCTTAGAAGCCAGGGCAGTGGATTTGCTGGGAGTGAAAACATTTGTGAACTGGCTGTTTGGTTTGTGACAAAAATTGTCACTGGTATTAATAGCTCTGAGCCCCAGGAAAGCCCTAAAAAACCCCAGGGAAATAGCAGAACAAAAGGAAACAGAAACAAGATGGCACTGAGGGTCTCATCACTGGGGAGGATGATTAAGATGTGAGACAGAGGGCTGTCCCACTTGTGTACCAGTTTGGCTGGGGAAATCACCCTCCTCCCGCTGCCTTGCTTCCCTCATCTATAATGAGGGAAGGAATAACTCTGCAGCACACTTTACACTGGCATTGCATGCTAACTTCATTACTGTTTGCAACAGCCTGTGCAATCCTCAGAGGAAAGGAATAATAACAAAGGAAAAAAAAAAGAATGATAATTACCAAGCACACAGTTTTCATCTCTAATCTTCATTTCAGGATTCACTCTTTCTGATGTCAGTATTTTGCAATGGAAGAATGAGAGATGCAAAGTTTCTGTTTGATGGAAGTAAATTCAGATTTAATATTGCCGGGGAGCCGGGTGTTTAATACACTGGAGCAGGCTGCAGGCAGCCGCCCTGTTTGCTGCTCCTTTGTACCAGTTCAGGAGCATGCCCGTGAGCAGGGAGAGAAATGGAAAGGGGCTGCTCTGAATTTCCAAGGAGTGTGTGTGGGGGGGATGACAGTACTTTGTCATTTAGCTCTGTCACGACAATTGGGAGTGTCGCACAACGAAACAACATGACGTGCGCCTGGTAAATGAAGAGTTTTCCAAGTGATGTACAGCTGCCAAAGCTGTTGTTTGGTCACAGAGTGAGGCAGAAGAAAAACCGCTCTGAAGAGGCACACTTACAAAGTGTCATAGAATCATAGAATTATAGAATGGTTTGGGTTGGAAAGGATCTTAAGATCACCCAGTTCCAACCCCCTGCCATGGGCAGGGACACCTCACACTAAACCATGTCACCCAAGGCTCTGTCCAACCTGGCCTTGAACACTGCCAGGGATGGAGCATTCACAACTTCCCTGGGCAACCCATTCCAGTGCCTCACCACCCTTACAGTAAAGAACTTCTTCCTTATATCCAATCTAAACTTCCCCTGTTTAAGTTTTAACCCGTTACCCCTTGTCCTATCACTACAGTCCCTAATGAAGAGTCCCTCCCCAGCATCCTCATAGCCCCCTTTCAGATACTGGAAGGCTGCTCTGAGGTCTCTCAAGTTTGTTGTAAAGTGGTTTCCTCTGTGTGTTTAGCCCATTGGCTATATCCTATGAGCAACAGGAAAACACCCTCTTATATCACGCACTCAGCTTCCGACCTGCTGAGGACTTTCCACAAACTCTTTAGGAATTTCCCTCTTTTCGTTAAATTGGGTTGGCTCTCATTAATAAAAGAATGGTCTAATGGAAAAGAGTTTCTAAAATTATACTGTAACCTAGAATTGCAGGATTCAGCTTTCTGTGCCTGAAGAAAAAGATTCCAAGGCATTAAACTTACTTTATCAAGCATTGCACCTGACATGCTCTCATAAATTTTACATACATTTTAACTTATTTTAATATTATGCAGGCTTGGTTTAAAATATTCCCATGAAGTAACTAAAATGAAGCTGCTCAGCCATAAATTAGAGCTAAAAAAATACTTGTTCCCCCCCCCGCCCCATCAATATTTCTTTACTTAAAATCATGCCTTGTATGTAAGTTAAATTTTCCCCTCCTGAGATACTTTGTGTAGCTTAACAGGCCTACCACAGAACCAGTGAGCTCTATTTCTGTAGTGTTAAATGCAGGCCCTTCACTGCTTTAAAGCGTCTCACCCAAAAGCACACGCGCAACCCTTCCACGACAATACTTCAGCAAGGCCCAGGGCCCACAGCTGAAGTTGAACCATGTTCTTATATACATATATAGGAGCAGCCCTGTGTTGGCTGGGCAGATGAAGGCACGGTGGGCAGCTCTGTGGTGATGCCTCTTGCAGCCCATCATGGTCCTAACACCTCACGGATACCCCTTTGGTTGCGACATCCCTTTGGCCAAGATCACCATTCAGCAGGTAACACCATCATCGACAACTCATCACAGAGCTCCGTTTGTGTCCCCATTCCTGAAGCCATTTCAAAGGCTGAGCTAAACTACACAAACATTTGCCTATCTAGACATAACAGGACTGTTATGAAATCCTGTCAGCTTGTTGCCATTTAGCCTGAACACACGCTGCATGTGTCTGCCGGGCCATACTTGGGCAGCTCTGTAGCACGCGCCCTGTCCCAGACACTGCAGTGATTATGTCTGAATGCTCCTTATCTGATTGAAAAGCCGACAATGCCGCACATCTGCGCTCGCGAGGCTCTGCTGCCGCACTGCCACGCCAGTATTTATTTTGCTTCTCCAAGTTAGTTTTCCTTGAGAAGCAGCAGGGGCCTTCTTCAATGAACTGAAAAATGTGCGTTGTATGAGGGTCTGCGGAGGGTTTGTGCTGGAGTTCAGCGGGCAAATGCGAGCTGGGGAATGACATTTCAGTTAAACATTTGGTTTACATCTTTATATGCCAAAAATATTAATGTCTTGACTTTAGCAAACTGAATTCAGCACATTAGAGTCCTTTTTTTTTCCTTTAAATGAAGTAATTATAGCCAAAACGTTCTGTGGGTATTTATTCTTCCTTCTCAAAGGTGGAGTTTTGCACATGAACATTTGGGTTTCGGGGCTGAATTGTCAGTAGCTGCTCACTTGACACTCCCCCGTTAGTTTGCATTGGAAACCACCAGTAGTTTCTTTTCTTGTGTTTATTGTGTTACCCTCAGAGCTTTGATCAAGACATTCTGGATAACAGCAGATCTAGCGAAATGCCTCTTTGGTAGTTTTGAAGCAGAAATGAAGAATGTGGTTTGTGTCAAAGGATCTGTGAAGACAGTTAAGGTAATTGAGAAGCGGAAGGGCATGGATGGAAGTGCAGCTGAATGTCCTCTTCCATCTAATTGCATCAGGAATTCTACATTAACATGCAAGTCCTGTCCAAAGGGAAAAAAATAAAAAGCTTATTTTTAGGTAGAAGCCCTCAGTGAGCAGTAAATTACCCATAATATCCCCCAAACTAGCAATTAGCCCTGTTTGCTGACTACCTGAATTGTTTCACAGTAGTTCGGCACAGGCTTACCAGTTATCACCATACTTATCATCAGAGACGCGGCGTTTGGCTCCCGCAGCGCCACATACTCTGTGCCTAAGGTCAGCCATAATAACAAATACGTTTTATTTGCTTCTTTCGGCCCTTCAGAACTGTTTTCTCAGGCTTTTAGTATATGAGGAGAGCTGATGCTGCCGTGCAGCTTTAAATGGCAGGGATCTGAGAACAGGAAGCGATTCGCAAGTGTGAGTATACTTTGGTATTAGTGAATGTGAGTGATTTCTGTCGATTCCCCTGTTAGCAGATAGCCTTAAGCATCTGCTCTGAGAGAAAAGAGCTTTCTACCAATTTCTAGGGTTTCCTCTTCAGAAGTTCTGATGCTGGAAGATGTTTTTCAACACGAGCCTGGAACTGAGGAGTGTAAAACTGGAAAACATGGAAACAAAAACCTATGGAAATTCTTTCCTTAAGGCTTCTGAGCAGTTTTCATACCCCTGAATTTGCCAAAATAGTAACTCAGGTTTGAAAACGAAAGCTATATTACCTGCTTTGGCAGCAGAAATGATCAGGGGCATATACACACACACAAATGCAAGCACACTTATCCTAACAGCATTGTTTTCCCTGAACAGGCCTTGGTTTTAAAGAAAGAAAACTGAGAGTGACTTAAGCATTTGAAAGAGAACACAGAAATGTCTGGACCTGAAGCATTAAAGTTCTGATTTTTAAGCACTGTGCACACCTTTCTGAGTAATGCTCTACTTTACACATTATTTCTCAGGCAAAATGCAACTGAATTAACATACACCTACTATTACCATTTAAATCCCATTTTCCACGCAGGTTCTGCATCCCATTGTACTGTAACTCTGCCTCTGATCTGGACTAGGTCTGAGTCCATCAGGGAATGAAGAAGACAGAGCAGGAATTCATGATGAAGAGGAGCATTTGACAACTGCTGCTCGTTTGCAAATGCACTCCAAGAAGCAGAAAATGGGAAGATGGCCTTTGTCTGGCTCTGGCTAAAGTGCTTCAGCTTCTTGTTTCCCAAGCAGGAACATCAGCTCTGTGAGCAGACAAACTGCCTCCTCCGTGTAGCCAAGAGAGGCTCTCAAAAGAGCAAACCATCTGTTAAAGGGTAAGCCATCACTCTGACTCTTTTTGCTCTTGTAGGGGCAGATGAATGTAAAGCACAGTGCATGGCTACAGGTTGGTAGAAGGAAACAGCCCTGAGCTGCCCTGCCACTTTATACCTACTGATGATGCTGGAAAACAAAGGCAAATGACACAGAGAAGACTAGGTGAAAGAATGATTCCCTTCTCTAAGTCAGGACACAGGGAAAAGAGTCATACTGATCAGCTTTACCATGCTGAGAATTGCTCAAAATGACCCCAAACCTCCACTGTTTGAGCATGAGATCCTCATGCAGGGATCCACAGGCAATGAGCTCCAGCTCAGTGAGACACAAGGTGGCTGGCCATCTCCATCAGGTACTCCAGGGGAAAAAGGGAAGCCTTGGTGGGGACAGTGCTAACCTTTTCCTAGGGAAAGATAAAGTCTTTAGGTTGAATGTCAGTTCCACCCTTATTAAACCAGGCCTTGACTAAGAAAAATAGAAATAAGCTGACCATAAATTCACAGTCATCCCCGTTGTGAGCATGTACGTGCATACCTGGCCCAGGCAGGCAAAAGCAGATTGATTAAAACACAAAGTTCACCTTGTTTTCTGAGCTGAAAGCTCATGCTGTTTCTTGGCAGAACAGGCATGTCAGGCCTGTAATAACCACTTGCTACCTTGCTTCAATCAGCGTTAAAACCAGCACAATATTAACATCTTGGGGAAAATCCATCTGGAAACTGCTTTCTGGGGAGGGAAAAATGAAAGGGAGGGAACTGGATACCACACCCAGAGTTTGTTTATGTCTTGATTTCATAGTGACTTTAAGGAACTTCAACCTTTTCCCTCTCCTCACCTGAAAAGGTTGATTTTCAAACATTTCCTGTTAAAGTGCAGAGCTGAACACTTGTTCAGAACGATGTGGCAAAGAACAGCGGTCCTTCAGCTGAAAGAAGTAAATTACTTGGTCTGGCAGAGGTTTGCATTTGCTACTTGGTGTTACTCTGGAGGAGGCTTTTGTGTTCACATCTTCCCACGAATCCCCATGTTCAGTGCAGCAGGATGGCATTACCTGGGACCAAGCCAGCCCAAAAGAGGCTGTTGGGCCATAAGAACCATGTGGTCAGAGCATCCTCACACCGCAATTTGGCACAATGACACACACTTGGATGGGGAAGAGAAGCTGGGTTTATGCCTGAGGGATTTGAGGTCAGAACACAAGAGCTGGGCTTTAAAAAGACCGTGTGTAAAATGGTTACTTTCTGCTGACATGGTAATACTGACACTGACCTTTTCCTCTTGATGTCCTGGTATGAATATAGACTTGACTTTATTTGACGGCACCTCTTCTTTCTGTTGATGCAACTAACATTATTGCTTCAGGATTCGGGGGACACGTGCTTGGCATGAAAAAATGTATGTAAATCCTGTTGTGGGCAAGTTAATACAATGCTAAGTAAGTAAGGGGGCCAAAGAAAGCCTTTGGTTATCATTTACTCTGATACTTTCACTCCTTTTTTTCCTGAAGTGCCGTATTCCACCACTGATAGTTTGAAGACTACTAATGATGTGCAGCACACATGCTCTAAAATCCATGTACTCTATGTGGCTGCATTACTGCATTACTCTGCATACTCCAGAGCATTTGGCTCTGGAGTAGTTTTAGATGGCATATTAGGACCAAGCTAGGCTGTAGGTATGTATTCAGTGATGCTTAAATGTAATGCCCTGCCCTTCCTACATCCCAGCCTGTAACTGCGTGGTATTCTGCCCCGCCAAAATTCTGTTACCATGGGCTTCGTTGGCATTGACAAAATAGACCCTTTTTGGCTTTGTGTCTCACTGGAAAATAAAGCACTGGGGCTGGTTTGCCAGCCACCTCTTTGGGCCAGTTGGGAGCAGCTGCCTCACGGACCCAAATTTAAAGGGCTCTGGGCAGGACTGATTTAGGTTCCGTTTTTATTAGAGCTGTTGGGTAGGTACCAAGGTGGAGAGTCGTCTTTACAAGGGTGAACATGTACTCCTAAAGCATCTAAGAGCATAGGCCAGCTAAGTACTTAGCAGAGTGAGTAAATATGTTATAATTAAGCTTTTAATTGAGAAGTCTGTATTTAAAAGAATAAAATCCTACAGCTTCCATATGAAATATTACCTGTGCATGTCAGGGGGCTGGGGTCGCATTCACTTTCTCCCACTGTTCTAAGAGCTGTTTTAATAGGTGGAGATATAACAAGTACAGTGCTTGATACGGTAAGTGAACCACAACACTTAATATATTTGCAGGAAGACATCTGAACGACAAATAACTTTGCTTAAATGAATAAACTCTGCAAGTCACATTCATTCAATCAGGGAAAAGAAACAGTGCCAGGGAGGCAGTGTATCTGTGCAGCACACTTTCTGTCTGCAGCACAGATGCTATGGTTTACCTTTGAACTACCTATGTGGGGAGGAAAAAGTTATCCTGCCTTCATAAATGAATTTGGGAATAATTACATCTAATGGAAAAAAAACAAAACCAAACAAAAAACCAACCAACCCAAATTTAAAAAAATCACATCTGTTCATGGACACTGAATGGAAAGGGATGTGGAGTTTGTAACGGTGCTAATTCATTATAAATTAGTCCCATTTTTGATTGGCAACAGAGGCTGAACACAAACAGAATTACATTAAGGGCAACAAGAGTCCAGGCTACACAGACAAGAGTAAGGCAGTCAAACTTTCAGAAAGGCAACTAGAAGGAGGACAGATCATGCTGGGATCTGTTCAGCCCTGGTGAAAAGAGCACTGTAAATGTTTATTTACTTACTTACTGTACTCAGTGGCTTCTTCAATAAAAGAACCAATATCACTTAAAAGCTCTGTCATGCAGCTGTCTCCTCAAACTGCTGAAGCCTGTCCCCAAGCTTCCTGCATTACTGTTGAATGCATGGAGTTGGGTCAGTGCTGCAGTAGCGTAAGTGGGACAGAAAGAATCACATCCCATATGGGACAGAGGTGGAAAACCCTCTGCAGGGTAAGGATGCCCACAGGAAACCACTACAAGGCCTTTCTCTGAGTGCCAAGGTTATGGGCAGGGGTTTAGAACAGCATCAGCTGATAAGGCAAAAAGCACTTTGAATTGTTTTCAAGCCACACAATGATTAATAAATACATCTATTTTATGAATTTCTGAATTGTGCATCAGTGCAAATCCATGTTAATATGATGGAGGTCAGTGGAGCATCAGTAGGAGAAATGAGGGTTCAGACAAGATCAGAGGCCAAGCACATTTAAAACTGAGGCTCCATGAGGGATTCTTTGCATCACCCCAGTTTTGTACACCCAAAGAAGCTCACTGCTCTGGCTAGAATGAGGAGGGTTTCATCTCCTTTGGAATGCTGGGGTAAACTGTCCTTGTACAAAACGTGTTCAGGGTCGAGTTTTAGGCAGTATTTTGTGCTGCAATAACCACACCATGACAGACAGACAGCCTCTGCATCAGATAAGAGGAAAAAAATCCTCTTCTGCAGGTCAGTACAAGGAAGGAGCCTGGCAGAGCTATAAATACAGGCCCAGAAGTGTGGAATCTGCTGCATTAACTGCAGCCATTGGCTGTGTTTAGTTTTTCCCCCAACATTTCAGGTGTTTAGACAGAGGCAAATGTATACATAGGGGAATCTCAGCTGCTCGTTGTGAAGGGATTCTCTCTGATAATTGCTGTGGAGTTTTTCAGACAGTTACTTTAAAAATACATAACTGATTAGAGGGAACTGAACTGGGTCCAATTTGTTATGTGTTCAGCCTCAGGCTGAGAGGTGGAAGCTGCTGAACAGTGAGGCAAAAGGCTGATCGCTTTTCCATTTGCCACGTACAGGCCAAAGAGACTCAGTGGGGCCAGATACAGATTTTCACATAACAATTTGAATGTTTTAATCAAGAAAACCCCCGGTCACCAAGCAGCTGAAGTCAGACATTTACTTTATGCAGCTGATTTCCAGAGGTGTGTGAATATACTGCAGTGCCCAGTAAAGGCAGGGAGTGATGAGGAGTGCTCGGAGCACGGGACGTGATGAAGAAAGAACCCTTCATGATGGTCTTGGTGTGTGATGGTTTTAAATCCCAACTCCAAAGGTGCCGGGGACAAGCTCTGCAGGGAGAGGGGTGGTGCTGAGATCTATGCACATAATGATTGGGAGACAGAGTGGTGAATGGCTGTCAGCAAGTGCAGTCTGGCTTTTCTTGGTTTTAAATGTGAACCCAAACTCTGAAATGATGTGCATTTCCTGTAGCCAAAGGTTACCATTGGCTAGAAAGAGGTTCTGAGGCTCTATCTTAAAAGCAGTGTTTAACACCAGTGTTTTTACAGGATGGGGCTGGCTGTGTGGATGCAAGTGGGAAGTCTCTCAAGGCTCATCCCGCACTGGATTAGCCGAAGTCATGCCCAGGTTAGTGCAGCCAGAAGGATGGTCCTGATAAGGCAAGAAAGGAATGAATGTGCAATGGGAGGTGAGTGACTGCTAACCCAAAGAGTTTGCTTACTCACCTTGCCAGGGAAAAGACAGAGCAGAAGTGACACAAAACTTTATCTAAAGAAATGTTAAAAAGAATCTTCTCCTACATAAAATGAACTAATTAAAATTAACATTGTGGTTCTTCTTTTTCAACCCAAGAAACAAAATTACTTAAAGGGTTTTTCTTCCTGAGTGTCACTTTGGAAAACACATTCTCAGCTTGGGGATGGAGAAGACAGCCCCTCCATTATGGAGGGTTCCACTGAGGCATCCGTGGCATTGGGCTGTGCCATAAGGCTGGGGTCCAGAGATGCCAAAGACTCACAGCAACCTCAGAGGCAGTTTGCAAACAGCCACGTCACTGCACAGAGGTCACTGACTACAGGCACTCAGCTAATCCAGCTTCCAGGTTGGCCTGGAGTGAAGAAATGGTGCTACCGCAATCTGAAGTTGACAGCCCCTATGGCAAACCAGTCATCACAGGCTTGAGTTACCAGCACAAGTGCTAGGTTTAGAGTATTATGAAAATATCTGCATTCTGAAGTGCTGTGAATTATACCAAATAATTCTGAATATCTCTTTTGCTAACCTAATGAATCAAAGCGGAGCTTCCCGCATTATCAGCAATCACCACGGAGAAAATGGATTTCAGTGTACATAGTTTCTGTATAAATAGTGCATACCCAGCATATTCTTTAAGTAAGTAGTGTCTGATTGCATAATAATAACAATAATAAAGAGTGAGGTGGCCAGCTTGCAAGCAGGCCTATCAAAGTATCAAGTGCACAAGGCTAGTGTGCTCCTAACTGGAGGGAAGGCAGCAGGGATGTGTCCAGCTCACCAGCGCACTCCCCTTCGTGGCGTTTCCTACCACCATCAAACCATGGAGCCTGGCGAGCTTCTCCCTGAATCCTTGCATGGAAACAGGCTCCTGGCAGAGCCAAGGATGTTGTGACTGCAGCACAGAGGCACAACTGAGTGGTTTGGGTGAAGTAACTCACATTGCTCCTTATGGCTTTGTGGGTAGGATTTTCAGTAGCTGGAAGGACCAGACCAGCCTCTCCCCACTGCTGCCATGAGTATCCTTGAGAATTCATGGAGAGCAGTAGGCTGGAGGAATGCACTTTATGGGGTGGCTGGATTGTTTATGGCCTGAAATAAGAGATCCCAACCGAAACCACTTTGTTGGTTTCTAACAGTGAGAGGCAGAGTATGAAGCTCATATAACTCTTGCTGGGGAGTGGATATGAAAAGAGAATGTGGGCAAAACCCAGGACAACCCACAGATTCAGAAGCTGTCTTGCCATTAATTACGGCTAATGGCCTAATACCAGTAATAAACACCTTCAAACTTAATACATTCCACATTCAGCCTGTAGAAACTCCCTTTACAGAGATGGCCCAGAACAACTAAATGGTCTAACAACCGGGATGCCAGGATTAGGCATTGCTAACAAGCAGTAGTAACACAAAAGCAACAGAGGAGGGGGTGCTTTGAGTCCCTGGAGATAGCAATTTACCACCCAAAAGGAACTTCTAACAGCTAAAAGTATTAATAGAGTATTATTTTCAACCAGAAGTGAGTGGTCGAGACAGTACCAGTATGGCCAGGAGGACTCTTCCATTTGAGCATTGCTGCAGTGGAGCTCCATAGGTGGCTGGAAACACCTGCCCTGTGCTGTGAGTCCATGGGCATATCCCAGCTTAGACACAGTGCTGGGAATGGGCCACTTAAGGGGATGAGCCTGCTTAAGATACAGCCACTCACTCTGTCCTCAGCACTGCTGAAGGGGAAATGTCCCTCGTTCAGGCCTTGGAAATAATGAGGTAAAATGGACTTGGAACTATTAAAACCTCTCCAAAGACAGGACCAGATATTAGAATATCTGATGGGAAAAAAATGATGGGCAAACACAGCGTACCTGTACAGGGGCCCTCCTCTCACAGAGCCACGGTGAAAACTCCCTGGTCACAAAAGGAGAGCTGGAAATGAAACATGAAGTAGTCTGCAGTGATGCTAGAAAAACCAAATCAACCAAAATGCAGCTAAGGACACTGACTGCACTGAAAAAGAGGGCTCTGAAGGCGGGTTTCAATGCTGTAGTCAGAGACCAGGGTTTTCCTTGCTTTCCCAACAAAGCCAGGTGCACAGTAGGACAATATGCAGTTATTTCCATGGAAAACAGGAAAAAAAACCCCAGACGTATCCTTAGGGTGAATGTGAGCTGTCTTAAGATCAAACCCAACCTTTTAGCATACACTAACTTGCTGTACTAATGCTGGTTGTGACTATCGGTGTCGCAGCTTGACTCCAAGCCACACAGATACTCATGTTCAGGGCCAGTTTCTCTCCAAATACTCCCCAAACTTGGCTTTAGGGTGTTTGAAGTAGAACTGATGGAGATTTAAGCATCACCCCAAACACACAGTTCAAAACATCAGGGTTCCTCAATGGCCTCATTCATGTGCTTGAAATGAAGCACGTGCTGAATGAAGGCCCGTGGAACCAGGCTTCCCGGAATGCCGGGCACTGTTGGGTCAACAGACGGCTCTTTATGTTGGAAGCTTCAATACAGAACTGGTGCCCAGCTTTAGATAATCCGAATCTTATCGTTGCTACAAAGACCTTGCAAAGCACAAGTTATCACCATGAAACCAAAAGCTGCTTTTTATAGCTCACCCTAACTTCATTGAATCGAGAGTCAAAAGTTTCTCAGTACCTTTGCCATTAATTAAAAGGAGTAAAATCCTGTGACCCTTTTATAAGGAAAAATAGAGCGGATGTAGCTCCCATGCCCTGGACACACTTACATTTAGCTTGGTGCACTTCCAAAGGCCACGATCCAACAAGATACTCAAACACCTGTATAACTTCAACACGCTTTCAAGAACTTCGGTGAAAGCAGGGAAAAATAAATCCTGTGAAAACACCGCTTTGTTTCTTTCAAATCTGATTTTTCAGGCCTCTCGAATGCAATGCATCACCTGAAATATCTCCTTCCTCATGTAGAATATTTTAATATTAAGCCAGATATTTTTATATTTCCACAAATTAAATGCAGCACGGCTGAAGGTTTGACAGAAGCTTTAATTTGCACATAAAAAGGTAGAACGATTTCAGTTTTGACAGCATAAGCTTTTGATTTGTTAATAAAGGCAATTCTTTCTCAATTGTGAACCTACTCCCCAAATAAGACAATGCCGTTTGTAACAGAAAAACACACCTTCCTGGCGTGGAGAATAAACTTTTGATCCAAGTTATGAAAGAAATTCAGACTTTATAAAAATGAAAGGATGAACTTTCACACTGAAGCTTTAGTAGTAACAGCACAAGAACCAGAGGAAGGTGCGTGTTCCTGCCACGTTCTCCGTACCTGTTGTTATTAACATAACCTACCTTCACGAAGTTTGGATGAGGTTCATTGCTAGAAAGTACCTGTGAAGAGTTGAAGTCATAGAATTATAGAATCACAGAATAGTTAGGGTTGGAAAGGATCCTCATGCTGGGAGCTGTGTGTCTGGAAATGGGTTTGGTTAACAATTAACACAGTTTTTCCTTGTGATGTTCTAATCAAACTGCAATTGAAGAACACTAAGATTTCAGACTCCTGTGAGGAAACCCAAGCACCACAGAGCTTTTAAACCAAGACGTAACCAAAGGAAGCAGAGGCCAAGCTTTCAGACTGACTCCTCTGTGCCCATGTCACCCTTCTCTTCTCCTCAAAGACCACAGAGGAGGAGAGTGTGTGCAGCTATGGAGCAGTTCAAGCAGAGCCAGCTTAAGCATGGAAAAACAATTAAGATGTGGATTTCTGATCTCAGATCAAGCACATTATTCAAAGCTTTCCCCATGTGACAGCCAAAAGCTGCAGCATGGAAGCAAAGCTGAAAGTACCCAGGATCCGTTTCAGTCTATAAAAGGGTAATGAAGCACCCGACCACGGGGCTGCCAAGTTCTCAGCTTTTACAGGCTCACAAGTCCTCTACCCTGGCACCAGAAGTTGACTTCAGCTTCTCAATGAACTGAGCCATGCGTCCAAACAGTTTGAGGTACAAAAAGTGTTGTTACTACAAGCCCACCACTTCTGCCTCTGAGAGGAGACACTAATCCAGACCCAGTGATACACAGGCAATGAGCAAATGATGTGGATACACCTGAGGTAAGATACACCAACCCACCTGCATAGGACTGGAAATCTCCTGGACATCTGCAGCCGTGGCAAGGAGCTGTTGACTGTCTGTGTCACTGGAAAGAGGGGTTCCTTACAGATGACTGGCAGCAGCATATCCTGCTGTAATACTAACTAAGCCCATGACACAGCCTGGCATCAATATTTTACTCTAGTGCACGTGGCATTTTGCAGTGACACTAGATACAGTGCTCTGAGGCTTACTGATTCAGGCCTTCCATTTAATAACAAAGGCTCTTGAGTTTTGTAAACTTCTAAGCTCTTGCTGGAGCAAGTCAAGCAGTTCGCTGTTATTTTCCAAACAGTATCCCCTTGTGCTTGTCTTTACCTTCATCTCACCACAGTTGCCTCCTAATCCAGTGTTGGTGAAGCAAGGCTGAAGGTATTTTGGTCATGTTTTCACACTACTGATGTACAGTTGCCTTGTCTCTTTCCACTTTCCCTCTGACTACACTGGGCTATGCAAATGCAGCCACATGGCACAACATCTCCTTTTTTATTAAATAAAGCGTTTCCAGCTCCAGTGCATGGGCTTACACCAGGCAAACCGCATCCCATTAATGACAAGCAGCAGAAGAGAGAGGTCACTGGTATTAATGCTAGAAAACATTTAGGGTGAGATGAGAGGGGGAAAACAAGCATCCAGCAATTTCAGTGAGATTATCACAAGTAATCTCCAGTGATTTTTTCACTTCACACTGGTTTACAGCCTCAGGAATGGCTATCTTAAACCATAACCTTCTTCAAGTTTGAGCACTAAAGATGCTGGGCTCAACTGACCTGATTTTTCAGCCCCTCTACTCTGCTCTGGTGAGATCCCCCCTGCAGTCCTGCATGCAGCTCAGGAGTCCCCAACAGCATAAGAGGGATATGTTGCTGCTGGAGCAAGTCCAGAGGAGGCCACGGAGATGCTGCGAGGGCTGGAGCAGCTCTGCTCTGGAGCCAGGCTGAGAGAGCTGGGCTGGGGCAGCCTGGAGAAGAGAAGGCTCCTGAAGGGGAGACCTGAGAGCAGCTCCAGTGCCTAAATGGGCTGCAGGAAACCTGGAGAGGGGCTTGGGACAAGGGATGTAGGGACAGGCCAAGGGGAATGGCTTGAACCTGCCAGAGGGGAGACTGAGATGAGCTCTTAGGCAGAAGCTCTTCCCTGTGAGGGTGCTGAGGCGCTGGCACAGGGTGCCCAGAGAAGCTGTGGCTGCCCCATCCCTGGCAGTGTTCAAGGCCAGGTTGGACACAGGGCTTGGAACAACCTTCTCTAGTGGAAGGTGTCCTTCTCTGTGCCAGGGTGCTGGAACTGGATGACCCCTTCCAACCTAAGCCATTCTATTATTCTATGACAGAGACACTGTCTAGGGACAGCATGTGGGTGGGACGCAGTACTACCACCCCAGAGCAAACCCAGCTTGGGCTGGCAGGAGCAGTATTTAAAGTGCTCTCATTTCACCTCTGGATCCTATTGTTGAAAAACTAAAATCATTTTTGTCACAGTTCAGTGGTGCAGCCACCTCTGGGAGCAGGACTGATGCCATAGCTTAGTTCTCTATCTTAGGGTAATCAGCTGTAATTCCACTAACTCCAATGGGTTCATGCTGGGGAGGGCTCTCCCTTTCACAGGGTTCAGTGCTTTGGTCATGCCTGAACACAGTTCTTCAAGATCACAACTCACAATACTACTCAGTAAAGCATCAATCAAGCCTCTTTTTTTAGTAACTTGGAAATGAAGTATTTCCATATATTATGCATATGAAATATAAAAACATTGATGACATATTTGGGGCCCCAAAAATTCAGAGGAGTCTTACCACACAGGGCTGTAGTTGCCAAAGTTGCGTCTCAAGAGCTTTTTCCTGGCCTCGTCTCAAAGGACATCTTTCAGACTTACCCTCCCCTGCTAACACTCACCCTTCCCATGCTAGCAATGTATTTGACAACACCAGCTTGATCTCCACCTGGCTGCCATCTCCTCCACACATCTGATCCTGCCCCGAACTCTATCCCTCTTGAAATAAATATGGGCACCACCCTGCAGACCAAGTGACCTGGAAACACTGCACAGAGATATATGAGCAATGGAGCAACTGTGCCAAAGGAAACTCACAAATCACACACTCTGGGCAATGTGACAACTGGCAGAAAGACAAAATAAAATGACTGCCTCTGTACCTTTCACAGACTCCCTCAGCCGACACCACTACAGTCTGCTGCTGAAGCATGTCTGCAGCAGCTAAACCTGCTGTTTCTCTAACAAACCTCTTGCTGCAGTCCTTCAAAGCAGAAGGAACTGGGGCAGCCAAGGTTGGGATGGTGCTGGAAGCCAAGACGGTCATTTCCTACCAGCTCAACAAACACCCAAGGACAGAGAAGAAGCAGCAGGAATGGGGGATAAGGGACAGATTTCAAGTGGTCACCCTGTAGTCACCTACCAGGCCAGGCCCTTCTAGCAGTACAGCACGTTTAGACAGGAAGCAATCACTGCAGCTCCTGAAATAAAGACACAAACTCTCAGGCACTGCAGCTGATGCCCCCATCATTCAAGTTGTCACAAACCACAGATGCCAACAGTATGATTTCTGCTGTCAATATCAATTTGGAAAGTACCATCGATAACGTGCCAGTACGGTTCAATAACGTTTGACTCTAGGGACTGAGCCTGCACTGAAATCCTTGCTTTTTTTTTTCCCCACTTGTTTTAAGCACTTTTCCAATAGACTCTATCTCTAGGTATGGGCTAGGCAAGCACGGTGGGCATCTGTGTCACATTAGCTCAGTGTGTCTTTGCTTTGGTGGGTTAGCAAAGAAGACTTTTTGTTGCTATAAGCATCTTCCTCTCTGTGAGTGGTCAGCAGGGGCCACAGAATTCTTTTTGGATGGATACACGTCTCATGGAGATGCCAAAGGGAAGGGAAGAAGTCTGACACAAAAAGCTCAATTTAGACCCTATCAGGACCTCAGTGCAGACTCAGAACCTAGCTAGGACTTGGTTTTGTGAGAAATACCTGTTTTTCAAGATGCAGACACCTAGAAGATTCCCTTCTTCACTCTCAACCTGAAAACAGAGATGGAGCAGTTAAGGGGGAAGAGAAAGGCCTTTAAAATCACAAGCTGTGTAAAAAGTTTCTTTGCAAATAACAGTTTAACACTAAGAAGTTAGGCTAAAACGGTTGCAAAGTCTACAATTAGTTACATTTTCAACTAAGAGCATATGCTTTTATTGTCTCTGATCTCAAATATAATCCCAGGAGGCTGTGAAAAGCATGTAAATTACGGAAAGCTAATTTGCTCCAACAGCGACACCTCCCATGTAGTTGGGAGGTCTATTAGACCCAGTGTACTCTCCATTATTTGCATATTAATAGCACCTGCTGAAATACTTTGGGATTTACTTTTCCAGCCAGCAGAGGGACAAAACAACCCCCCAAAAATGATATAAAATTCCCCTTTTTCCTAGAGATTTGATGCACAATAAACTCCTTCGGCAGGGCTAAGAATGCCGAAGTAGCAGGAGGCGATGGGGTAGGATTGCAGATGCCATCTGTGATTTGCAGAGGAACTGGACTGCGAGTTTGCTTAAAGAAAAAGAGAAGGATAAATAAAATCCTAACCCAAAAAAGCAAACAACAAAAAAAGCTCTCTCTGGAAAGTGCTGGGTAATTTGAAATCACTCACTTGGCTCCAGTCTGAAGAATGGAAAAGTTTAACTAAAGAAATCCAGACACTGCAGCAAGGATAAAAAAAACACACAACAAAAAACCCCCCTCCACATCCACAACCAGGGAAAGCAGAACCCCCCAAAGTGGACCTTGATTAAAAATCTACAAACCCTCAGGCTTTGATATTAGCCAGGCCTGCAAGGCCTTGTCTCCTGCACATAAAACAAAAGCTAAATTAAAACCAGCTACAGCCTGAGATTTACTTAAGAAGCCAACTTCCAATCTCTGCTTCTGACCACTGCTTCCCCTCCTGGCCCCCTAACTAGAAAAAAAAGCCCCTTGTATATATTCCTATAGCTCATCTTCTTCAGGGTGAGGGTGAAAGCAGCTTCCTTTCCACGGTAGCAAATGGAAAAAGCTCACTTTTCAGTGCAAAGCTGAGCCAGACCCCGCAGGCTGGACGTTTAACACGTGCCTCTCTCTGCAGAGTGGATTTGGGAAGCTGACCAGGGAGGCCAGGGCATTCCTCAGCACCTCTCTTTCCAATCGGTATTCCTACAGAAGCACCAGCCGTGCTCCTTTCAGGAGCTACAAGGGGCCCCTATTTCTCCCTGCTTTTTCAACCCTTTGCTTTAATTCTGATGGTGCACCCTTTTAGAACAGGCACTGAAAGGCCCACTAGAGTTACTTACTGCTGGTGTGCTGGGTTTCTGTACCATTTTAACTACCTTCACATTCCCAAGCAAAGGATGCAATTGACTGTAAGTTAAAATGACTGAATTGCTCTCCACGTATTAAAAAAGTAGTGAAAGAGCATTTTGTGTAGGACAGTGAAGCACAGAATAGTGATGTGTTGAGCAGCCTGGCCAGTGCTCTGCTGGGAGGGTGAATCCAGAGCCTGTCCTGAGCAAGGGCAGCTTTGAGCCTGGTGAAACCCTGTGGCCACCTTCCCATGCAGCAGCAGAGCCTCCAGCTTCATCCCATTGCATTGTGTGACTCCAGTGTGAGAGGTGGAGAGAAGAAGGGGTATTATTGGGAAATATATTATTATTGGCCTCTTCTCTCTTCACCAGAGAACTCAATTTGTCTTTCAGCTTTGAACAGCCAAATGAGACCTATGAAAAACTTGGTCAGTGTCAAGTATAATTACTGAAGGAGGCAATCAAACCTTACAGCAATGGGGACCCCTGAATGCTCTAGACAGGCAACTCCCACCATGGCTGTCAACAAATGCTAATTCTCATTAATGTGTATGGAACTCTTAAGTGCTGCAACAGTGGTAGCTATTAGTATTAGCTGGTAGCTAATTAGTAATAAGCAGCAGAACTAGTTAAAGTTGCAGCATGGCAAGCGGATGCAGATTGGAGGACTCGGCTCTGAGCTTCTGGACACTGTTGGTGATAACTGTAAGCATATTTTTGCCTAGTCAAGAACCTCTAAATGGCTGGAAGGGAAAGGAGTTACCAGAAAGGTTCCTGCGAGGATTCAGTGGTTCAGGGCACTGAGAAGCAAAGCTCTCTCTTTATGTTTAATATAGCAACTCAAAACTGTTAAAACCTGAGTGTTGCTATCATTCTGACAGGTTCAGTGCCCTATGAAAATGGGCTTGCACCCCATTTCCAGAAGAAGAGGGGAGGCTCCTTCTCTAAATTTTCTATGTCCAGCAATCAATTACCTGTTGTGGGCTGGTCACAGATGCTTCAGGGATGACCAGAGCAGGCACAATGCCTGGGTAGGGGAAGTGTCTTCACCAATAGAGAGAAAACTCAGCTCCAACAAACAGGACTTGGTAACCCAAAGCATCTGCCACAGCACAGCCTTTCCTGCTGGCATGCTGTGTCTCAGAGAGATAAAGGCACAAAGAGGCATTCAGAGGAACCTGTCCTCTTACATGCATCCTGCCCTGGGGCATAGCATGGCAGGGAGATACCTACTTTTACTGCTTGCCCTGCACGTGGCTAAAAAGTGCCCCAGAATTCATGCAAAGTGTTCTTCCCGTCACAGAGTGCCATGTATTTGTAATGACAGCAATAAAAATAACAATAAAAACCCACCCTGAAAAGCAAAACCCAGGCCATTACCTATTATACCAAATTGAATTGGATGTTCCTTACCTGAAATTTCATGAGCAATTAGCAAACGGAATTATCCACAAATGCATGCATGCCCTATTATCCTTGCAGTGATTTCAGCAGCCACAACATTCCAAGCCTGCAGTTTGCCTCCAAACCCCAGCTTTCTCTTCTTTCTTATTTTTAACATGAAGTTCACGGCAGCCAGTGTTTTACCACCTGCATGCTGGGGGAGAAAAGAAAGCAAGGGGGAGAGGATCAATATATACAGTATGTTTATATTCAGTGAGAGCTTGTTGCAGTGGTGAGCTGTGATGTGTGAGTTTGCATTGTCTGCGAAAGGAGCCTTAGTGGCACTGCAGCTGGAAAAATAAGGGAAGAACAGGGACCGTCTTTGGTGACCAACTTTCATCTGGTGAGTTACAATTATATGGTAGGAAATGATACCTTAGACCACAACCAATTTGTGAATCCCAGGAAAGGCAGAAAACTGATTCTTCATCAGGGCTGCAGAACCTGATCTATAAAAATTTGGGCCTCAGCAGGAGGTTGTGTCTAAGTGTGATTTGCATTTCAATGCTTAGTCCACCACAACCTTTAAATCTTCCCGCAGCACTCTCACAATGGCAATTTTTGTTCTCAGTGTGCTCAAAATAACATATTAAAAACTAAAAAATCCTGGTACAATGGAAGTCAGCTGTTAATGGGAAAGAATGCACCATTTGTGCTCAGATTGTTTCACAAAACACCATTACATCAGAGCCTTTCATCATTTTAGGGGGGATCGAGTCCCCTGACTCCATCTTCAGGGACTTCATGTGGTGCTCGTCACTATCATTCCACTTGCACAAACACCCCAGCCCTTTCAACTTTTATCTGTCCAGAACCCACAATATGTTTGCTACATTATCTAGTTTCTGTAATTAACTTTTCTGTAGGAAGAATTCACAACAAATAAAAGCCATTTCCCTGGAAAAAAAAACCCCACAAGCTTGTGAGTGATGGTTAAGGGAATTTCAGGCAGGTCCCTTTTACAGGAGGGGCAGCAGCTCTGCCATCCTTCCCGCTGACTGATGGCACAGCTCCAGCTGATCCTACATAGAGCAGATACCAGCGCTGGCAATGATGATGCTCACGTTTCCCCCCCCCCCCCCAAACCTTTCTGGTCAGAAGATGAACCCCGATATGTGCTGGGGATGAATTATTCATAGGAACAGGAGGGTTTCCCTGTGCTGCCGCTGAATCAAGGAGGTGAATTTGCAGAGAGGTAAAATCTGCTCCTAACTCCTTTAGCCAAGGAAATGTTCCACGTCGATTGCTCACAGCCTCTTAACCCTGTGTCAACAAAGACAGGTCTTCATGCCCTTCCTGTGTGTTTGTGAAGCCAACTGAGCCAAACTCTTGGAGAGGAAGCCAGTGTGCAGAGCTGTCCATGGGCCATAGAAGATGGTAATTAATGTTCTGGCAGAGCTCAGATGCCTCTCCTTGCTGCATATGGAGCCAGGTTTTGTCCTGAGGAGCTGCACGGAGCCATAAATTCAAATTTACATTTATTTTGGCAATTTGATACCTGTTTTCCAATGTGTAGGATTTTATTGCCACTTACTCAGATATGGCTAAAGTTAGCAAGCCGTTCCAAGGACAAGTTCTCCAGCTGATTGAATTTCCAGGGCTCCAGACCTCAAAGCCCAAGTAAAGGGTGCAGGAGTATGTCTACCAGCAATAGAAGAACATCAAATACATATCCCAAATGTGCCTCTTTTTGCCTTTGCTGTTACTGGAGTTGACAGGAACATTCTACTGACTTCAGCAGATACAGTCCTAATGAAGGATGTTTTTCCTATTCACTCATAAAGGCACTTTCATTCCTTCACTCTCATTTGCCATGTTGGAACCCAGAGATTTGTTTTATTGCACAGTGATACATGCTGGCATTTGCAAGACTGCAGCACTTCCACTGTGAACTTTCATCCAAGCTGCTCTCCTATGACGAATGGAAAGAAATCCCCACAATGAAGGTTACGGCTCTTCTTGAACTGCACTGAGTGAAGGGTGTTGTTCCATTAGGAAGAGGCCATGCTTTGGAGAAGTTACTCCCATATTTGAGAACCTGTGCTTAGAGACATTTATGGGTGGCTGATTCTACCATATAACAAACACTGACTCTCTGAGATTTCTGACCTGGGGCATCCCAAACAACCACTTACTTTTCAACATTTCCCTTCACTCCGGTGTCTTAGAGCCTGATCCGAGTATTTCGGACTGAAAAAGAAGTCTGGTCCTGAAATTCCTGCTATAAATAAACAGGTAAAAATCTTCCTACAAATGCAGGATGAGTAAGTTTCCTTTCCTTTGAGGATGCTTCCTTGTTAAGAGCACAGCAAGCAGTCAGAAGTACAGATCTTACCAACTGCTCTTCAGCTTAACATCTCTGGCATTCAAAACATACAACTTCTGTGTTTGTACTACATTTCCCTAACAGCTTACATCGAGGCCAAACAGACAGCATTCTGCAAAGGTCTTCTAAAATAAGCTTATTTAAAAGAGCAAGGTCAATGCCCAACAGATGTCAGATTCTGTGTGTAGAAATCAAAGAGTTAGGAGCAAATGGAATATGTCAGAGCTCATTGGTTTTCCATGCCAGGCTCTTTTACCAAGTTCACATTTCTGCTGCCAAAACCAGTAACAATCCCGTCGTATGGACTTCAGCTTTGGAAAAGTGTCTGTACATAAGCTACTTAGCTCCATAAATAAAACTAGCACACAGATAAATGTGTTTATCTGGACATGCTATTTATTGTCTCCATAACTGTATTTTTCCTTTAATGGGACACATGCTGGTTTCATGATTCAGCCTTAGGCTCTATTAAAATCAGATTAAAAGCATTAGTAATGTAGTTAATTCCATTCATAATATGCCCATCAACAGAAAAGAGAACATTAATATATATATATACACATATAGGATTTAAGATATTTTAAAATCATTCTGCTCCATTTTGATCTCTGCAAAAAAGCTCTTTTTTAAATCAGAAAGGAAAACTTTTCACTCTGTTCAGAGAAAGTAACTCTGCCATGTCTTTTAAACCGCAGCTTTCAGAATGATATTTGTGATTTCAATTAAAACATGCTATTGTCACTTTAGCCTCCCTCTTTGGTATTTTAAATTGATCCTAATGGCTTTGCCTTAAGTGATGTGTGTCCCATAGTGAATCCCTGTCACTTACAGCACCTCCCGCTATTGCCCTCCCGAATAATCGCTACCAGATAATCACTTCTTCCCCCTTCTCCCAACGTTATTGCCTGCTTCCCCTCTGACTTTGCATGCTGGTACAGTCTGCAAAGTATTTGCTCTTTAACATCTTTAACATATGGCTTGTTGCTCTGGCACACCACAGTCAGGGATTTAAAAGAAGGATAAAAGCTGCATGAAAACGGCCAAACTGATGGCTCTACAGGTAGGCTCGTATCTCTCCATGGCTGTTTTCCAGACTGCAAACTGGAGAGTGAGGAAATGAAGAGCAAGAGGGAATGAGCGGGTTGCGATTAAAATTTCTTTGGCAACATACTCACAGTTTAGGGCCTGGTAGGTGCTTCTGCAGCCCAGGTCCACTTGCTGCGCGCTGCTTTCCTACAGAGCCTTGCGAGATGGAGGCTGACATGAACCTGTTTAGGAAAGAAGAAGTTCCACTGGAGGCTTCCCACTGAAAAGAGCAGAGCCCTGAAAGGCTTTGGCTGAAAGCTAACACCAGAGCTGCCCTCTGCCCCCTATATCATCCTGTCCTTTAACATCGCATCACTCACACGCCACGGGATGCATACGAGGATGCACAGGGAACCACAACCTTTCCCCTTCTGAGGGGAGGATCCTTTCTCCTTTGCCTTTCACGGATCTCATTATTAATTGAAGAATCATTTAGTTTGCATAATTGTCCTCTGCCATACATAATTCCACCCTTTCTCTTTAAATTGGCTGATTAAACTAAATACAGCCTTTTGTTTTTGTGGCTCCATCTATCAAAGCTTCTAGATGGACAGTCAGTGTGATGTGAATTAAAAAAAAACCAAACTAATAATATTGGGAAGCATCTTTTTAGGTACATTCATGAGATCTACCACCAGGTGACTCCATTCTAAAATATCTGTATTTTCATAAAACAAAATGCTTTCTTTCCTACACCCTGAACATCACCACAATGCCCCCTCCATAAGATACAGCACTCTGAGAAAATAGTGTTAAATAAATACCACTTTTACTTAAGATATGAACTATTTCTTTTGGAATAGCACATGAAATCGTATTAGAGAGCTTCCAGAACTGCCTGATCTGTCCCTGTCTAATCAGACCTGATTAATTCAAATCAAATTGCAAACCTCAGTTTTATTTTGCTTTAAAAACTCCAGATCAACAACAAATCAGCTGTATGAAGGTATCACAGAGGCAGTTAACACAGAAAGCCTACAGACACGGAGTGTCACTGAGTCAAATGGATATGATTAAACATTTGGAACCATCTATTAATATTTTATATATTCAAATATATACAGAGCAGACAGGACCAGTTAGAGGGATGCTCTTCACTGGGGACTTTATTACATTTATGCCTAAGAAGAGGAGATCCAGCTCAGGTGTCAAAGGGGGTTTCTTCAAAATAGGAGAATTATTAACAAATCATAGGGTTATGGGGAGGGTTTGTAACACAGAACTGCACTAAACCATGCAGCGATCTACACAGACAATCAAACTCCCTGTGCGACACCGAGCATAGCACAATGCAGAAAATAAGATACAACAATCTCACAAATGCAAGATTGCAAATGCAAAAGAATCAGCCCTGCAAGGAGTATATCAGAGATACACTGAGCCATTGTTTGTGTGGAATGTGTACTTGGATGGGCTCTCAGACCTGACCAGTTTAATCCACATCAGACCAGGGAGACATAGGGTCAGGAGGCTGAATGTGGATTTGGGCGCTTGGCACAGCTGTTTTCCTTAGGTGCAATACACTTGTCACTAGTGGTGGCACTTTGCATTTGCTGTATGGCAGCATATGTGCTTGCCACATTTGGGACCCATTATATCTCTTTCCCCTCCAGCCACTTCCCTTCCCTTCTTGTTAGCTGCATGTCCATATATTCTTCCATCCATTATTGCTACATTGCAAGGCCAGCTCTTTGCCCCCTCTGCTTTGCTCCACTGACTAGATACACTGCATGGGCTCTTCACAAGCTTCCCATGTAACAGCCATCTGTAGATGGGGCAGAATTTTCATATATATTAACAAATATACATATATATATGCACATCTATATGTATATACATTCAGACATGCTCTGCAAGAAATCATATCTATTCCATCACCAAAACACTTACTTGTACACAAATATTGCTGCTACCAGGGAGAGCATACATTGACAAAGAGAAGTTGAAGAACAGCCAAGGAAACCCTCCAAAGCACAGTGTAAACCCAAAGTAAAGCCTAAGGTGTAAAAAAGGGAGAGAGATGGGCTGTATGTTCACATTTCAGCCCCTTCAATTAAAACCATAGTTCCTGCAATAGCACAGACTAATTAATACATGCTGATATATTGGCTTGCAGATAAACGAGTGTACGACTCCATGTCCAGAAGAGGTAGTTAAATGTTTAGGCTTGCTTTGTACACAGCTGGATGGACAGGACTGACTGCAGGACTCAGATTTGCTCAGTGTTGGGTCACTGGATAAGACAACAACGGTTAAGAAGGAATTTGGTTGATGTCTCATTTCAGGGGCTGTACTGGCAGCTCCTAACACCAAATACACAGTGTTTCCTACCAGGATGCTGGGACACTGCTTCAGGGGGAAAAGTCTCTGGTCTGGAGGGACAAGCTTGCCCAGGCAAGTTCTCAGCTAAGCAGTGCCCAGCCCAGCAGAGGCTCTTTCTCAGGCTCCCTGGAGGTGTGGGTGTGAAGGCAATAAAGGAACACTGAGCTCCACATAAAAGAGCTTTGTGCTCTTTTAAAGATCAACATTAAAAATGCAGCAGCCTCTGATTCACATTTTCATAACTATCACTATATCCTCGATGATCGGCGTTCAGATAGCGCAGGTCTCCTTCTCATCCCCCTCCAAACCAGAGCAACCCAGGGGCTGGTTGCTCCTCACCTCGTTCAGCAACAGGTCAGGCCAGCAAAATCCCTTGCTTACTTTCAGGCTCCCTAAGTATCAGTAGTGGAGTGCAAATCGCCTCTGGCTTTCTCTGCAGCCCCCATTACATCAGTGAACAGCATTACATCAAAAATTGATGCTGACAACTAAATCCTTTCATAAGTCATGATGCTGTCGGACATGTCCCTCCACTCTCCCACCCTCTTTTACACACATAGAGGGAGAAGGCTTGGGAGGAAGGCCAAAATGTTGGTCTCTTTGAAGCAACTATTTGTGAACCAGCATGGAAATCAGTTTGCTCACTTTGGATGCACAGATTAGAGGCAGCTGACTGCAGAGAAAGAGACCATCTGCAGATTAGCAAGAGACAGGGCTTCTGTTGGTACCTGCTGCTGCAGAGGGGGAGGTCACCCTACCTCTAACACAAGTGACATGAAGGAAAATTCATAAGTGGGTTAGAAAAGGTGAGAGGCTGGAAAATGCCTGTCTGTTTTAATGTAAATAGTTACAATATGCACATACATTTCATGCCATCTCACTGCCCTTACAAATGTCAGGAATGTTAAGTAGGTAGGAGGCCCCTCTAAGCACTGAGATGTTGATGCTGAGCTCTCCTCTCTGTGCTTTGCACATGTGATGCAACAGAAAGGTTCTGTGTTTTGGGTGAATCCTGCTCAGTAGCTCCCCATCCATGTCATTAATATACCTTCCAGTATCTGAAGTGGGCTACAAGGACGCTGGAGAGGCACTCTTCATTAGGGATTGTAGTGACAGGACAAGGGCGAATGGGTTTAAACTTAAACAGGTGAAGTTTAGGTTAGGTATAAGGAAGAAGCTCTTTATTGTGAATGTGGTGAGGCACTGGAATGGGTTGCCCAGGGAAGTTGTGAACGCTCCATCCCTGGCAGTGTTCAAGGCCAGGCTGGACAAGAGCCTTGGGTGACATGGTTTAGTGTGAGATGTCCCTGCCCATGACAGGGAGGTTGGAACTGGATGATCTTAAGGTCCTTCCTTTCTAACCTTAACTGTTCTATGATTCTATGATTAAGTACCCCTTCAGGAACCAAACTTTGCAAACTCCTTGCTGTGGAGCTTGGTACTAAAGCCACAACCTAGGATGTGGGTGGAGGTTTTATCAGCCGGAGAAAGCACTTGTAGTACATGAATGGCCAACTCAACTGCTTGGAGAAAGGAGTCGATTCAGGCTGCCAATATTGGCTCTCGCACAGATAATAAACCTGACTGGCCTTTCTCCTGACATCACACTTCAACCAAGAACTTGCTCACAAAATGTCACTTTCAAAGTTGCAGCTTTAAAAAAAAAAAAAAGAAAAGAAAAGAAGAAAAAGTCTTTATAAAAAATTCATGGACACAATGATCTGATAATGCAGCTTTCTGATACCAGCAGATGTTTTGTCTAACATGTTCCCTGAAGCTGTACTCTGTGCCTTCATATCTTTCATTTCCAGTTGCTATCTGCTGACTGTGGGATGTCATGTACGTACCCTATAGCGATGCACAGCAATTCGCATCTAACACCGCCGTGCGTAATGAGCTTCACAAGATGCTTGTCGCAATAACTCCGCACTTCCCCAACCATATGGAACACAACACTCCAAAGCCCACAGACACTTTTTTTTATTACAGTTCAGATCCTTAAAACATAATCTGTGTGATGTCTAGTGAATGTACGTGAAGAGCTGCTGAAAACAAAGTTAACACTTGTTCACATCATCTGTTACAAATGTCCAATTTGGGACAATAAATTTCCTCGGAACCTGTTCTTTTGCTGACTCGTTGCTTTATCTTTTTTCTCTTTCTCTCACGTCGTTTTTTTTATGAACTATGCATATGTATTAAATGGGATTTGTTGTCCCTAGATACCAATTTGCATAAAGTGCAAGCCATCATTGGTTGGAGAGAAGCAAATTACTTCTCCAGCAAGATCACACTTCTTTTTTTTTTTCCCCTTTTTCCTTTTTTTTTCTTTTAATTTTAACAAACCGCAGGCAGAGGCTGTTAACAGCACTTAGCCAGATATGCAAAGTATCCTTGTTCTCCAAAGCAGCTTGATCAATGAGCAAAGAAAGAAGGAAGAAGAAAGGGAAGTGAAGTACAATGCAGAAGTGACCTGCGACTGAGCGGCTAACCCAGCCATTCACCTGGAAGGCAAGCTGCCTGGCTCTCAGTTAAAGATACAAGCCAAGTATGGCTTAGCACTCAGGACACAATGCAAACCAGCTTGGAATCACCATCCGCTTTTCCAAGTACCCTCAGTGTGTTTCTAGAAGTCCCTGGTGTGCTTGGCACTTTTAGGTGTTGATCAGCTTGCAGAAGCCTTGCCACACATTCACTCAAGCTGGGCACCTTCTGAAGAACTGTGTAAGTATTGGCTTGAAATATATCATATAGTCACAGAATGGTTTGGGTTGGAAAGGACCTTAAGATCATCCAGTTCCAACCCCCTGCCATGGGCAGGGATGCCACACACTAAACCATGTCACCCAAGACTCCATCCTCTGCCCTGCCCTATCTAACCACCCCTCTAGCTCCAGAGGTGCTCTGCAGGATGGTATCTCCCACCCTAGCAGGCTTTGGACAATTGCATTGTGCATACCTGTAGCATGTTGGCAAGAGCCTCGGCTATGGTGACATGACAGATTCCCAGGGTCAGAGCTAGCCCTGTAGGAGCCCTCTGCTTCTGAGGAGGAGGAGAGACAGAGGAAGGGGCATTACAATGACAGGATTTTACAGATCCTTAAAGAAACAGTTATCTAAGCAAACCTGCGATGCACGGGATGATGTACAAACTCACCAGCCCAGTACTAAAAGGATTTGCAAGCCTCAGTTACAAAGTGTGGGGTATTAAATTCACTAAAGGAAACAAATTAGCAAGGATGCTGAATCACAGAATCAACGAGACTGGAAAAGACCTTCAAGATCATCAAGTCCAACCATTACCCCAGCACTGCCAAGGCCACCACTAATCCATGGCACTGAGGGTCTCATCTCCAAGGGTTTTGAACAGTTCCAGGGATGGCGGTTCCACCACTGCACTGGGAAAGTTTCCAACTGGGTCTGAACTTCCTAAGAATTTAATGCTGGGACACTGCTAGGGGTGTTGGGGAGAAGGGATCCCCTCTAAACATACTCTTATTCTGTTGAGCTGCCTAAAAATAACAACAGGATCTGTGTCTAACTAAGTGTTCACTCAGAGTTTGATCCCAAATCCATTAATATCGTGTGCTTGGATTATTTTACCTCTGAATGTAATGGACTTTTTAATGGATACTCTTTTAAGAATGGATCCTGAGATCACACAGAACATTAGTAATTGATTACAGTCATAGGACAATTAATCTGGGCAACTGCGACAACTAGATGCTGAAATTCCTTTCAGGGAGCTGTGGCTGCTAAAAGAACACGCAAGGACCCAGGGTGTGTAAATTCTTAGGAGAGAGTCTGCATTTCCTTGTTACCTTTAGCATCTATCCAAGGATACACAAATACCCACAGATTTTATGTTGTGTGATGATTTGAAGGCGGAAAAAATAGTTTCCGTCTGCAGAAATATTGGCAACTTCTTGTGGCTTTTGCAAAAAGGCAAAAAATCCCACAATTTCCCACATCTCCACTGCTTTGTTTTTGTATTTATGTTTGCCACATTTCAAAGGAATAAAATAGCACGTAAAAGAAGATCCTCACTGCCAAATGATCACAAAAAGCACAAGAAGTCATGCAAAGGTTACGAAAAAAACTCACAAGAGGGAAATAGGTGCTGGCTTTGAAAATGGGGCTCTTTCATAACCAAGGGTACTGTCCACTGCTAACCAACAGAACCACTTTGGGACCAGGTGAAATCGTGTCTGGGACACTTACCCTTAGATGGATAGCAGCACATGGACCTTGTCTCTCTGAATTGCTGTCTCAAGGGGCAGGAAGGATCAACAACTTCCTCTCGCTTGACAGCCCTGGCAGGCTCGAGTGGCAGTTCCAAAGGCAGTGCCTTGGTGCCTCTGTGCAGGTGCATCTGCAGCCTCAGATCTCTGGAGACAGCCCTAGCCAAAGAAATAGGTTGCCAAAGCTTAGCCAAACATAGCATATGAGACCCAACTGTACAGTAGGCACTAGATAACATGCAATCACGGCCTCCTACTGCAGCAAATTCTACATAAACCCAGGCCTTTGAAAAAGAAGGAGTAAAAAAAAAATGTGTTTTTCTCATTCCTTATCTGTACCTACCCCATTTCACCTAAGGCTGGCTATTAGCTCAGCTGGTGATGTCACTTACTTCACTGGAACCTGTTATCATCCAAGATTTCACATAGGATTTTCTGTTTTGTTAGCTGTGTGCTTTGTGCAATGTTGTATTCCATTCCAATAGATAAAGGGTTAAGTAATTCCCGTCTTACCCATATAGGCAAAGTTCTACTCCCTGTGGGTTGCTGCCTTCCCATTGGCTACAGGGATGACCTTGGAAACAGACAAAAATGATGCATTGTTGCAATAAATATTATAGCTTGCACCTGGTTCGAATTAGATCTGCCAAACAATTGCACAGATAGTGAAAAGAGAAATGTGTTGGCTCCTAATCGGGTGTTCATTGCTGTTTGATCTGGATTATTCAGCCCTGCACATGACCTCGCCTTCCTGGTTCTTGTTTTTCTTTTTGGACTTGCAGAAAGGGATGGATTGAAAAGAGTCTGCTCAAAGAGGAACAACTCTGCCTAAAAGGACCTGAAAATGGATGGGTTTACACCAAGACTTACAGTAGCTCATCATAGAATGACAGAAACAAAGGATCAATGAGGTTGGAAAAGACCTTTAAGCTCATCAGGTCCAACCATTGCCCAGCACTGCCAAGGCCACCACTAACCCATGGCACTGAAGGCCTCCTCTCCACGGGGTGTGAACACTTGCAGGGACGGTGACTGCAGCCCTGCCCTGGGCAGCCTGTTCCAATGCCTGAGCACCCTCTGGGGCAGGAATTGTTCCTCAGCTCCATCTAAACCTGCCCTGGTGCAGCTTGAGGCGGTTTCCTCTTGTCCTATCACTTGTTACTAGGCAGGATACTTCAGAAATCTCCATTATGGCTTCTTGGTTTCATAGGTCTGTAGTGGTCTTCTCCTTTTCCTTCACTTCCTCTCTCCTTCTCTCTTTTAACTTCAGAGCTTAAACCACTCTCTAGCTATTAGCAATCAGGATCAGGCTGACTGGGAAGCTGGACTTCAACATGTCGGGGAAATAGTTCAGGAAGGATTTTGCTGATAACATTCACCAAATGGAGCAGTGATTGCCTTTGCAGCTTAGCGTGATGAAACCTTGGGAAGATTCTGGCAGTTGCTGCCTACCAGATTTTATAGACCAGTCATAGTTTGCAGCTCAGCATCATGCTTTTCACTCACTATGTTGATTCTCAAGTTCATTTCCCACTGAAAGTGCTTCTTGGTGAACGAACATTTAGTTTCTTGCATATCCAGCCACCCAGGCTGTGCACAGTTCACACAGATTTACTGCCTGCTCTGTGATCTAGCTCTATGGACAAATGCAAACAAATGTAACAAATGTTAACAATGTTCTCTTTAAAATGAGAAGTAAAGAAACAAGGCATTACTATTATCTCCATTTTCTAAATGGGGACGGGAAGCCACAGCTCAGCCAACACTTCCAGCTGAAGCAGCCCAGTTCCTCTGGTCCCTACTGGCTCCCTTTACTCACGCTGGGATGAGCATTGTGCATCTGTATTTTGGAACTGATTGAGGATCTTCTCTGTCTGAAAACCGATCCAGGGAGGAACAAAAAGAGTTTTCCTTTCAGCCACACCAACTTTCTGGCTTTGGTTTGCACATAGCTTGGCAGGACAGGACTGAGCAGCCAGGACAGAGGGAGTGCATGGCAATAGTGTGGATGGAGTTACATGAAATCACAGAAGAAACATGTAGGGATATCAAGAAGACGGTGTAAATCTCTGCAATCCACAGATGGCTTTTCTCTGTTAATGTCACCAACCTCACAATCTAGCTAGTAGTTGTACCAGTCCTCTGAGCCACCCGAAGTTTCTTTTGTATAGACAATACATCTCAGAAGTATTATGTCTGGTGGAATTAAATGACCCTCTGCTCTGTCAAAAATTAATTATTTGGGGGTGGAGGTTGCAAGGGGATTATTTCAGTAGCCATTCTAATGAAGGTAGGATCAGACAGGTTAAAAATAAGCCTAGACACAAAGAAGATATGGTAAGGGAATAGCTTAGCCTTTGCAGAATGATGAAGCCCTGCATCAGTATTATTGCAAGAGTGCTGTTCAGGAGGAGAGGCAGAACGACAGAGATATTTGCAGGGTTAACACATCTTCCTCTGTCTGATGCACTCCCTCTTTCCCACTTTTCCCTTGATGGCAGGTAATAAAATGCCTGCTGGTACCCCCCATGACTGGAGGTACCCAGAGTGGTTCAGCCCATCGTGAGTGCTGTGCCAATCATTTAACAATTCCCACAGCTGCCTTTGTGAGAAGCCTCTCTCTTAAGCCTCTGGTTTAAGAATTTAGAGTAATCATGTAAAAATGATACCCCTGTGCTCTATGATCCGCTGAATCTCACTAATGCCGGATCCCAGAAGAGGGCTTATTAATGAAAAGATGCAATGCCTCTCTCTCCGCTCATGTTTCACATGAATATCTGTCATGGATTCGGCAGTAAACCTTACTGCTGATAAAGTAAGTATAATGAACCTCCGTGCTCCACGAGAATGGAATCTTGGACTGATGAAGTAGTTACCTGCTCTACTTTCCAGCACAATGGCAGGCTTGAGATGTAAAGGGAGAAGTACTCGGCCGCTATGGGACTGGCGGCGCAGTATCGCATCCTCCTAAATGTTGGGTCTGATTTGCTAGCGGTGCCTTTGGCTGTGTGAAAAGATCAAGAGTTTGGAAAGGAGCAGTTTGTAATTAGCTGAGAGAAATGAAATTATGCTTTCGTGTAAATCACTGAGTCAACAGAGGAAAGGAGGGTTTTTAAAGGGACAGCAACACCTTGAGGCTACTCTGTGTCCTTTCAACATTACGCAGTGGGCAGAACCTCAGTCAGTTCTTGCCAGCTGGCTAGCTGTTCAGAAAGGATGAATACCGAGTGTTCTGCACACAGCGGGATCCTGCTGCTTCCAGCCCCTGACATCTAACCAATTGTCAAGAGGGCACTGAAAATACTTTCGAGTAGTGCGTCTGTCCTGAAGCAGACTTTACCATCAAGAGGTTCAAATTGTTATAAATCCTTTTGCTGTAGCTGCTCAAAACCAACCAAACCAAGAAAAACCCCACACTAACAAGAAGTAAGGGTGATTCCATGTATATCCTTGGGAAAAGAAAGTGAGTGACTGCCCAGAAAGCACTGTGAGGCTAAGAAAAGGAACAGGTAAAACACTACCTGAAGGGGGCCTGTAAGGATGCTGGGGAGGGACTCTTCATTAGGGACTGTAGTGATAGGACAAGGGTAACAGGTTCAAACTTAAACAGGGGAAGTTTAGATTGGATATAAGGAAGAAGTTCTTTCCTGTGAGGGTGGTGAGGCACTGGAATGGTTTGCCCAAGTATGTTGTGAATGCTCCATCCCTGGCAGTGTTCAAGGCCAGGTTGGACAGAGCCCTGGGGGGTTTAGTGTGAGGTGTCCTTGCCCATGGCAGGGGGTTGGAACTGGGTGATCTTAAGGTGCTTTGCAACCCTAACTATTCTATGATTTTATGATTCTATGATAAAAGGAACACATTCCTTAAGAATTACCCCTAATCTTAGCACCATTAGGATAGTATAGGACAAGGAACAAGAGTCTGGAAGGTGTCACTCTGGAGTACACAGAAATGATCACAGAGACTAACTTTACGTCCAGCAATCAGACTACATCTGCTCAGAGCATCTCTGATACCAGGATCATGACTCGTCTTTACAGAGCCAGCCCCATGTCACCAAATCCAAACTTTCCAAACCTTTGTGAGGCACAAATCTGAATATGGAAAGTTACTGCAGAGATGGCAGCATTGAAGAGTGAATATAATCCCATCTCAAACAGTGGTTATTATCCTCTACAAGTGTAGTCAATAATTTAAACAACCCATGAAAATGTTAGCATCATCCCTTACTTCAAGGGGATTCTCTGGTTTGAAGGAATTCTAACATCCTGAAACTCAGTGGGACCTTAAACCAGGGGCTGCATTTTGTATTAGCAGCTTGGATGTAACTCCTGGTATTATTAATACCTAAATGCCCTATATGTTGTCTTTAGAGAGGAAGGCAGTCACATCACCTTTATATGTGTGCTTTCTTCCCTTTGCTTTTACATTTCTTCAACACGCGGAATGTACTTAACTCACTGCTTATTGAATGAAGGATTAGTATTATTTTCTTTCCTCCAGTGAACTTTGTTTCACTTCATCCTGCATATATTTTGCTAGGCTGTGTTTTCCTGCCAGCACACCACTGTTCAGCAAACTACCATACTTAAGGCCAGCCAGCTAATACAGTGATACCTTTTTTACTCACAAGGAGTGTTTCTGTAATCATGGTTGTGCTTGTGGTATGAATGGCAGCTTCAAAAAGCACAAAATACACTTCCAGAAGCTTTGCTGAGCTGCAACAGAACTAAAGCAGCTTCAAGCTGCCAAGACATTGGAAACACCAAGGGGAAGACTTGAAATGTAGCCTGCTACCTAGCTACTGTGATAGCGTAAATGCTGACCAGGGACTGCAAAGGGAGCTGCTTCCCCATCCTCCCTTTACTGTGCTGCTGTATCTCATGTTGAGCTAGACTGGGAGCACTTGGAAAGATGCCCTGCTTTGGGTCCTGTAAAAATTAGTGTAAAACAAATAGGTAACAAATTTGCAACGGCTCTGTGTAAGGTTTGCACTATTCCCTTTTTGTTGTTAAAGATGGCTTATGTTGCCCAGTAGGAAAGCAAGTAGAAAAGAAGGGTAACGATACAACTCACTATGCTCTTGGAAGAGCAGATGGGAAGCTCCTGCTCACTTCACTGCAGCAACACAGACCTCTTTGGTGGAAGTATTTCCTTTTCCTTGTCCTTAAGTGCTGCTACATAGTTACTCTCTGTTCCCATGCTTATAACCTCACACTAAAACAGAGGAGATTACAAACGGGGCAAAATACCCTAGAGGGTTCCCCTTTATCAGAACCTTCCCTGTCAGTTTGCCTTCTCATTTCACGAGCTCTTGTCTGATTATTAGGGTACTGACAGAATAAAAATAACCTCATATTCCTACATGAATCATAAATAAAACCCTTTTATTTCATCAAAGAGGTTGGCAGGTTTATAGTCCTTTGCAATGCATGCACGATGTGAATGACATACCTTTAATTTTGCTGACAAGCTTGTCGGGGTCCTAATGAAAAAGAGTGAAAAGTGGGTGACTTCTCTAAAGGTTTCGCAGTTGCTTTTTGGTGAGGATATATTTCACCTTGCCACTGTAATCAAGGAGCCAACTGATCTTGGTAATGAACTCTTCAATTACAGTCCTCTTCTAACTCTTCAAGAATGCCTAGGCAACAATACCACAGTGATTATTGCTGATATTACAGATTAAAGCAACCTGGGGGGGAAAAAGCAGGGGAAAAGAGAAAACCTGAGCAGTGTCCTTGCTCGAGCTTCAGGTATCAGGGTGCATCAGCAATGAACCAAAAAGAGTGAAGAAATTCCACATTTTGGACAGCTACATTTTATATCGCTCTTGTACACCACATGGTAATAAAATCACTGTTCTGACCTGTACTTTGACATCATGAGCTCTTCCCCATTTGTTCAACTAGCCAGTCTGCTTTTAGAAAGCAGTATCAAGTATGGTAGAGGTTGTCTTGGGACAGCCCCATAAAAAAGGATAGGGCTGAGTATGGTGTCTTTAGCAAGCAAGTTTCGTGATAAAGGCTGCACAAAGAATGGTCCAGGAGAACGGAAAAGGGACACGGTAGAAACAATCAGAAATTCCTATTTCCAGCCTTTCACAGAGTGAAAAGTTTTAACTGCTGCCAAGTGGGAAGCAAACAGTTAAAAATATCTATTTTTAGTAGTGACAAAAGTCTTTTCCCCTTCTTCAGCACATACTTTCTTATTTCTACTTTCATTTTGCTGTCTCCTGTTTTGCTCATGCAAAAGTCATGAATATCACTGAAAACACGAGTTTGCTTTCTGACCACAAACAAATTGTCAAAGCCACAAGTCTTCCCCCTTTCTTAAAAGTCCTGCTTCTTTGGAAGGACTTCACTTCATAATTCGTAAAGAGATTAAGGGAATAGTACTGCTTTATTTGGTATCTTGGAGCTTATCCTTTGTTTCATTGGTGATTACTGTCTTCAGCGATTAAGTTTGGGATTTGACAAGTTACCCCTGCCTGATGGCTGATCTTTTTGGCTTCTTCTTTTGGTTTTCTTTTCTTTGAGGGGGTGGGGGGAGAGCTAGAGGTGGAGCTGCTGAGAGAGACATAGAATCATAGAATGGTTTGGGTTGGCAAGGACCTCAAGATCATCCAGTTCAACCCCCCTGCCATGGGCAGGGACACCTCACACTAAACCATGTCACCCAAGGCTCTGTCCAACCTGGCCTTGAACACTGCCAGGGATGGAGCACCCACAACTCACTTGGGCAACCCATTCCAGTGCCTCACCACCCTCACAGGAAAGAACTTCTTCCTTATATCCAATCTAAACTTCCCCTGTTTAAGTTTTAACCCGTTACCCCTTGCCCTATCACTACAGTCCCTAATGAAGAGTCTCTCTCCAGCATCCTCCAGCCCCCTTCAGGTAATGGAAGCTGCTCTGAGGTCTCCGTGAAACTTCTCTTCTCCAGGCTGAACAGCCCCAACTTCTCTCAGCAGGGATTCAGCAGGGGTTGTGTGTGCAGGAGTGAAGGGAGATGGGGCAGAATAAGGGAAAAAAATCACAGACAGTGAATTCCAGATCACTGTCTTGTCAGGACTTTACAAGATTCCAGAGCTGCACTTTTAATTTTCATTACTTCCCATTTTCCTTTGATAATCTCGGAAGCAGTATCTATTTTTATTAGGAGCTTTTCATCAGACGTGGATATCCTCCTTCCTCGAGGGATTCCCTAGCCACAAAAACATCAGGTTCTGTGAAACATTAGCTAATCCCAGTTACAGTTACTTGACCCCATCAAGCTAAGAAATAAATTTTACTCTTCATGAGAGTCCTACTGTTTACACTCCAGACAAAATTCTTAGATCTCCAAGTTTTTGAGAGGAAAAGCATTTTTCACAATGCCAGAACACTGGCCTGAAAGACCTGGGCCATACAAGCCTGAAACTGTTTCTTGTTTCAAGTTAAATACGTTGACAGACTTCCTCTTGACTGCGGCTGACACCGGTGCCTGATTTTCTTGGCGTAAAATCCAAATGGGTAACGGTAGGAGCTGTTACTGGCAACAGCCAGTCTTATACTCTACACATCACTACTTCTTGCCCTCGACCTTCCCCCATGGGGCTGCACACAGAGGGAGATTGCCAAGAATCAAAGCACTTCTCCCTGTTCAGTGCAGACAACACACACTTCAACGGGAGACTTGAAGTTTGGTGAAGCTCTTATAGCAAGTGTTTGCCTGGTGCCTGGCCATGCAAGGCACTGTGGTATGGCTGGGTGAGGGCAGCAGGAGTAGGCAAGCAGGAAGAAGTAGGAACTCCTGAAGAGCAGAGCAAAGCAGCTTTGGGGATGCATTCAAAGCTGAGAGAGAGCAAAACACATGCCCCAGCTGCAAAGGGCCAGAATCTTTCTGAAGCCGTTTTACTCTAACACATTTAACAGTTAGAATCATCCCAGCACATTAGCTTGGTACACTAAAAGTATTCTGTGTCACGCCATGTTTCAAAACATAGCATAGCTTATTTTAAAGGTGAAATGGAATGTGTTTTGTACTTAGTGCCTTCCTTAATCAGCATAATCCCAGTGCTTTGGAAAACAGGGGATCAGGCACTCTGGCAGTAGTGGTGTTACTTGTTCAGCTGTTTGCAGTGAAAGGTCTCGCTAGAGAAGGTTAAGAAAAGCCTCATATACTCCAAAATTATCAGTTTGTTATCACTATTAATAATACTTTATAGTACTTAACATGCTACTTTTAATCTTCAAAGCACTTTGCAAATATTAATTAATCCTCACAATCTGCCTGTGGGGTAAGCAAATGCTCCCAGCAGTCGAGTCACACGGTCAACTGACTTGCCCAAGCCTAGAGGGTCGTGATCGGCCTCTGCACGTCCTGCTTTGGTGCTCAAAACACTTCAACACAGCGTTTCCCTTCTCTTAGATGGATGCAAACGTGCACTGCTTTCATCAGTGTGGTGTTTTCTTACAGCACTGGCTTGAATTGATAGCTGCGACTTCAGCTGCTTGAACAAGGCTGTAGTTTTCTCCCCTCCCACATGTTTCTGCATTGATGCAAGATGTGGACAGTTATCACCTGATAGTTAAAGGACTAAGTGCATGGAGGAGCTCCTAGCTCATATCTGAAACTAGTCCCCAAACTCTGCTTTGCAGTGGAGAATAATATATGGGTCCACAAGTGATCAGAGAGCCACAGCTTAAAGCAGAAGTAGACTTCTTTAATGATTTAAGAGACCACCATCACTTGAGATATATCTATTCCACTGAAAGCAGCCTGCACTGATTAGCCTAATGTTTGGCTTTTTTCACTTGTGGGTTTAGGTTGGTTTATTTTGTTTTCATGCAATTTGCAATGCTTCAAGTGCTAATGAACTAACCAAGGTTTAGGGGAACGAAGGACAGGTCCATGATGTGGTTTCATTTGTCCATGCTTCTTTGAGTTGGTAAATCACACTGCATTGCTTTATTGAGTGTCCCTTTAGGAGTATATTGGAAAAAATTCTATCTGCCACAATTAATACAGTGCCTACTGCATCACGCTGCACAACCCTGGCGTCGGAACGCAGCATTCTCTGGGAATCCTCTGGTCCCACACTGGATGCCAGAAAGGATAGTAGCTGTGACATGTGATACAGCTGCTGATAAATGATGGGAATAATGCAGAACAAAAAGGCTAATGAGTTCTCTCCAACACCACGCTACTTTCATGAAATGAATACGATGATGACCCTATTTGCTACCTTATTTTTTGGCTAGTGAGTTACTTTACCTGCATGTTAGCTTTATCCTGTATGTCTGCACAATGCTATGGAAAGACAGACAAAATTAATGTCAGCATCTCCCTTCACTTTTAAACTATAAAAGAGCCTTTGAAGGTAGAGTAAACCAAAGAGGCCAGTAACTAATTATAATCCATTGTACTGGACTTGAAGGAATACTGAATAGAAGCTATTCCCCATGCGCTTACCAGAGTGCGTTGCAAAGACAGTGGTGCCTTTGTGGGAGAGGGAGATCCCTTCACTGGACCAGAGAGAGAAGAAATGGGATTGTTAATGTATGTAAGAGGCAGGAGGATTTCTATGGTACTATTTCATTGCAGAGGCAGAAGGTAGCAGAGCCAATCATGAAAAGCGTAAAGGTGTGAAGGCACAAAGATGGAGAGTTGATTAAAAGCACCATGGGGAGCGTGAGCGAAGAAATCAATGGTAATGATGGAATTATGCCTGAGCGGAACCCAATAGTCTACAGTGTCCTGGTGACTTGGTGCTGGGGATTAAACACTGTGAGGAGCAGAGCTGAGCCTTGTCCAGCCTGTCGGCACTCGGAGATATGCTGATGGAGGGGATGGGTTATGCTACAAAACCAGGTGAGGCCTGTTGAGGAAAGGCTGAGCATCTCTGCACCCAAGAGGGACATGATAGGTGAATCCTGCCCAAGCAGCAGTGGTGATGAGAAAGATGGGAGTCGTGGCTGTCACTCCTGGGTGAGTGGGACAGGGCTCATCTGAGGAAGCAGAAGCATGAAGAAAGAAGAGGTAAAAGATGAGGGAAGGGGCCCCGAGGATGCTCGGTGAGGTTGGAGGTAGCACCTGGCAGGGATGCAGGACAGCAGAGCTGCAGATGCTCACAGCAGTGGGGAGAGATAAGCAGCACTGGTGGCTCTGTGGGGCAGCAAGGCAGGGGCTTGGAGAAGCACAGATCAGAGTGGCTGTGAAAGCACTGCCAGAAAGGCCTGGAGCTGCCTGGAGGGAGGGAAGAGAGGATTGGAGCAGCTGGCAAGATCAATGCGGGTCTGGCTCTAGCTGGGGCAGCCGTGGCTTAGGGCTGTCAGCACTCACTGGGCTTGCCCTGTGCTTACAGCCACTACCATGTTAAGCAGGTTGGTATCAAAAGTACAACAGAAGCTGCCTGAGCAGCAATGCCTCTATGAGTAGTCTTACACAAATACAACTTTAGTTCTCTTCTCCTTTACTGTTTTAGGGATTGCTTTGCATGAGGCATGCATCTTTATGTACGTATGTACATCGCAGATGCCCCTATCACTATGGCATCAGAACCATTAATCTTACCTAGTTTTGAGGTTAGTGACCTCAGGGGAAAGGGCCTGGGGCCATTTTGCCTGCCCCAAGATGGCCATACAGCATTGCCACAAAGGATGGATGGAAGGATGAGTAAATAGCATCTATCAGGATAGACAGAAAGTGCTGAGATCTATCCATAAGGGAGAAAAGCATGAGCATGGCTGTGTCATAACACAAAGCAACCTGGAATTTTCCCCTTTGATGGCAACTGCCATGTCACTCCAGAGCCAAGTGTAAAGCCAGCCCTGTACAAGCAATGCAAGGGGACAGTTTGACCTAAGGCCTTGCTTGACAGGCAATGCTCCCACGCCACGGTGCTAGAGCCAGACCTTTAGCAAACACAACAAAGCCATACCTGCCCCTTTGGCATGAGCTCATGGTGGAATAACTGAAAACTAAACATTTCCGAACTCAAGTATTTGCCAAGTGGTGAAAAGAGACTGATGCAGCCAGTGGAAAGCTGCTTCTAGGTGGCCTCAGGCAGTTCAGATCCTGCTTGCAGATGGGACCACTGTGGTGGCCTCAATTAAGAGACCTTTCTATGCTGGAGTCCACTTGTGCTCTCAGCAGTCAGACCAGCTGGGTAGGAGAAAGCAAGTTTTAAACATCCAGAGCCCTGATCTATAGAAATGTAATTCTCAAAAGGTAAAGATTAACAACGAGAAACCACACAGATTCATTCCAAATGGTCTTAATGAAGATTACTTAAATATGGGCAGTTAAAATATCCCATATGTTAGCGTCCCACAGTCAGGAAGGAGATCCAGGCCTGAGCACAAACTAATAAACCACTCAATGAGAGAGGAGGTCAATATTGGAAAGTAAGAATCTGGGATTTACCTACATCTTTGCTCTTTCTTAGTAGGAGCAGGTAAAATCCTGAAAGGAAAGTACAAGGCTCAGACCTGGGTTCAAGGATGTGTCGCTGGATGGGCCCATTCTCCAGATATGGTTTATTTCACTCTTGAAAGCAGCAAACACCAGAAATTGGACAGGGAGATCTAGACAGGGCACAAATATGAAACGCAAACACAAGACATTCCAGTACAGACCCTTCACTGGAACAAGCCCGAGAGCAAAGCTGTCTATTCCTGTTGATGACAATGCAAAGGACTTCAGCATAACAGTATTTACTTAGCTAAATGAGAGCTGTAATGCACTTCAGCCTTAGAAACAAAACTTGAGCTATTTTAAGTGTTAACATTTTCAAACGTGAGCATTTATTTGCATGTGGCTGTTGGCTTCAGTGGGAGTCACTGCTGAAACAAAGGCACTGCTTTAAGAGCTGTCTCAACAGGCGGAAAGGCTGCGTCAGACACCCTGGAAAACGATGCCCCTTTGCTTTAAGCTCCAGCAGAACACAGAGCAAGGGAGTGCAGACTTAGTTTAGACACAAACAGAAGTAAAAATACATTTTAACTTTGCAAGTTTTAACTTTCTGGAGTCAAACTAGCCCTAGAAAAACAGGCACAATTTGATTGGGCTTCTTGTATGTTAGAGGCATCCCAATCACCTTCCATGAGATTTACAGTTGAGCATTATCTAAGACTCAGGAGTCAAGCTTCAGACCCATTTGGCCATTGCTTAACTCAGTTGCCTGATGCAAGTCACTTCACCATCATTTACTTTACTTCCCTTCAGTAAACTGGGAATAAATACATTCATTCCCTTGGAGAACCCTGGATGAGAATTAAGAATTATTATTAGCTATGCTCATACTAAATGGGTGATGTTAATATAGGAAGTAACATGCCTTGTCTAGTAAAGAGCATTTTTTTCCACATAAGGATGCTGGGAAGTTTTAATGAGCACCTTGACTTTTGCCTTCCTACTGGTAAGAGTCACCCACTTGCTTACAAAGAGGGTGAGCCTTAGTCTTCTTAAGCCTTTCAACACAGAAACAGAGTATGCACTGAGCTCATATGGTCCTGTTTGTTCCAACCTTAACTCCCCCCAACCTGAGAAACTAATCTTTCCCAGGATGAGGTTTTCTTTACGAACATGATGTAGTAATCCTCTTTCTAATAAAGACTACACAACTGTCTTAAGCTTTGCCCATGCATGGAAGGCCCTTGAAAAAAGCCTTTTGTTTTTGCAGATCCAGCAACTTTAGAAGACAGGAGTTAGTAAACAGCAGGCTAATCATTCTGTCTCCATTGACAAGCAGTGAAGGAGTTAATTATCTGCCTCTTTTCACTAATTCTGTTGCAGAGCTTGGTTGTGCATATTAAATGTCCAAGTTACCAGATTCAAAGAAAAACTTGATCTCAATTTGGCTACATATTAGAAGTGCCATTCCCTGTTGTCCTACCTAGCACTGTTAATTGCATACATTTAGCCTTCTATTGGAGAATAATTTAGCTTCAGATTGAAAAGAAACAGCCCTGGCCTTGGTTATTCTGGCATACAAGTCTCCAGTATGACTCTGTTTTCTAAGCAGACATTAATGATTCTAAAACTAATATTCATTGTTTGAAGAGGCATAGCAGCCTTGGCATTTACTTAACCTTTTGTCTCATGTATGAGACTGAGTCAGCCTAAATCCTTTTCTTAATTAATATCTATTCTTCTTTTTTTTATAGTCCAACATTATTTATTAAACAATTTGCATGCAACAATTAGAGTTGAGAGATTAGGAAAAAACCCACTGCATGAGTAAGCTCACTTAGTGCAGCAGCCACCATGAAACTGGTCCTCCAGCTCAAACAAAGCTCCGAGCATGAACGAGAAGGGAATAGGGAGTTAGTAAGGTCAGGTGAAAAAAATGGAAAACCAAGTCCCACCATTTATATGTTAGCCCTAACATTAAGCTATTCCCTACTAAAAACATAATCCTAGAGGGAAAGAGAGGAAATACTCATCTAAAAGCATAAAACCCAGGGATCGGACACCTCTAGTGAGTATCAGTGATGTTAGTTATGATTGTGAATAAACTGCAGTCACTGAACCTGTTTGCTTATTGCTGGGGTAGAAAGAAATTCCCATTGCAGGTTTCTGTAGTGTTTCGCAGGACAGCACTTGTCTGCTCCATCTCAACTGGTCCAGCTGGAGCTCACCTATTTTTACAGCGTGTTTGTTTCTGGCTACTTGTTTTTGCTTTTGTGATCACAACTACTTCGCACATGCTGCTGAGTGTGCAACAAAACACCCTTATGAATGTTCAGACTGACATGGAAAATGGCAAGAACACCTTTGGCAATGAAAATAGAAACATTTTGGGGTTACATTACTAGTTGTATGACATTAAGGAAGAACTGGATTGCAACTGGCTCACACATAAATACACACAGAAGTAGAGACTCGAGCATCTTTCCTCACCTATACTTCCAGCCAGTGGCTATGTGCAATCAGATGCTTTGCACAGTGGATTGACTGTCTCCAAGATGAGAGACTGAATCACCTTTTATATCCTACCAGGGTTGGATGACAAACCAGACCTACATGAAAACTATAATGCTCTCCAGACTTTGAAGTCATAAACAATGTGGATGTGATAATATGAGCCATATCTTGCTCCCATTAGAAGACCCACACGAATAAGATTCACTCTTGGAATTGGCATCAATGTCATCCTAAATCTTATATTAGGCAATGATCCTAAACCTCTAATGCTTGCAGGATCTCCCTTCTAAAAGGCTTTCAGAGATCTCTGGGTACCACACAAAAGCTCTTGAGCCACATCTTTCCCATGAACCCATAGACAGTGAACTCTCCTACCCATACGACAAGGCCCTAAGGGCCTATGCATGACTTGCTGCTTTCCAGGCAGGGAAGACATGGTTAAGAAACAATGTGGGACTATTGCTTAGGGACCATTACTGAGAGCTGAACTGGACCACTGCCACTACCTCAGAGCTGATGCTCCCAAAAGAAACAGTCTAGCCCTAGGGATCCAGAAGTGTCATTTTCTTCAGAACTACCTCACCAGTGTGGCACTACTTTAAATATTATCCCAGGCATATCTTTCAGTAGGTAATTTCTGGGCATGAACTCAGACAGCAGGTTTTAAAATCCAAATGCATGTCTATAAAGCCAACATATTAATAACTTAACAGTTTTCAATAAGACATCAACATTTGCATGCATCTTCCTACTTGTTATGTGCAGTACTACAGTTTTTAATGTTTCTTGGATGCTAGCCAGAGAGTCTGAGTCCCTAGTTAGTTCATCTATTACTTTCTTGCCACAATAGATCTGGGTCTTGGCCAAGTACCGGACTCATACTGCATACAAAAACACAAAATATTCTCCCTTATCTATTGCTAGTCTTCATTTCCCAGGGAAGGGGAAAAAAACATCATAAATTAAGATAAATAACTAAATAGAAAAATCCAGTACTAAGGGTAGTAGAAGCATTTTTAACATCTTTTAACACTATGTGTAATCAAACGATTTCCTTATGTATTTCTACCGCCTTAGTCTCCCAAGAGTCTAATCCATGACTATTCACCTGAACAAGAGAGGAAGATCTCTTCTTTAAACTCCTCCTGGAGCTCCTCAGGCTTTCCACAAGAGTGAGCAAGGTTACATGACCTGAAATAAAACAGAGGAGGAAGACGCTTCAGTACCATCCTTCCTTTTTCTGTTTCTCAACCTATGGACTATGGAAGGACTTAAAGAGGCCATAAGGGGCTAGAGGCAGGCTCTGGTTTATATACGACCTTCAAAAATCTTATCAGCTATTCAGGGCCTCTGGTGTCTTCAGAGGAAGAGAGATGAACACAGAGGAGATGCCTTTTGAAAGAGTTTTGGAAACTTTATCCAGTGCAGTTCTGATGGCAGGACAATGAATATTGACTTTTATTGTCTGTTGAAGGCAGCAAACTAATACTTACATTAACAGCAAGAAAAAGGACTGAATGATATAACCATCCTGGCTATGGTTTTACAGCCACTTTAATCCACCAGAAGTCTTGAGCTGCCCTTGAAAGGGCTGCTCCTGCCCGCCCAGCCCTGATGGGACCATTTTGGCCTACTCGAAGATGTGCATTTGATCAGACAACTAATAAACTAAAACATCATCTGACCCTACAAATGCCCCTTGATGCTGCTGAGCACATGCAAACACAACACTTCAAGCAGGCCAGGCAGGATGAGAAGATGGGGATGGGATTGGAAGGACGCACTGTGCCCTTGGGTACCATCCCTGTTCATGCTGACCACGCAACCACCACTGAACCTGAGTCAAGGACGTGCAGGGCAAAGCCAGGAGCAGCAGGGGAGATGTCTCATCTTCACCTGGGCTGCAGCTCAAATCACAGCTTGGTCCACATGGAATACTTTGCTGTCAGTGTAACACTAATCACAGAAATCCACTGGGTTGACTTGTGAAGTTTTGCTAATAACACCAAGGTAGCTGACAAGTTAATAGAACACATGATTCCTTCTGCTTGAGCTGGGTGAGTATTTTTTCCTGCTTCATTTGCCCAAACAAAGCATCAGGGCCTTAATTTCCGTTATTTCAGAAATGAGATCCTCTTGAAGAATGAAAGGATGCTGTGTTTGAGAGGGAGCTCTTTTATGAAGGCACATAATAATGGAAGCCATTAAAGATACTTGTAAAAATGATTCAGGTTTTTATATCTGATGACTAACTAACTTATTATTGCTCTTCTTGGGCAGAGACTGATGGGAATTTCTTAAAGGATATAGACTTATTTAGCAAGCTGCAGGATATGTACAGGCTTGGAATACACTGTGGTAGTGTGAGTAATAAGAACTGTGGCTGTTTATTTCCTTGACGAATGAACTAAAGCTAAATTCAGAGACAGCGAGATGTCAAAAAAATAAACAAGCCCAAAGCCCCCAAACCCCCCCAAAAGCCTCACAAGGGAAGTGGATGTTTTTTACATGAATCTGAACACATACTTCAGTAAAGAAACCCCAACTGGTAAGAAATTCAGGTTCTCCTGGGCTCTAACTCAAGACGCGATAGGAACATACCAGCCTGATCTCTGAATGGACTGAGAAGCACCAAAGACTTTAAAGAAAGAGTTTTAAATCAGATGATGCTGAATATTTAACAGCTTCTTGGGAAGGGAGAGAAAGAGAGAGACAGACTGCAAGGCACAGAGAACATACTGCTTAGCTGCTTGTAAGAGCTTTCCACAAAGATACTCTCTTTACAGTACTGTCTGGGTGACATGGCTTAGTTTGGGTGACATGGTTCAGTGTGAGGTGTCCCTGCCCATGGCAGGGGGTTGGAACTTGATGATCTTAAGGTCCTTTCCAACCCTCACTATTCTATGATTCTATGATTCTACAAAGCAATGACAACGTGTTTGGTCAAAGATTTCTATGCAAAGAAAATTGACTTCTAAGACCATAAGTAACACAGCCATTTGATTATTCCCTTGATACACATGGATAGCTTTGATTTTTCTAACTCTTTCACATTATAAGTGACTTCAGAGTGTCTTGAAGCATCTCGTCCCCACTGTGCTGAAAAGCAAAGAGTGAGCAGAGCTTCTCTCGGCTGACTATGGCACTAAGGGAAGAGCGCAGATAGTATTTGAGGAGAGAAGGAAATGGAAGGCAGCTGAAAACAGTGTTTGGTTCTTTTCACCACTGATTTGCCAAGTATTTTCTGCAATAACTCTTCTGAGCAACAAATAACAATGATTCATATGCCCAGGTGAAACAGTAATAGTTTCCCTTTCTCTGCCTGAAACTAACACACCTACTCTAGCTCTTTTCCAAAATAGATCCCAACCAGGTTAGGTAGTAGCAGGGAGCCTTTTGCAGCTTGACACCCAATTATTTTAATATCCACCCTATCTTCCCCCTCTCAGGTTTCATTGGTGTTTTTTTCTCCATTAACTTTTTGAAGGCACACAAAGAATTGAATAACCTTTTCTCTGTGTACCTGGCTGCAGCCGCATCACTGAATGGGGTCCCTGCGACATGTTAAAGGACCTGAAGTGCCTGACAACATGGCACTGCAGTCAAGAATCTTGCCTGGGAAGGGAATAAGAAGATTTATTTTATTTTTAATATTTGAAAGATTTCAAAAAGCATTCAACTGGATTTCTCACTAAGAGGATGAGTGAAGAGAATCCTTTGTAACTAAGCTGGGAGGCCCAAGTCTTTTATCCATTGTTACACAGTTTTTCCCCAGGGCAGAGTTAGGAAGGCCTGCAAGCCCCAGAAGCTTAACAAGAAGAGTACACTGGGTGGGCTTTTCTGCCATTGCCTAAGCTCCTCCTGAGGTAGGAGCTGTCAGAGCCAAGCAGGTCCTGTGCTCTATTTCAGCCACCGACCGAGATTATTTGGGAAGATGCTAGCAACGGAGGGGAATCTGCTCTGTTCAGAGGTGTACACACACCCCCTCCGATATTGAGCCACCTGTACATCTGCTTCCTTAACAAACTAGAAGTAAAACCATTCCACAGAAGATTAGTAGCGAATTGGCACTTGGATTCATCACTGTGCATCAGACTTTGCCAAGCTGCCTTTTCCTGTCGGCTTTTTCAGACTATTATACATGACTGGGTAGCTGGAGATACGTTATCTCCTTCAGGATAGACTGTGTAAAGGGAGGAAAACAATGTAACTGTACTGCTAACACCTTTCTTTCTGCCTTTTGAACTTTTTGCATTTCTACGTGAAACCCCTACAACCTTGATGCAAATGAACCAGTGGGGTTTGATCAAATGGATTTTGGTGCATATTCACAGAGCCTGGTTTACTGCAGTGATGGATTCACCTGTCTTTCCCACTGATATTTGGAAAGTGAGAGCTTGCTTGAGTGATTCCCAAGTGCCAACAATGTGAGAAGGAGCTCAGGACCTGAGGCAGGATACCCAGGGCACATTCTTGCCCTCTATTCCCCCAGAATCTTAATTTAGGACTTGCTCAACCTAGTGCACTACAAACCCATGAATATGCAAGATCTCTATTGGTAAAACGTTGCTTGGCAGCATTTCATAGCACTGTTGGTCTCTGTGAGATCTTCACTGTTAATACAGCCATAGAGGTGCATGAACTAGAAGCAGCAAAAGGCAGTCTACTCATGTCCATTTGCGCCTCAATCAACGTGTCAGAGTTCACCATTCAAAGCTGCTCTCAAATAAAAGGGGAAATAAAACAGCTTTTAAGTAATTAAGCACCTCTTTCCTGAAACAATGCTTGTTAGATACTAATATAGTGAAATTTTAAAGGCAAATGTCTTATGTATGAGTCCACTGCCCAGAAGCAGGAGGATATGGAGTTTGTAAATAACAACGGCAATACAAGTGATGCCTATTTGCTTACTTGATCCCACTGAAATTAATGGTCTGTGGTTTAGGTATGTGTCAGTGCCATAAAGCAGGATACGCTTGGGGACCAGGAGGTGTCTGTTTCATGTGTTAATGATGGAGTTATGGACCAGCAGCAGCCATTTCATAGATGAAGTTGCAGGAGGATTTTTACTATATGCTCAACTCTCCCTTTTAATACTGCAACGAAAAGCTGAAGCAGTTCCCAGGTCAGACCTGGGGCCAAGGATGAAGTTTTTCTGTTAAATTTGAAAGGGATCCAGCTAGAGATTTTCAAAGGATGCCACCCCTGAGAAAACACAGCTTGCAGGCACAGATTGTGCCCCTCCTAGCACTTAGGTGTGTGCTCACACAGGAGTGAATCTGGGTATGAACAAAACTGTGTTCAACCAGATTATTACCCACCCCCGCCACCCTCTTCTCCACTAAAGCTCTTCTTCTCTAGCCCCACCATTCACAAGGAGATGCTTCAATAAACCCAAGAAAACAAGCATCATTCTAAGGAGTTATATTTTAATGTTTATGCTATGGCTTCTTGTATAATAGGAATAATCGCTATTGCTTTGTAGTACACTTACAACAAATAGCTTTTGAGATTGCTCAAACACTTTAGCTCCACTTCAGCTCTTAATCAAACTCAGCAGCTGTTTATTGCAATTACACTATAAAGCAATAGACATTATCCCTTAACTAACTGTCTTATTAATATAGGTAGTTACACAGCTATTTCATAGTTAGTCTTAAATAACTGCTTTTAATTATTTTATTAACATAAATAACCATCTCCATAAATTTCAACTAAATGCATATGTGGGAAATGTAATTTAAAGCATTGCACAAAATTGCTGCTGTTTACTAATGGTTAAATTGATGTCATTGTGTAACTCAATTAAAATGCAACTTTAACTTACTTGAGATTTTGGTCACCCTGGAACACCTTGGACACTAGAACTGCCTCAGTATTCCTCAGTGGGCACTGGCTGGTCTGTATTCTGGTGTATTTTCTTTGCAGTATTAGTTTGCTGTCAGAATGAGATGTCTTTTTAACCACAAAACTTACAATTTAATATCCCCACTTAATTTTCTCTTCTCCCCATTCCTAGTCAAAGCAACAGATGAAACCAGATTGCATTTTGCCTTCTAGTTCACTTGTGCAACTCTGCTTTCAATGGAGAAAAGGATTTTGCTCCCCTGCGTGATGCTGGATCCTCCATGTCTTATGCCATTTGTTCTGGTAGGATCAGGCTCTTTGCCTTCAGCTAAGGGGAAGCAGACTGTCTGACCTGGCTAGAAATACCTTTATTCTTCCTTATGGGGGACAGGTTACTGTTTAGGGGCCTCATTCTACCCCAAAACCCTCCACTGCAGACTACACTTGCACCACGGCACAGATTAGCGTGTGCCATCTCTCATTTTGCAGCATGGTTTCCCCATCACGCTGGCTTACTCAGAGCTCTTTTCCCCAGAGTCCTTGCTGTCGGGGATGAAACAAAAATCTCCCATCCTTATTCTGTTTTAGAATCCTCCCCTGAAGGATAAAGAGGAAAAACACTTGCTGAAGAGCAAGGAGAAAAGCAGAGGGACTCCCTTCACCGCTTGTTTGCCATACACATGAGATGTTACAAAGTGCTGGGAGAAACTTAGTGGCAAATGTAAGTCAGGAAGGGGGTGAAAATAAGGCTTGAAAATATAAAGGTGCAAAAGGAGATGAAGAGGCCTCACATACTTTCTTGCCAGACATTTTCTTCTGCCACTCAAACCTTTTTGATTTAGTTCTATGGTTGGTGCAGGGACCTGTGAGTGTGAACTGCTACCACTGAAATAAATCACAACAACCCCTCTCAAAAGTAACTGCGACGTAGGGAAAACCAACTGTTGAAGTCAGGAACATGTGAAGGGTCTTGATTTGATTTTCAGCAGCTTTTAAGCTCCAGAACTATGGCAACTGAGGCATATTTGGCTCTTGGACATCAGTCAATGTCGAAGATGTTGCAGGAGAGCAAGGAAAGGAAGAATTTGGTCCATGAAACCCAGCCCACTGATGGTGAATTCTGTTAACTAGCAGTGCCCATTCTATTCTCCAGCTGCTAATTACAGGGGACAATCTCCCTCCAAGGAATCATCAAAGAATGGCATTTCAGTGCATGCACACGCTCTGTATTAGGACGAAGGGTGCCTCAGTGACACCATGCCTATGGAGGAGTGGAATGTAGCTGGAGACAACAAGGATGAAAACGATGATTTATTTATTTGAATACTTCTATCTAAATGTAACAGGTAACATGAAGGGATAATTACAGGCTCTGTCAGAAAGGGGCTGCTGATGCTGCGATCTGGCAGACACACTAAGCTCCTCAGGAGACGCGCTCTGAAAAGTTTACAGACTATGCTGGTGATTCAGTACAAAGGGATTTCACATTAAAAAACTGTAGAAACTAAGAAGTGAGGGAAGACATGTTTCAACTTCAGGTAACTGAGAGTTATCAGGGTTTGGATAATTGAAGTTCCAATGTATATTTGCCTACACTGTCGCTCACCTTTGAGCCCTACCTAGGCATCTTGACATTTATGTAGTCTGAAATCCTGAAAGCTCTGAGTTTAGACAACTAAATTGTTGCTTGTCAATTTAGCCTTGACTGAAAGACAGGTGTTTTGTTTCACAGGAATCCTCCTTTCAGACTCCTCTATTCCCAAACTCAGATTACTGAGCTAAGGAACTATCAAAAATGCAATAATTTACAAGCGGGCAAAGACATTTACATACCTCGAACAAAGGAATTCTTTGGGCAAAATAGGAGGGTTTTAATTATTCCTTGGTTTTTGTCATATGGGATTCTCAGCTCCTGCTCTCTGGTGGGAGCTGGAGGAGCTTGGAGGCTTTGAAGGTTCCTATGGTTTTGGAAATGGGGTAGATCCTTCGCTCCTGCTATGCAGTTGTACAAGCTTGTTCTGCTGAACGCAAGCTCTGAACAAAACCCTGAACAGAAATCCAGCTGAGAAACTGAACCAGAATTCCCCAGTTCTGGAAGCAGGAACAAAATAAGGCCACTACACACACAGCAGTGCAACGCCAACACGGCAAGCAGGGAGTATCTGTTAGCTACATTCTAACTTACCATCTAATTCAAAGTGAGTCATTATTACTGGGCCTTCGTTATTATCCCTAGTAAGTGACTGGGATCCTTTCCTATAATGAACAAGTTCTCTCTTGGCACAACTTTGCACAGGGGAACTAACACAGTCCAAGAGCTGCACATGCTGATGGTGCCACTGGGATCCCACATTTGACTGTACAGTTTTATCCTGTTAATGCAATGGGAAGTGAATCAGGGAGCCCAGAAAACAGCTCAGGCAGAACACAGCACCATCCATCTGACCCCAAATGTAGCCTGCCTTTCAGATGCTACCGCCTGTGAGCAGCAGAGGAGTCCATTATGATGAAATGCCTCACTGCAGAAAGCAGCAGCAAGACCTACAGTGCCCTGACCCAACCCTGCCTACATTCATGTCCTTTGATCATTCAGGTTTTTCTTTTTCCATGCCTCTGTATCTGGGCGCTGGTGACCACACACTTATGGCTTCTTGGCATTGTGGCAGGGTTTGGACCTTAATTCCTCTGTTTATGCCATTAAGTGTGCTGAAGGCAACAGAATAGAAGCTTCATCACACTGACCTGCCAAGACCCTCAGCTCTGACCTGGAGGGATCGTCTGTTCTGGCACGGGTTAAAGGGTCTCATTTAATTTAGAACCTTAAGCTGGATTTGAACTGGAGCCCCAGAAGTAAAAAGCCAGTGTTTTTATCTGGGAAGCCACATGGCTCTGGTTTCCTGATTGGTACTTATGACATCCCAGTATTGGCGAACCACGGAGATATTAACTGCGTGCTCCAATTTCTGCCTTAATTGTGGCCAGCTAGTCTGGTTTTTCCTTCTTTTTTTTTTAAAGGATTTGAGTGACAAAGTGACTATGCATATCATTCCACATTTGAACTGTAAGACTTCAGTATTTCTACCTCTAGTGTGTAATTGGATCAGCTGCCAGTTACAGAAAGGAGCTGGGTGAGTATTAAGTGTGTGGAAAATGAAGAAGAGTCCAAGTGTGAAGGGGAGGAATAATTTGACAAAGCCTGCAGTGAGCTGTACGGGGTTTTCTCGTTCCAAAATGGAGTAGGTTTTGAAGCACATGAGAAAAACCTGGCTTTGATTTATTAGCTTTGGTTCACAGAATGCTAGCCACAATCTTGGACTGACTCAAGGCATATGGAAAGCCACAGTCCCTGCCCCAAGGAGCTTACAATACCCACATTATCACATCAAGGATGGCTGAGTGCCAAGCTGGAAAAGGGGCTGCTTTTATCTGACTCTCTAAAGCTGTGTCTTGAACAACCTTGCCAGGTAGCACGCAAATCTACGGCCCTGGGCTTGGGGGCTCAATGTGGTCATGGTATGGTGCTCCTCAAACCGTTGCACCTAATGCTCTTCTGTAGATCCCCACTGTAGAACTTGCTTACTTCAATTTGGAGTTTCTCAACTAAAGGAGCAGAGCTAGTGTAAACAGGAAGCATTTTAAAATCTGTTATAAAAATCCAAAGTAAATCTTAGCCCTTTAAGAAGGTGAGAAATAGATGAGGACCTTGTCCAGTCAAAAAGTGGGACTGTTTCTACTGGGACAAGATGTGGCCTTGCCACTGAGTTCCTCTTTTAACCACAGTTGTGGCAGGATCATACAGACAGAAGAAATAGGAAATACCTGGAAATTCACGGATAGTTGTCCCTCAGCTGTACAAATCCACTACACTGATCTGTAAGGAATAAGCAAGAAATATTCATTAGTGGTGCAAACAAACAGAGAGGATAACAGATATGCCACGTAGACTGACTGCCCAGCGGCGTGAGGATGCGCATAGTATGGCCATGAAGGTGGGGAGAGTAAAGAACAACTGAGCTTTGCTCTCTCCCAGTTCAAGGTTGCCCTAAGCTACACTTGGTGCTTTACTGCCCATAGAACCAAACTGATACTCTGGGATTTGGAAATTCTTCTGCGATGCCTTCAATAGCAGCCAGTACTGAGAGGAGCAATGTCTCAAAGGGCCCTGAGGCTATGGTTGTAGAGTCATATCCTTTCTCACTGGCACAAAAGCTCCGCAGACGAGTCTAACAGGCAAAAACACAACAAAAAAACAACTCAAAATCATTTCTCTCTGGCTCTCCGAGGGGGGTAGGGCATTAAAACAGAATGCCCTACCTCAGAGGAAGTCAAGATTGGATCAGAACATCTCAGCGAGATAGAAAGGGAGAGATAGCAAGAGGCGGTAGTGTAAAGGTTTTATCAGCATGAGTTTGGGATGACCACATTACTCATAGGTCACTGGGCTTTCCAGCTGACTAGCAACAGATGAAATAAGAACACAATGGCCTCTAGATTTCCAGGTAGCTGCTGCAGCTAAGATTGTCATTTCAGCAGTACTTTTAGTCTGGAATATGCATGGCGATACTCAGAAAGCGCTGACTTTGTATGCACCGTGATATCCCACCATCACCATGAGATCCCACTATCGCCAAGCAAGCTCTAGAAGAGTATCAAGATAACATTTGTGTTGTAGGAGGGAGGAAAACATCAGATACCAGGCATTTGGTCTTGCCTACAATTTGCATACTCAGTATGTCCTAATCTTGGACTAGAACTAGAACAGGTACTTCAGAGACCCCGTGGTTCTCAGCCCATCTCCAGCAGGAAGACACTGGGAATGGGTTATCCTGATGTGAATCTAACACAGTTACAGCAGAAAACAGGCATAGCTCTTTATGCCTCATAGCAGCAGCCACAACACTGAGGTTTTGTTGTATAATAAAGACATTACAACTATCATCTATTTACACCAAGGTGTTGCCATTCAGCCAGGCACTAAAAAGACCTTACTTTTTCAGAAGGTACCATCTAATCAGCTATACACACAGAGATCCCAGCAGCCGAGTGGAAAATAACATTGCCATTCCTGACATCTCTCAAATTAGCAAGAGCTTATAATGAAGCTTTTGTAAGACGGCTCTTTCAAGGATTTGTTGGCTACCTCTCATGCTGGGAATGGATGCACACGGGGTAACTGCCCTTCTGCTCTGTGCTTAATTCTCTCACCTCGTACTATGTTGATTGTCTCCTGCACTCGGAGATCTCCTACTTGTGTTTGAACTCTCTGAATACTCTCTTCAGCTACACACAAGGAGCCGGAGGCCTCGGTAACCTTCTACCCCAGCAGTTCTTTTCCTGCAGTCAGGAAATTCTCTCTCTTTTTTTGTTTCCTATTTTTTTATTGCCAAGATCTAGGGGGATTCCCCCTTTCAGTGCTTGGATTTATGCTGGACCTGGATGGCAGCGATTGGTGACAACAGCAGAAACACCCCGCGCCGCACCACTCACAAACAGAAGTGTCTCATTTTGCATAGGGCTTTAGGTCAATATGTTGATAATTTCAGCAATCCCACATTCATATTAGTATTGAGATATCTGGAAAATGATGTGTGCTTCAAATAACTTCAGTAAGCATCATGATATGCCTGTGTCAATGCTTGTACATTTTCCCATTAACTCAACCCAGATAAAACTCTGAGACTTGATTTTCAGCTGATGCAAATGCACAAAGATAATGAAATTACTGCTATGCCAGTTTCCACCTGCAAAACACCTCACCCTGAAATATCTCGATCCCTCTGCCTCCTTCATTCAAGCAGAGGGAGTAGATGCCAGCAGGGGAAGGTTTCACGACTCTGCCTCTAACTCTCTTCAGTGCTATGAGTTTGCATAAGGAGCTAGAGGCTGTAGCTGCCTTCTGCCCTGGCAGGTTTTCCTTCTCCTTCATTCAGGAGATTGTCTTTCTCTTTTTTCTAATGTAATCAATGAGGGAATCCTCCTTCTGCTCCTAGGTTTGAGAGAGCAGCTGATTTGTGGTTTTACCCCAAAATCCACCAAAAGTCACGAGAGAGCTCCTTGACGTTAGTGGGGCTGACCTAGCTGAAAAGGGATGTTCCTGCTGCTGGCCAGGTCCTTCCTTGCCCAGTGTGTATTGCTGGTGTTTGAGCAGTGGGAGCTGCTCAGACCATCGTGCCACAGTGCTCTGCCTCTGACACTGTGAGTACTGGTTGTGTCACCCTGTTACAGAGAGTGACGGACCCAGGGAGAGCAGAGGGATGGTAGGAAGGGACCGGAGCCAAACCCAGGGGCACTGGGAAAGCATCACTGGAGGTACCAGTCTCTGCAGTGCAGAGGGAATCAGAGCTGAGGGCTGTGGAGAGGGATTAGGGAGGAAAAGTAAGTGGCACCACAAAGATGTTTTGCCAGGATATAGGCAGAAGAGAGGAAATACGAGACAGACAAACAGAAGGTGAAACTGGTTTAGAAGGAGGGAAACACACAGAAAACACCATAATAAAGGGACCCCATCAGTATCAACAACACAAGGAGAAAAGAGGACTGATGGATAGCTGTGCTAGCATGAGGGAGGAAGGATAAACCAAACCTCTTCAAAGCAGCAAAAAAAGAAAAGCAAAAATTGGGGTTGGGGGGGAAGCCAGAGGACAAACAAAGCAGAGAGAGAGGATTTCTATGAGCGTGAAGGCATAGGTCAGTACCCCATGGTCATTTCCTAAGGAAGGAGGAAATAGAAGCGAAAGAAAATTCCTAAATATGAAAGACTACTTTAACCAAATGAGACAGTGACTGCTCCTCTCTGATTTTTTGGAAGGTTTGCTATTAGCATATCTCCAATGATAAATGCCTTCATCTGATGCCAGCTTTCTGTAGGCAGAAATGCACACATGCAGCAAATCAGTTCTGCCAGGCAGAAGGCGATGTAACAAGAAACCATTTGGCGCTGCTTTGGTCCATGCACTTCCCCTCCCCAGCATAAACCCTTGCAAGAGGTGCACGGCAGGGCAGTAGAGCAGGAGGACGTTCAGCGATACCAAGGATGAGAACACAAATGTATAATTACACTGGGAGCCTAGAGCTTAATTTGTGCCCTGTCATGCTGGCAATCTCACACCGTTCATTAAACCCACTAAACTCAAGCTAATGTCTCAGATGGCCTCCCGAATGCTTTGGAGCACAGCTCCAAGCTCACCTTTCCATGGAGAGAGGAGCACCTGAGCCACCCCACTGACTTGAAGCCTGAAAGAGGAGCCATGGTAGGGATATACAGCCCAGTGCTGGGCTCTGTGGAAGAGGGCTGGCTGGAAGGACTGAGCAAAGACTAAAGCCAGGCTTCCTTTTGCAGGCATCATTCAGGCTTTTCCCCTAGCTGAGGTGGAACACATGCCCTACTCCATGGGAGGGAGGTAATTCCAGACCTGAGGCTTAAGCCAAGATAATTTTGGCATGTAACTCTGTATTTTGAATGACAGAAGGAGACATTTTCCATGCTGGCCTAGCTTTAAAAGTAAAGATGTAAGGGTGGCCCTTTATGCAGAAGTTTGGTGGGGTTAAAAGTTGTGCCTACTGATGGGTTTTCAAGCAGAGAAATATCTGCCAACTAATCCTTAGGTCTTATACTGCATATGGGCAAATAGTGCTCTCACTTCCATCCCCTCAGTGGGGCTGGATGATTGACACTAATGATTTCAAAGGCAATATTCTGCCTGTTGATCAGGGCGCCATTCTGGAAGGGATGGATTCAGATCGACACCGAAAGTTGACTTTGCAATGCAAACATATACATCCACTTGCAACAAAAGTGCCGCGTATAGTCCTTGGTTTACCAGTAAAACCCAGTTAGCTTCTGTGGTACCACACCAACTTAAGTGAGATGACAGTGTGGCCACAAATCCTGCCATCTAGAGCCCACATCCCAAAGTCTTTACTCAGACTTCAACTCACTGACTGTAATAGACCTTAATTCAGGGTAGCATCTTCACTAAGAGTGCTTCTATACACATCTTATTTGCCAGAATAAACATGTTTTGTTTTCTGGGGTGGGAAAGAATATTCAGATTATTCTTTTTAATAGACCCCCCCCCCCCATCCTCTCTTTCTGAAGCAGACAGCTTAGAGACACAGAACAACCCTTTTTTGTGGCCCCCCCCCCCCGCCTTGCTCTGTACAGCACCCCAGTTCCACCCTCACTTTAAGATTAACTGTCTATCTGTAGACTGACTGTGCTATCCTTAAGGGCAGATATTATTTGGATTTAGTTATTATACCAAGGTGCATTTGTGCTTCTAAATGGGCAGCTGTACTGTAAATGGAACACAAAGGAGCAAAATCCAGCCTGTTCCAGCGTGGGTCCAAAGCCCAGAGTGCCTGTGATGCTGTCGTCTTTTGTTTCAAATGCAGATAGAGAAAACTATAGCCCTTTTTTTTGTTTTCCATGATGGTTATAATGCAGAATATGAAAAACTCTTGGGATGGTTTAAGCTGCAGGGTATTCTCCCAGAGTTCTGTCCAAAAATAATCTAGTAAAAATGTGGACAGAGAACCATCGACCTCTGCTTTCCCCTGAACATATGCAGCTCTGATCAGTCTGGTATTTCAAGAAAAACAAGGTCCTGAACCCTAATCCTCAGACACATAACAAAGCGCACTTCACAGCTGTGATGCACAGCTACTATCAGCTCTGAGGCCTGAGTGGGTCCCAAGACAATGCCTCCTTTATCACCCAGAGGACAAATATCTAGACAGCAATATTTTCTGCTTGAATGCTTCAAGCATCTCTCGCAACTCCTGACTGAAAAAGAAAACTGAGCTGAGAGTGTTTGCTGAGTGATTATTTTAATTTACTACTTGATGTAAATCTAAATGAACTGACATCCAGCTTGAGATGGACAGAAAACAATCATTGCGGAAAAAAAGAAAGAAGGCTAATATTACAATATCATTTGAGTCGCACAGGTTTAGGCAACTTTAGCAGTGGCAATGTAATAGATAGCGAGGCAGGGTTTGCATTTCCTTTTCTTCTCTCAATTACCATAATAAGTTCTGTAATTTTAGGGCTGTTTATTTATCAGGCGACGATAACAAAAACGCTCAGAACACAGGGTCTGAATGCTACAAAGCATCACAGCGTCAGCCTTTGCATGCAGAGGGATTGCTGATTCTCACACACCTGATTATCCGTGTGTACGTGTGTGTACGCGTGTCGAGAAGCGACAATCAGCCCCTTTTTGTTAATAGCTAAAATGGCCCAGGGTTTGCATCTGGCTTGAGGCAGACTGAAGGGAAAAGGGTTGAAAAGGAAGAAAACTTCCTGGTGAAGTTTTTGAGTGCTTTAAAAACCTGTCAAGTCACTCTGCTGAGCGTTCTCGTATGAACAATAGGTTTGGGACCTGGCCTGCCTGCACCGGGGAGCCTGTCACTGCTGCTCTCTGATCTGGGTTTCCAGCGTTTGATGGCTGCGTGGTGTCACAGAACAGCTGGAGGAGACGCACCCCGGCTGAGTGCCTGAGACGGAGGGGGAAAAACAACAAACAAGAAGCAGAGGAAGAGATTTCTTTGTGAGGCAGCAGACACAGGCATCTGGGCTCTGCCGGAGCGCGACGCGGCACCTTGCGGCATGGCCTGTGGTCCCTACACTGAGATGAACAGATAGCACTGCCCCACAGGACCCCCTCGATCCCAAATGAGGACCAGGGAGAAGGTGCATCACATGCAATGCAACCCCAGATGGAGGTCCAGCAAGAGCTGCCCCTCCAGTGGGGCTCAGCAGTGGGTTCACCACCTCCTGCAGCTCCTAAAGGCATTTTTCCAGTGAGAGACAACCTCCTTGGCCCCCTCCAAGCCTGGCATGCCACGGCAGCATCAACAGCCTGGAAGAGTGGGAAGGAGGCACCACAAGCCCATTGCTTAGGGCCTCTCTTAGCACATCAAAGAGCCATACTGCACCCCCAAGGCTGACTGAATGCACCTGGGGCAACTTTGCATTGAACCCTGAGCTGCTTGGGTTGGTTTTGGGGGATTTGTGGTTGGAAAGACTAATCTACATGCATAATTTCTTGCACATTGCCTTAAAAGTACACACCTAATTCAAAACAAACCCCATTTTGCTTATACCAAAGACCGATGGGAAAGCCTCTAACTGAATAAAGATGAAACTTGCCATTCAATGGCTTCAAGCTTTGGGAAGACACTTGCTTTCCTATTCAACTATTTGAACCACTACCTTAAAGAAATCTTTGCAGTTCCTTCTTAAATTCCACAGGAGGCTCAAAAGCACGTCGGAAATATTTTTACTCCCTACCATAAGATGTTTTTCATCAGAGTAACATGCCTCTTAACCCACAGCCATATATTCAATTAAATTGCATGGGCATATGTGTGTTTATTTACATAATGTGTAAATGTATAGCTGGGTATATATAAACAAAAGGCTTTCATAACACAGAGGAACACACATGGCGGTATAATTTGTGTATACGCACACTGTGTAACTGCAGCCGTTCATGTCAACACCATTCATCACCTGTATTCACCAAAATGGTGTCAGTACTGTTCTGCACGCTGCCTACAAGTTCAGCACAATGATAATCTCCCTCCTCAATTAATTAAGGACAATTTCCATCTTTTAAGTGAATTGCATTAACATGACAAAACGGTAACAGTGGAGCTGCGAACTGAAAACCTGCGACAAAGTCCCTCTTTCAACACAGACACATTGAAAGATTTTACAAATTGACAGTATACATTATGCACAGCCTAACTGTGGACATTTTCTGTCAAGCACTTGAACACAAAGACGCAACAACGGCTCCAGTGTGAGAAAAGAATTATCTATAGGGGACCGGTCCTCCCTAAAGGCAACCTTGACAAATCCAAGCGTGCACCTGGATCAGCGTTTAAAATAACTCTGCCACACCAAAGGTATTTGCCAGGAAGCTTTCCCTGAGTTATTGCGGGTTTGCAATGGGCCTTCATTAACTGACCCATGTAAAAATAGAATCATAGAATCATGGAATGGTTTGGGTTGGAAGGGCCCTTAAAGCTCATCCAGTTCCAACTCCCTACCACGGGGAGGGACACCTCACACTAGACTGTGTCACCCAAGGCTCTGTCCAACCTGGCCTTGAACACTGCCAGGGATGGAGAATTCACAACTTCCCTGGGCAACCCATTCCAGGGCCTCACCACCCTCACAGTAAAGAACTTCCTCCTTATATCTAACCTAAATTTCCCCTGTTTAAGTTTGAACCCATTCCCCTTGTCCTGTTGCTACAGCCTCTAATGAACAGCCCCAAACCTAGTAAAAAGAGTATTTTTACTAGGTTAAATATTAACCTATCTGTTAAATATCGCTTCAGTAAGAAGGTTACAAATACACGGTGTGAAATGTTACAGATGGAAATGACTTTATTGTTAGTTCTGTGGGGCTGCTTACAACTGATCTGAAATCTTCAGTGCAGGACTCAGCAGCGAGATGAACATTTTCCCTTCTAGGGACAAAACGCTGTCAGGAAGTTTTAAAGAACTCTAGCTTATATTTATAGCCTTACCATACAGCTACTACGGATCTAGCACTCTTTTCACTGATGAAGTGTCTGATTAACACATACCGTTACTGGGATTTGCAAATTAAAGGCTGGATCTTGCAACACTTATGTGAGTCAGCCTTAATCACATGAGTAGTCCCCAGCAGGAGTAAATGGTGCGGGATCGGGCCCTTCCAAAATGAGCAACGCTTCATTAGCCCCTCCATGTGATTGTATAAATATGCATGCTCTAATGCAGTGTGGGGATGTAGGTACATACAACCTCACGTTACGCGTGTGAGTACAGCCAGAGAGCGCGCAGGGATTTGGGACTTTCACGAGTACAATTAGGTTATGGTGAAATCGGTGAATGCCATGTGCAAAATAAGAGAGAGGAGAGACTGACCTCTCCATCCTCCTCCGATTACTCCTTGACGACACAACCAAACACGCCACAGATACCAGTGCAGAAAGGTGTTTAACTTCTGCTGCTTTGCCCGTGCAAATACTCAGACTGGAAGAAGTTGCCAAATGGGGTCCATAATCCCCAACGACTGAGAAAACTCTTATTGGAGTTTAGCTGTAAAAAACTAACAGCAATGCTCAGTGTGTGACGTCATGTGGGGCTATTGCAGAGATGATTCTGACACCGCAAAGAACAAGCAGGAACCACCTGAAGCCCCAAAGAACTGAGGAATACCTCAGAGGCAGTTTTCCTGCCGATGACCCTTGTCATAAGAAGCAGGAAGTGAGCACCCTTTCCCTAGGTGAAGAGGCATTGCTTACCTAAGAAGGGTTCTTCTCTGGGTCGCCAACACTTCAGTCAGAAGACCACACTGCATTTCCTGTTGGTAATTCTTAGCTGTAATTATGGGAACTATTGCAATTAGGTTATTCTAATTATGAAAACCTATTTCCCCTTCAAGATTTAAGAGCAATCTTTTTTTTTTTGTATGAAGAACACATAAAACCACTGAAATCCTTTGAATTCCTTCTCGTGCCACCCAATCTGAGCACAATTTATCTCGATAAGTTTTAATTATAGCCAGAAAGACACTGCTCTGTATAAATAGAAAGAAATATAATTGATAAACGCAGTCAGATGGTACCAGGTTGTTTAAATAGACCATTAAGCTCAAAATGTCTAAAGTTAAATTAGATTGTATTCTCTTTCACCTAGGGCTTTTGGAAGGCACAACTGGCATGTACAGTCTTGTCCACATTAATTTTTACTGCCATGGTCAAAAAGCAGCATAAGTCTGAAGCTTGTGTCGAATTTTCTGTCTTTACTTGACGTGATCATAGGAGATGAATTAGCTCCCTTGGTGCAGGGAGTGAGAGAAGGTTAGTTGGGGGAAATAAGGAATTTTCAGAGGAAAGAAAAAGTTTGAGGGAAACATATGGTTTAAATGCTCTAGCCTATTTCAGATCAAGCTGAGAGAGTTGAGATCTGTTGGTTCAGAGATCCAGTTCACTGCACATTCCTACTGTGCCTGCCTACTAATTGCATCCCATGTTTGTCAATCAAATATTTGCAATTAACAAAAATATTCCCTTAAGAGACATATACCAGAGGCTGCTAAGGATCCATTGCTTTGCTATTAGAGTCAGCTCCACACACACGTACACACACACACACAAAAATAGAAGGGTCTTTAACAATATTCTGCTGATGATGGCACTGCCAGACACTTGCAGTCAAAACATTAACAAGCAGAATAGGTGGCATGGGGGCTTTTCAAAGCGATCTTTTTCAAAGGAAGAAAACTTTGATCTTAGTGTTTCTGACCCATCCTCCACCTCTGATTCTTCAATCTACAAGTACATATAGTGGTTTAATTTCACTCAGTGCATAACTTGCCTAAGGATAAACGTTGATCTAGATTTTTTTCTTATTTAACTCCAATTTAACTGATGCTCTAAAGCTGCCCTAGCGCCGCATAATGCACACTTGCGCAAGGTTTCTAAGCAGAAGCTGAAGAAAGCAGCCTGGAATAATAAGAAGTGCACAAGGTTCAGAGGAAACATTAATTTGTAAATAGGTAGAAATGCCAGTAATTTGTTGGGAATTGAAGACCTTGTGTATGAAACAGTGAAGCTTAGCAGCTGTGCACTGCTGTTTTCTAAATCAATATTACATCTGAAGGTGGTGTTTGAATGCTTGTATCATTGTGGTTTGAGTCAAACAAAGTTCTGTGATAAGAAATGATCAAACAAAACAAACAAAATCCCTTCCCTGTCTCGTCGGATAAATTCCAAACACAATTCCACAAGAGGGATAGAACATTCAAATCATCCCCTTTTTGATAATTGCCTAAACCCCTCAGTCACAGGAAGATGATTGGATTGGTGATGGACTATTGTATTCTCAAAGACATGGATCATGCCAATGGAGAGCTCCTGCAAAATGATAATAGTGTGTGCATCTTCAGTGTGACCTAAGTGTGAGCTTTAAACCCCATTCAAGCCAAAATGCAGCGGTCTGGCGTGAACATGACTGGGACCAGGAGACTCCAGCCTTCCGATTTCACCTCTAAAACTAATTCCTTCAGTGCCATGAGCAACCACTTATCCTCACTGCTGCAGTTTCTCTATCTGATACAGATGATAATCTATAGCCAGCTAAAGAAAAGAGCTCAGACTTAGGCCAAGTCTACCCAAGGAAGAATTTGTCAGCATCTCGGCAGGTACAGCTTGATTAGCAGATTTGCCTCATGTCGACACAGCCTGCACCTGCAAACAGAGTGTTTTTCCTGCCATCTATCAATTCTCCCATGCAAAATGAAGCAGAATCCCAGCAATGTTCATGATTTTCTCAATCAAAAGTGATCTAAGATATTGCATGAGTGACACTGCTTCATTTGCTCAAAGGCTGCAAATACTCATGAAATGCTCTGAAGACACAAAGAAGCTGCCATCCCTTCCCTTTATCTTTATAAAACATTCCCTTCATTTAGGCTGTGGCTTATAAAAACCTCAGCATCACAAAGCTATGCATTTGGGGCTGTAACACTTGCAGAGAAGGGGCAAAGAAGCGAGATTCAGCATTTCTCACAACCCACCAAGCCCAGTTTCTGGAAGCTCAGCAAGGAAAGGGAGTTGGGAGAGTGGTGTCTGCAAAGGAATATCCTGAGAGACATCTGCTGGCCACTTTTACCTTGCCCGGCTCCCTTTGCTGACTGCAGAGCACGCAAGTTTGTGACATTGGACTTTTTGAGTGAAGGGACAACTTGGGGGTCATACAAATTGTAACTCCACAGCAAACAAATATCAACCAACAGCCCTGCCTTTGGGCTCCAGAAAAGATTTAGCAACATCCTTATTGTCTGACTTATTACGAAAGGAAACAAATTCATCACTGTGCCTGCAACGGAGCGAGCTGCAGAGGACAGCTGAAGAGCATCCCACACCAAGCCTGGAGGCACATCTCAGCCTAGTGACCAGCAACAGGCTGCCCTGCCACTGCTGAATAAACAGACTTGGAAGCTTGGCATTTGCACCCCCAGCTGCCCATGTACCCCTCCACATGGCCATAAAGGAGGACAGCAAAGCTGGGTGGCACAGATAGTGACGGAAAGAGGACAGAGTCTAACAACTTGCACAAGGCTGGGGTTGGGGAGATTCTAAAGTGCAGACTTGCATCGAAAAGCCCCGTTTGTAAATACTCATCTATCATTTTGCAGGGGGTTGTCAGATTACAGAATTTTATCATCAAGTTTGAGGTGGGAAAAGAAGAGGAGGAGATGGAGGAGGAGGGTATTTTTGTTCCTGTCCTTCATTTCCTGATAAGGAGACACTTTTGATCCAAGAGATTTTTCTTTCTTCCTTTCTTCCCCCCCCCCCCCCTTTTATTTTTTCTAATGTGGTAGCATAAATTCACTTCACAAGATGCAGGTGTTTGAAATATTGAAGAAGTTCTCTGGTTTTGCATTCCTAGCCTCACTGATGAGAAAGCTTACGCATCATGACATGGCGAGTTGAAGCAATGATTAAAAGGCTATTGCATATGCTCTTCCCAGCTGAGTTGTTGTTCTCGGTGTTGTTTTCAGAGCACAGAGAAAGTGTCTGCAACAGCTGAAAATAAGCTCTTATGCGACTCTAACATCATGATCTGATCACCCCAGAGGTGCAGAGTGGGAGCTGAAGAACCCGGTCTCAGCAATTTGACAAAACCATCCCTGACATGTTTCAGCTACCGTAGGAAGTTTGTGACACTGAGAGAAAATGAAAACGTGTGTGTGGAAGGCTGAACAGGTGCTTGTGTTTGTGTGCGCGTGAGATTGAAAGCCGTGGGCAAAGCAGGGATGTGTGTGTTTTCAAAGGCACAAATGGGAATTAGACACACAACTTCCATTGACTTGCAATGGAAGAACCACCCTTTGTGCCTTTGAATTTCACCTCCTTCAGTTACCATATTTCAATAAGAAACAATGCTGCAAACCTAAGAATGTTCTAAAAGGTACCATACCTGGAGTGTTGCTGCTTTACGATGCTAATCTAGAGGCACAAGATGAAACTACCGTGATATACTGAGCTTTCTTAGGTCACAGATGTCTCAAGGAATCAGCTTATATCAAACCTTCTGCCCAGAGCTTCAAATCTGGAGTGCTCTAAAAGTATAACTTGAGTTGACAATGGACCAGTTCAGGCATTTCCACAGGCATAACCAATTGTTATCCCTTCCTGGGCAAAGCAAACAGTGAGCAAAGAGTAGGATAACTACATCTAAAGGTCTAACCCATTGGATTCTCCCATATAAACCCAAACTGCTCTGTTTCATTGTCAGAGGAGGAAAGAGTTGGCTCATTTAAGATACATCCAGGTGGATGCACCTGAACCTGTATGTGCATATTGCAGAAGCTGCATAGTTGTGTGCTGATGTGCCATTTGGCTCTAATTGTGGTAAATGTAGTGGTAGCTGTTCAGTTCTGGTGTCAACAGTGTCACGCTGTCTCTGCAGGATGACTGTGAGCAAACAGTCTGAAGATGTTTTAGCAGCGCATATAGCTGCATATATTTTCCATAAATAGGAATTTATTCTTTGGCAGACAAGCTAGCATTAGAGCTGCAAAAACACAAGGAATATAGTAAGTGCCGGGAAAAAGAAAACCAAGCAGAGAGACAATCTGTGAAGCAGAAGAAATAAATAGAGACTGAAAAGAAAGAAAAAATAGGAGAATGAGGGGAGAAAAACACTAAAAAGCAAAAGTGACATGGAAAGAGGAAGAGATGGTAAACGAAAAGTCGGGAAAAGTACTGCAAACAACCTGTGTATGAAAGAATAAAGGGGCCAAGAAGCAAAAGAGGGACTGGAAAACATTTTAACTGTTGTTAACTGAACGTGCTGCCACCAGCGGTGCTGTGGAGGTCCTACTCCTGCTGCCTCAGCCCGTATCCTCTGTCAAGCCCACGAGCGGTGCTTGGTGGGTGACTGGGAATACCAGTGCCTCTTTTCTGCTAGTAATTGATGGGAAGTGCTGTTTGCCATTGTGTCAGCTGAGCACAGCACCGGCAGGCAGGCCGGCAGCGATGCCGCTGATAGAAACTCTGTGGAAAGGTTCTTGCTGTGAGCAGAGGCAGCTGCTCAATACAAACCTCTGAGGCTTGTTAGCAAGAGATCTAGGAGAGAGCTTATGTGGTCTTCTGGTCATACGGAGCACTGGTTTATATGGCAGCTCTGAAGCCCTGTATAAACAACCACCTCCAAGTGCTGCAACAGACCCCGATAGTTGAAGCATTGTGGAGGAGTTGTTGAAGCAAGCAGTTTATGTGCACCTCATTACATGGCTCCTCTCTGTTCTGTGCTTCCTCGGTTGTGGAAACAGCACGCAGATCCAGCAGCAGTGTTTTGCAGACCACACTGTAGCGGGTAGCTCTGGGTACCCCAACTGCTTTTTTTAGCCAGCTTCTTAAAAAGCAATTGATTCCCAAGGCAATGGGACCAAGTACCTTTTTCTTTTATTAATCCTCATCCATAATAATTAAAACTGAGCTGGTTGCAAGTACCACTGGTTTCTTTTTACAATGAAGTAGAACCCAAAATCCACAAAACAAAGGTTTTAAGTAAGGGGTTAGAGGACAGCCAAGCCATGCTGGTCAGGGAGATCATAGAATCATAGAATGGTTTGGGTTGAAAAAGACCTTAAAGCTCATCTAGTTCCAACCCCCCTGCCATGGGCAGGGACATCTGCCACTAGTCAGCAACCATGAAGTGCAAATGCACATCTTTGCTTAAGGAGAAAGGAAACTCTTTGGCCATTACAAGGTGCCTGAAGTGGTGCAGCATGGGTTAGCTCTATCCATTCAAACAGATGTAGCAATAATATCAGAATGCAAAAAAAAAAACAAACCACAAAAGGACAGAAAGAAAGAAAACCCCTGTAATTTCATTCATAAATTTTCCTGGGCTCTTCTCTTGATTTCTCTTCTCTGTTTAAGTGGGCAGAGATGACAATGGCAATTTCTGCCTGCAAACAGAACTCTGAGCTCAACAACCAAAGAGCAGCAGAAACCCATTCTTCTCCCAGGCAGAGAGGAACTCAGCATTAATTAATTTAGGACACAACTTTCTGAAGCTTGGTTATTCCCTTGGGCAACAACTTTACCTCACATTAATTTACAGTTCAATGGCAATTTTATGGATACTTGAACTTTTATTACTGTATAACCTATACAACCAGAGTTGAACAGATTTTGCTAGTGGGATAAATGATCACTTGGTTGTAAAATGAGTTATTGGAATTGCCTTTTCAATATGTTACAGGCCAGACGGTCAGTGGCTGCTTTCTGTGATAGCTCAAGACTCCTGTACCCACACCCTGTGCCAAGAGGGGACACTGTTCCAATGCCACCACCACCACCAAACAGGAGACCATGAGGAACTTGACTCCAGTACTCCCTGTAGCCCCAGTAGTGAGGCTGAGTGTCCAAATCCAACGTGTCCTCCCTGAGGGCACTGAGCCCTAATGGGCTTTGCAGAAGTTGACAGCTGGTCACCCCATTTGCTCATGGTTCATTCTAACACTGAAGCCCAGTTGCTGTGTCACTAAACAGCAAATCCAAGCAGATTCTGGCCCAGTACCATTGGCATCAATGCCTAGAAATGGTGCAACACTCATCTCTTGGTAAATTTCTGGTTGACATCAGCACTTTCTAAAAGTCACTTTGATTATAATCCTTAACCTCAGAAATCTGAACGCTCCAAAGACGTGTGTGCATATACAGATACAAAGAGGTGGAAACAACCCTCTGTTTTATAACCCAAACCACTTCAGGTATCAGCACACCTGAAGGCAGTGGTCTGTAGTGGGATGGTGCAAACGAATGGCTGGAGTCAAAAAGCCTTTTCTAGAGCTCATGTAACTGTGAGGGTGCAGTCTGAACAATATGCACTGCACAGCCTGGGCTTTCAAACCACCGTGGAACAGGGATATAGGCGGCTAAAATGATCTTATTTAGCACCTTTGATTTTTAATAACCTGAGAGAAAACTTTTGGGGGGAAACACTTAATATTATTATTTCCATAACGTCATAAATTACCCTCCACTTCCACATTCCCTATATGACTAATGAGTTCTTTCCAGAGTTCCATATCTTAGTGTTACCCTTCCCCTACGCTGTGCTCTCATATTGCTCTCAGCTATTTCACCTGCGTTGGTCACAGTATCCCAGGCTATGTTACCTTCTGGAATGTACCTTCATTCATGTTAAATACAATCAGAAAAATCACCCTGTGGAAAGCACAGTCATGCTAAAAACGATTACTATGGGCAAAATTATCAGTAGCTTCTTATTCTACCTCACAGTATTTATCCTATGATATTGATTTTATTACAGAAAACTCCTTACTATGTAATAGCTACTATAAAAACCACTGCTTTGCACTGCTGGTTTAAAAATAGCACTTTAATATTGAAAATAAATGTGTGGCAAATTATCTGAAGCTTAGGGAAAGGCCAAAACCCCAGTGCAGTGAAAAATGCCACTTCACCAGAATGAGAACAGAACAAAATCTTAATATTGCCTTAGTCGATATTTCAGTTTTAGATCAAATTCACCTTGAAATCTAGCCATCAATTTCTTATAACACCACAATTGATTTTCTCAGAAATCTAGTAGTAACTTCATTTAAATCCAGCCTTTCTAAATCTGCAGCACTTCAGAAAATGTAACTGAATGGAAAAAGTCTCCTTTTTTTTTTTTCCCGGCTTTAAATCCCATTTGGTGAGTACCTAAAATAACACAATATGCACCTTGAATGAAAGTATGTGTCTATGTGCAAATGTATATTCCTTGTGGGATCCTTTTAAGGATGCTGGCTGCATACATAGTGGTGGTGCAAGATCCCTGCTCTATGGAAAGGTCTCAAGATATTTCAGCTGCAAGCTCTTTTTGAGAACTTGGGAGGTCTGGATGCAACAGTCAAAAGTGGGAAAGAGTTTGCACTTGAAGAGAACGGCTTTATGAAACCCTTCAAGTATTTAAGAATTAGAGCTATTAAATGCATGATCTATGACTTTTCAAGCTCTGATCTGCCTAATCTTTCTTCCATCCCTCTCCCCCAAAGGCATTAATAAAGCCCAAATTAAGCCATGCCAAATCCTCATTTTCCATCTGAGTTTGATGTTTCAAAGGCTGTGCAGTTCTACCTTTGTTTTGACACACAAAAAAGTCACCTTTGCTTGGAAATGTGCATATTTGGCAATAAAAGAGGAAATACAGACTTCCCCTACATCGTGAGCTGTGTGTTGCAGTCTGTCAGCAATCAACAGGGGCAGATGTTAAACTCACCATCCTGTCTTAGAAGCTGTTCTTTATTTAATCAAATTCCTTTCTTCCCCATAGGGCATGTCTACAACGGGAGGTACACCATAGCCCTCAGCCACTTTCTCCAAAGGTATGATAACAATGTACCCTAGATTTAGATGTATCCACAAATATAATTCCATCCCTAAACGAGCATCAACCCAAGCAGTGCAGACACATCAGTGCATCCTCAAAGGCATCCTGGACTTCGCCTGTCTTGGCACCAAAGGCCTGCAGTGCCTGCAAGTGATAAACCCCTCCAGGTAGCTCTGCCCATGCCAAACTTGTGGCTTAAATAATGCCTTGGTAAAAAGGCAACTTCCACAGGGAAATGGTATCCTTATGAGATGGTTAGAAGGAAAAGAAGCCATGGGGGACACAAGCCCTGCTGCAGCTAGGATGTAGAAGCAGCAATCTCGGTACTAAGTTCTTTTGCTTCCTTTCAGACCCAAAGAACAACTTGTGGTCCTGAAAGCTTTCTTCTTTTCCTCCATAATTACTTTCATTGGTTTCCTAAAACATCTTATTTCTCTTCACAGCCCGTAGTATGATTATAGCCATGGAGTATAAAGGCCAGAGCAACATTTTACTATTCCAAATAAGATTATTAGAGAAACGTCTTAATACAGTGTAAGCCCAAGCCTTTTACCCTCTAGACACAGGTGGTGCCACTTCCCCACCGTTGCTTTTAACTATTTCAACAGAAAGAGAAGATCATGACATGGAGACTGTAGAAAGAGTAATTTCCATCTCTGAATCCCTAATGCCACCTTCAGACAGGTCAGCAGCAGGCGTTAGACCTGAGCTGGTCCTTCCAAAGGCCTTGCATCTGAAGCTGGACACTCCAACTCTTTAGATGCACCAAGGCCAAGCTGGATGTGGTTCTGGGCAACCCGACCTAGTTAAAGATGTCCCTGCTCATTGCAGGGGGGTTGGATTAGATGAGCTTTGAAGGTCCCTTCTGACACAAACTAATCCATGATTCTATGTCCTCCCTGTGAAGCACACTGCCTCCTCCAAGCCACCACATCAGCCAGGGTCAGCTCCTGAGAGTACCACCTGAACTCTCCAGCTCTGAGCATGAGCTGCACTGGAGAGTGTTAAATTGAATCTGGTCAGCCTGTAAATCAGGATCCTACATTTCTCCTCTTGTTATTAATTTATTCAGTAGGGGAAGGCATTTCATACACTGAGTTTTAGTGTCTGTTATTTGATGGTAATCGATTAATTTTTAACTATCTTTCAGCCCTCTGATGTTCTATAAATAGCCTCAGCTAATAGAGACATCTTTATATGAGGAATGCAGATCCACTGTGAGGTTATTTGAAAGAAAAGAAGGAGTCTAGTATAGTATGTTTGTTCAATGTGTTATTAACTGGGAAAGGAAATTGAGCTATAGTGAACTATGTAGATCTGATTCTGACAGCTGCAAACAATTCATAGTGAAAATGACTCAGCCTAATTCACATGTTTTAATTCTTTTCTCCCCCACTTTCTTTTGCAGGCAGATAAAGGGTTCCAAATGACCTTGAATTGAAAGCCTGCGTGTTTTCTTAGTGTTCTATCCAAAACTTCCTTTCTAGGAAGGCAGTAAAATCAGGGAAAAACCCAAACAACAAAACACTCCCCCCCTCCCCTCCTAGCTCAGTGTAAGGTTTTCAGACCCTAAAAAGGGAGGGATAATGTGAATATAGATTTGTTTCACTCAGCAGTTCCTTAGGAGAGACCTTAAAGCCATGGATGGCAAGTGTGGAGCTCAGGTGCAGTGGACGGATCGGAGGGAGCGTGGGGCAGCGGCTGCCTGTGGGGTCTCTCATGTCACACTCATTGCTTGAAACAAGAGACTCCCACCACTGGCAGGGGAAAGGCTGAACCTTCTCCAGGGTAGATTCCAGCCCTGCTCCTCCAGCTGCTGGCACAGGAACACAACCCTCTGTGGCTGCTCCTCCCTTAATTTCCTACCACCTTGCTGCTGCTCTTCAGTGCACCTTTTCATTCGCCTTCTAACGCTTCCCAGACAGTGCTGTGGGCGATGTAAGTTGTTCTTCAGAAACCCAGTTTGGAGGGCTGGGATAGACACGAACCCCTCAGCCGTGCTGGGAAGCTCAGAAGCATCAGTGGCCTTTTTTCTCTTTTTGTAATTTACATTTTCCCTGTTAGTTCACCCTGAGATCCCAACGGCACAATTTACTAATTAATTACTATTATTAGCTAATGGCAGTGAAAACTGAAATTACTGCCTGCCTTAAGCATAACAAAATTGACAATAAATCTGTAGTCTGTGAATCACTTTCTTGTACAGGTCTGTTAACCAAACACCAACAGTGGTGGCTGGCTTGATGCTTTCCAGAAAACCATCTGGCACACATGGATGCACAGCCTTTATGTTCCAAAGACAGGGGCAAGCAAGACTGGGGAGGGATACCTGTGTTTCTGAGCACAGTGTATATGGGGCACCACAAGATTTGAGAAGGCTTTGTCCTCTTTTCCTGACCAAAGGGTCAAAGAACTGATGGTTCTTCATAAACAGGGGCTGGAACTGCCCCTTTCAAACAGCAGCACGTTTATGGTCTGTTTGGCACAGCAAGCGCACCCAACAACATACTGAGGGCTATAGCTATTGGCACCAGGTACTTGCCAGTTGTATACAAAGTATGTGGGGGGTTTCTCAGATTTTCATTCTCCATATACACATAGGGCACTTTATAATGCCAAATGTGGGTCTTTCAGTCCTTTCCAGATGACTAAACCAGTGCTTTGCTTTGCAAAAGTGCTGAGTCAGTGGAGGACTGTGCAGTTTCTCAGAGGAACTGTGGCGTTCTGCCCCATGTGATGGGTGATGTTATCACAGGTGGGTGCTCCGAGGTCTTTCAGAGAGCTGTTACGCAGTTAAGCAATGGGTAATGGGTATGTGCAATAGAAGAGAGCTGCTGTGCTGACTGGGATCCCAAATGGATTTCATTAGTGGAGTCAATGAGTGGCAGAGGATGAGCCTCCCATGGCACTGGGGCAGCAGCACGCAGAAGTTCCTTTGGGATGTGCCAAAGGCAGCATGCAGGGTGGGGAAGTCTGCAAGGAGGAAGAGGAAGGAGCACCTGAGCTGAGCGGGGAGGCTGCAGGAGACAGTGGTGGGGACGCAGCAGCAGAGCTCAGAGGTGGGTGCCAGGCCTTGGCAGTGGCTGTTCTGGGGCTGCCAGGGAAGGGATCACTGCTAAGCCAGGGAATGCACAGCAAGAAGGATGTGGGAAGCACCGTGCTCCGTGAGCCAAATGCCCTGGCAAAGCTCCTGTGCCATCCCCTCACAGCCACCATGGTGGGTATACAGATAGCGGGAAGTGGGGATGGAGAAGAGCCAGGAACACCCATAATTCACTCTGCCGCTGTTTTGCAGACCAGCATCACCTCCCAGTATCACAGGGACCCAACCCTCCACATGCAGCTCCTTGCACTGGTGAATGCCATGCAGTTTCCCCAGACACATGCATGACGTTCTCACCTCTAAGCCGCTCATCCTCCAGGCTCAGCCAGTCCAGATGAGACCTGCTGTTATAACCCTCCATGAGAATTAAACTGCAGAAGATGTCCACTCTGAGAGCAGGTGTACGGGTTTGTGTCTGTATGCATGGGGATGCCTATATAACAATTATCCTCTCTCCCAATCTCAAACAGTGGGTGGTCACTAATGTTAGACCAAAATCAATAGGTAGAAAAGAAACTGTTTACAAAAGCATGACAATGACTGGGTCACTCGCTCAGAAAGGAAGTTAGCATGGTTACAAGAAGAAAACACACAGAAGAGGGCTATAATTTAGTGCCTGGATACCAGAGTGACTGGGAACTGCACAGACAGATTAGGTAAAAATTAAATCTCTTTAGACAGACTAAATGCAAGAGTCATATCAAAGAAATCAGCTTCAATCTAGTGCAGGGAGTACTCTCTCAGCCTCAAAAAGTATAGAAGAGAAAGCAACGACAAGAAGCTGCCAGCCAAAATTACCAATGCAGTTGCATTTAACAAGAAATCAATATTACAATAAGATGCCAGTAATGAAAGAAAAACCACAGCAGTATCTCAGTAAAGATTACAAATTACAAGATTATAAATGGAGAGCCACAGTCATTTTGGACAGACAAATATGACCACAGTACAACTGCAGGCCAAATGATGGCTTAGGAAAAATGCCTGCAGCTTTCAAGAAAGCCAATGGGAGAAGCAAACATGCATCTAAGGGCATAATTTGGCTCTAGGACTCGCACATGAATAATTGTGGCAGGGAGGTACAGAATATCCCAGAAATAAAAGACTTGCTCATTAGAAACCCATCTAGCCAAACCCAAGGGGAGATCCTGATGTAAGAGCTCTGCCATTTGTTATTTTCAAGAATCTGGTGCCAGTCTTGAGTTATTTTTAAGCCACTACGACTGCTTTTTAATAATAATTTCTCTTTCATCCAAAGAGCTCTTAAGTACTTTACAGGCATTTGACAAATGAGGCTCACGATGCTCCAGTACCTGCTCCTATGGATGCCGGTGGTGAGGATTCCTGACTGCACTGCTGCAGGATCCATGCCACCGGGCTGACAATGAAACAGGCAAAACCACACGGCTTGTTTGGGAAATGAGAGGAACCACAGCTCAGGGATGCTGCAGTGAGGGGCTTGAAGTCTTGCAATGAGTCAGAAATAACGGAAGGAACACAAGACTTCAGATTTGCAACCAGCTCGTTTAACCCTCGGCCCAACTCGGCTCTTGTGAAAAAGCTTATTTAAACAACATACTACAAGATAAAAAACACCATGCTGTCATTCTGGTGCATCCCTATCATCAAATCACTATATAAATCAAAAGCAGAACCTGCTGTATAGAACCCACATTCTTTTCTTTTTGTGCAGTGTTAGCCAAGCCCATGCTTAAGAGATGTTTGTTCATCCTTGTCCTCTATTTCATTTGACATACAATAGTGTCACTGGACAGAGCACTGTCACCACTTCTATTTCTAAATAGACAAGTTGGAGAAAACCAGATTAGAGGCTCAGGACGGATACTAAATGGAACCACGAGAGGGTCTGGTGGAAATTACTATGCTGAATATGTAGATAACACCCCCAGAGAAAGGCTGAAAGCGTGGGTATGGCATCGGGGCAGCACAGACTTCTGTGTAGCTGGAGATATCTACTAGAGCTGGAAATGAAGCTTCACAAAGAAAATATAGATTGAAGCCAATAAACTGCAGGAAAACTAAAATCAAAATGATAGGTGAAAGAAATACATGTATCTGCATTGTGAGATGTCCATTGAATTGAGCAAATGATACTTCTCCTAAGGGAATGATTCATTACCATATGGAAAAGACACAGCCTATGATAAAGGATGGGGGGAAAAAAATCACTGAATAGCAGAATTTACCTGCAGAAATTGAAAAGGGACATTCTTCTTGAATCGTGGCAAAAGTACTTCAGAATTCCAACAGGCCTGACTAATGTAGATAGGGAGGGAAGGAAAAAGCATGCTAAAATATGTGATATCATGCCCACAAGCAAGGGTGAAGGTCGAATCAGAGGAAATTTAAAATGCGCCGAGAAACAAGCAGCATCAGCAAGAGTGGTGCCAGAAACGAACAGATTTTATTCATCCCTACTTCAGGACCCAAAGAGGGGGGGGGGAAGCAATTCTGGAAGCCCTTCATACTTCGGGGCTGTGTCTCCATGCCACTGACCTACTTACACTTCAAGCACTATGCTTGAAGAGACATGCTAATGCTCAAGAAGAAGGTCTTATACCACAACAATATTGTACGACAACAGTGCCCACAGTCTGGCTGTTCAGGGATTTATAAGCCAAGCACACAAATAGACAGTAATGAGTTACTCACCAGAGGCTGTCAGCAAAGTTGCTAATTAGTACAAATGGTAGTAGATTTTGTAACACTGTCCCCTGCTTTAGTGGGAACTGTTCCAAGACCACCTAACCTGTATCTCACCGGGTAGAGAAATCTTACTCCCCTTAGTCCTCCGTGGTATGTCTGAGGCTTTGAAAGTAGGAGATAAAATTGGAGTTGTAATGGAAACTCAGGTGGCAAAGTTAGCCACCAGAACACAGTAACTCACAACTGATTCCTGATGAGACACCCCACGTGCAGGAAATAATTACTCCTCACTCTCATCACGGAAGACCCGATCCACCGATGTCAACAGAATCCCTTCGACTGAATTGTGGCAGAACTGGGCCAAGTCCCAAGATTGTGTGTGCTGCTGCTGCTGTGGATAGCAATACACTGGATCTAAAACTGATAAAAGCCTCCTGTTAACCAGCAGTTAGAATGCTTCCCTTACACATAACGTGCAGCTAAAACCCTCAGCAAAGGCAATTAAATGGGACCCAGTTTTAATATGCTACCTTCAAACAGAGAAACACTTTATCTTAGAGGATCATGGTAACAAACTGTTGACATACTAAAGCCACTGCTAAGAAATACGATGCTGAAAGGAAAATAAGAAGAATTATTGATTGGCTATTACAGTTTAAATATTTTTCTTATTTAAGAGTTGCATTCCTGTTCCCTTTGCCAATGAATGCACAGGGAGAAAACAGCATATCAAGTTTTCGTGGGGTTTTCTGGCACTACTTCCTTCAAGAAGAATTGAGTTTTAAGCCCCACTGACCTGTCTAGCCACTGAGAATGTAAGAGATTTTCTATTAAAATATGGCTTTCTATCAGCAGAAATAATTTTCTGTAATATTTTCGACTGCAATAAAAGCCCTGGGAAATTAAACCAGATCAAAACTCTTTAATACGCATTAAAAAAACAATTTAGACAAGAAAGGTCAGTAGTGGAAAGGTGCGATACCTGCAAGCAGAGCCAAGTTACAGAAAGGGTTAGCCATTTATAGCCAAGTTAAACAGCACACAATTAAAGTTAACTTGGCTCTGCTGGTGTATATAAACCCACACATGAGGATTGTGGGGGGCTAAGACAGTTTCAGCAGTGTCTTATTTACCTTGGCCATTTGCATGGCTAACCGTTCTGTAGACTGGCTCTGTTTGGAGACATCACACCTTTTCACCCATTCTTTACACTTGGCATCTTCACATCTTTGCCCCAAACATCACATTTTGTTTAGAAGAAATAATTGTCAAGAGCCCATGTGTAGAAGAATAGAAAAAGAAGATATCTGTTCCATCAATGAATTCCTGAGTGTCACAAATTCAGGCACCAAATTCATTGTGACACTTTCTTACGGAGGATTAGAGGAGTTGGGAATTGAAAAGGAGCCTTCACCACCTGTAGATCACCCGTTCAAACACAGCTGAACTGGCCATCATGAAGAATTACTATTATGAGGTGGAGCTGGAGGATATGAAAGGCTCATAGGGATGGCAACAAAATGTCTATCATAATATTTTTCAGCAGCTCAGACATTTTACTAGAGGAAAAAGTTCACCAAAAATTGGTTTCTTTCTACCAGAAATGTGTCTATATTGTAAATGTAAATGAATACATTTCAGTTCATTCCCCTCTCAAACTAAACAGGCGTGTTCTATACTGGGGTGATTCAGTCCCATGGTATCTTCACAGTTACCTTATGTGCCAACTCTCTTCTATCACCTTTGCTCCCCTGACAGAGCATACATCATGCTGTGCCCAGCACAAAGCACCTCCAAGAACTGGATTTCAAGACTGCCTGGGCAGAAGCCTCCCTTCACCAGCCAGGAAGAGCCCCAGCAAAGCCAGAGCCTGAAACTTGCCCAGAGAAAAGAGCAATGTGCGATAGTGCCTTGTAGTAACCAGGAATAACACACTTTCCCCCCCACCCCCCCTCCTCTGTTCAGTGATTTCAGTGCAACTCAGGCTCCTAAATGCTTTTATGGATCGAGGCCAAAACATATTCAGTAATAGATACTGAAACAAATTATTTCATGTGCCAGTTCTGTAGGTTAATTCACAGAAGTGAGAAAACAGTTCTGATTGAAGGGCGGAGTGATTTTTAAGGATTTGATTCATACAGAAGTGTTAACAGCCTTTCGATAATCCCCACAATTGCTGAGCAGAATAGAATCAGTGGAAATGTTATTTCCAAGTTCTGTGGTGTAAATAAAACCTCCTCTCTCTGACTCACACACTGAGTCATCGCTGTCTGCATGTAGCGATGCCGAGGTGGGGTATAACTTTGTGCTCTGAGCGTTCCTCTTGCGGAGAGCACCTCGTGTCTCAGATTCTCTGTTGCAATCGGGGTTTGTGGACTCTTAAAACTTCTCTCTCTAGTAATCCCCCTCTTATTTACCGTAACCTCATCCCACTTGTTCAGCTTGCTGGCACGAGTGAAAAAAGACATGAAGTTGTACCAGCTACGGTGTTGGCACATTATAGGGAATTATAAACAAAATGATGAAATAAGCATGAAAGGCTGCATTAGAGCAGCAACACCTAGGCAAATTTACACCTTGTGTGGACAATAACTGTAGGGCATCTTCAGTTTGTTCAGCTGAAAATGTCTAAACACCTCTTTTTTTAAGGACCTTTCAGTTCACGCTTGTTACCAAACCATCCCCATTTATGCTTAGAGTGGCTGGCCCCAGCCCTGTGTAAAGGCAAAAGGCTGCTTAGCTCCTGCATCAGAGAGAGGAACAGAAACTGAGCCCAGCCACATCCTCAGCACACATCCATATGTGTTGTCTCTATTTTTAGCCCTCCAAGAGTCCTGTGGGACCAAGTGAGATGTGACATATTTACGGGAAACGAAGATGGGGAGTAGGTGAGGCTATAGCCCTCTCTGTTATTAAGGCTGTGTGTACCACGGGCATTTTAGGCTGGTTTAGTCCCTTATAACAACAGTAAGGTTAAGAGTTTGGGCTCAGAATGTGCCCAACATGTGCCACAAGCTGAACTGGTTTGGGATAACTCCACAAGAGCTGGTGAGCTGTTTTCAAAAGACAAAGAGGAAAAGTCACTCCTTTGTTCACGTCCTTATCTTTGTCATGGATAGGTCTGGAACCAGCTCTCGATGCTTTGCCCTCGTTCATGTGCCATTCCCCATTAACACAGAGCACAGGGTCCCTCCCTGCACCCTCACAGCCTTTTTACAGGGCTGGGTGCTTCTCTTACTGCCTACAAGCTCCCAAGGTTTTTGTGCCCATCTCCACAGGGTGACCAAAACTGATCCAGGCCTAGAAAGGAGAAGCCAAAACAGACTGATTTTTGCAGAGGATTAAGGACAATGCCCATCTCCATCACACAGTGTTGTTTCATCCTTAAAATATCCTGAATGCTAAATGAGACAAGATTCTAATGGGGGGAAAAAAACATCCTATGTAGTCAGGTGCATATGAATAAACATGTATCATAACTACATGCAGGAGAGGGCCTCGATTAACAGTTTCAAAATATAATATTTTATATATACATGCAAAACAAAACTCTCTGTATACACACAAGAGACTTGATTTGTGGAGAGCGTAGCTCCAACTCCAACTTACCTAAGACGAGCAAGAGTTATGCTGCTTTCTTAATTCTGGCAGCTTATTATGGGCACAATATTTTGCCTTCTGTGAAATAAACGCAGGCAGAGGAGGTTTTAAACAAGACAACCTCATTGGCCAAACAAATCACACGTTCAGAAAGATTACAGACATTAGCAGACAATGATTTTTCTGTTTATTGATCCTCTGTAAGTTAGAAATTAAATAGTAGGTATTAGAAGAATACCACGTGTACCAGCTCATACGTAACACAGCGAGAAGGCATGTGAATACTTGTGCTTTACTGCACACAGTGTATTTAGCTTCTCCCATGGCTCGTATGGCAAAAGCAACACCTTTCTGTAGGCACAGCTCTTTATAATTCAAGAGAGTGGATCAGCCTAACAGCAGAATAGATGAGGTACACACCAATAAAGCAGCTAGCAGGTGTCGCCTTGGAATGTCTTAAGTGTTCTTAGCAAGCCAGGTACTCACAGGAAGAAGGCAATTTACTATCACTTATATCTTTACACCTGCTTGCAAATGCTGATGCAGACCCTTATGCTGAGCACTTCGCAATGGGAAGCTAATGTACAGGAGTGACTAATTGATAATTAAAGAAACCTTTAGGAATACCATCAAATAGCTGGCACAGGGTTCTCAGAACAGCTTAGCAAAGGCTGTTCTGCAGTGTACTCCTGATCCTGCTCTGGTAGTGTTCAGAACAAGATGGTGTATCTGTGGGAATGGAGGGTTCATATGCAGTTTTCAGCCCTCTGCCTGTGCCTTATTGTTGTCTGATGGCTCCTTCTTTAGTCTGCAGAGGGGATCACTCTATTGCCGCGGTTTAGACAGCTCACAGGTTGGCCCTTGCCCCTCTCTTTCATAAAGTGAGTATAATTAGATGATAATGTCCTTCTTGTCAAAACTTACAGCTATTTAAGCCTGCAGGAATAATTTCAATTTATTAAAGATTTATTCAGATAACATTATTATCACTGTTTATTCAAATGGACATTCCTTTTTCCTTTCCTTTTTTTTTTTTTTCCAAGGGAACAAAAGACATAATTCCTGCAAACAGCTGTAAGCAACCTGTCAAAGCCCTCAAACGGTTAAGTTGAGCATTTTACTTGGAAAGGCTGACAAATTTTCTTCACTTCAAAATATCATTAACACCAATAACACATTTGCCCAAGCCTATTTCTAAGTTGTAAAAAAAGATTGCTACAGATTAAGACCCTTGATATAATGCTATAAGCTCCTAACAATGGTATCTTTTATAGTGAAGAGCAACTGCAGACACAAATTGCCCCCTTTCCTGCACCTTTTTCACAAAAATCAATATTAAAGTAGTAGCTGCCTTAACTCTCCCATAGACTATATGAGAAAAAACCACAGCCATGCTTAGGACAGTTTAGGTCAATAAAGAATCAATACTGTGGTTGAATCTGTAGAAAGATAAAAGACTTGGAACTCACTACAGTGTGCCCTATTGTTTCTCTCTATTTTGAAAAGAAGCTCAAGTGCCTCACTTTTCTTCTCCCAACCAGCAATGAATTTAGTGTTTGTGGAAAGCAAGGGAGGTCACTGGAGGCTGCATGTGGCTTCAGTGTCTGCAGACGAGGGGTCTGATCTTGTTCACCCACACCTCCCATTTAGTTCAAGGGGAGTCTAGGGAGCAAGAAGAATGCAGCCCTGGGCCCCAAACCAAAACACTGTAACATGCTTCCATCAAGCCCAACTCATTTATTAACTATGGAGAGACTACCCATAAAAACTCCGCAGTGGAAGGGGTTCTTATCATGATTTCTAGCTCCCTGTCCATTAGGAAGAAGAAAGCTGATTTCAAGCACAGAAAGCTCTCTGATGTATTTGGCAATTGCCAGGCACGTAGATCCCACTTACAGCTGAAGCCTTCCACATCTCACATAGTGATGTGACCAAATTTGAACTCCTTGTGGAAAACCCACAAGTTCAGAAGCAAATAAATACCTCAGTAGACACATAGGCTTACACACACACACATATGCCGGTACACGTGGTCTGGATTTGTTTGCCTCTGCTATATCCCTTTTCAGTGCACTGTATACTGTGCCTCCTTTATAAACCTGAGAACTGCAACCATATACCTGTCTGGAGAGTAAGTGAACATGAAAAAATATTGGTTTGTGTGGACTGGAGAGTTCAGATAAAAACAATTTATGAGCCCAAATCTTCCAAATTCTTTACTTGAAGATGCACTTTGTTATCCTACCAGGGGCAGCTTCTAACGTTCCTCAGCTTACAGCAATTGCTCCTGCTTGCAAAAGCTCAGAGCAAATCTAGATAAAGCTGGAGCTACAGCTCTTCACAGAAATTGGGAAGGAAGTGGGTAGCAACAGAAAAGACAGCCACAGTTTGAAATGCATTTATCTGTTGAAAGAAATGGCTGCGTTCTGGAACTGCTGGGACTCTCGCATTCAGAGGGAACACTCCCACCCCTGCTCTGCAGCCTAGTTACGATGAGAAAAAACAAATGTGTTTTAACACTGCAGACTGGAATGTTCAGACCTCTAAGACACACGAATGAGCAGACAACGGCAACCCAAGCAGTTTACATAAAGAGTAAATGCAAGTGCTCTATACACCATTAACAGGATTTTTCAGCTAAATAATTGATAGTTATTAATAATACTACCATTACTATTATCAGGGTAGAAGTCTCTTTTATTGTATTGCCTGGATCCTTTTCTCCTAATCATAGAATCATAGGATGGTTTGGGTTGGAAAGGACCTTAAGATCATCGAGTTCCAACCCCCTGCCACGGGCAGGGACACCTCACACTAAACCATGTCACCCAAGGCCCTGTCCGACCTGGCCTTGAACACTGCCAGGGATGGAGCATTCACCACTTCTCTGGGCACCCTGTGCCAGTGCCTCACCACCCTCACAGTGAAGAACTTCTTCCTTATATCTAACCTGAACTTCCCCTGTTTCAGTTTGAATCCATCACCCCTTGTCTTATTGCTACAGTCCCTGATGAAGAGTCCTTCATCCTGACCTCCCTCTCCCCCACTGCAAAAGCTGGAAACATGGAAATGGGTGGCAGTAAACGTACATCGCATCAACCTTGGCATGCTGAGAAAGGAGTTTCTGATGTGCTCCCAGTTTGGAGCACTTAACATCACGGAGAAGGCTGAAAACATGCACTCTTTGCTCTAATCCTAGCACAGTGACAAGGAAAGAAGATATGAAAGTAAACAAGCAGAGTCTTCCTGATAGAAGTCACAGTGTTTTTAGCAGGACATTGTGGAGGTCCAGCAAAGCATTCAGCTGAAGCTGCCTTGAACATTCACCACTGGAGTTCTCAGAAACCACTCCTGCCACCTGCCATTCATGCAGAGAGGTCTGATAGCACCTGTGTCCTGGTGTCCCAAAAAGGTTTGGAAAGGGAGATGAGCTGGGAGCTTTAGTACAGATTGTCAGATGCATTGCAGCTTCAGAGAGGGCTCCAAATAAGACTTTGTGATGGGAGGCAAGAGAAGAGAAGCAAAGTGCCTTGACCTCTTTCAGTCTAATGACAGAGATACATTCACTCTGCAAATAGCTGGTGTGGGTTCAGATTTTAAGGCCCTCCAGTTGGTTGTTACCACCTGTCTGCTGGTAACTTATATAGCCAGAGAAAGCAGCTTGTTGGCTTTTGTGCTGAAGCAGCTCTGGGAGCTATCAGACATTCACCTACCTGGGTTACTGTTTAGTTTGTTTCCAACAAGGTGAGTGCCCTAATTATGGCTGAGCTTGGGTTTTGGGTCAAAGTATGGCTTCAGTCCTGGAAAGATTCTTATTTCCCTAAACTTGCCATTAACTCGTTTTAAAAGCACACCAGACAAGTGGAGCGCTGCTTAATTTCAGCCTTACAGGGGAGCTTAAGCAGCAAGCTCAACAAGAGAATGGGCTCTGAGTAACCTCTCCCCTTAGTTACTCTGTCACCAGCTGAATAATACCAGGACTAATCCTGCTCTACCTGGCTTTGGTAGCAGAGGGTCAAGCGCAGTCGTTATCTTCTGGTTTGATTAAATTATGAAATAAGGGCTTTAAATTAAATAGTGTGCAAACATCAAGAACTTAACAGTTAATGTCTCCTGTATCTCCAACAGGCTCTCTTACACTTCCCCCTTGCAATTAACAATACCTTTCTGAGTCCGTTCCTGAGATGTCTCTCTATGCATTCATGTGCTGGTGTGCAGGGCATGCTAAAAGTCTGTTCCCTATTCTGGCCTCTAAGGCAAAAATAATTCCAGACTTACTTGATTTCTGAAAAAAAGGCAGAAACAACAAAAATTAATCTTTACACAAACAACCCAAGGGAGCATTTAGTGGGACTCTTCAATCTATTCATGATCTGTAATTCCCAGCCCCCAAAGTTTCCATGTTACGGCTTAATATCTAGGGACTCCATATGTTGAGGGAACACAGCAGAACCAAAATGAGCTGAAAACGGAATGCATTAGATTCAAACATGGGATAAAACAGTACCCAAGGAGCCCTTGCTTCATTTTCTCTACCTGAAACCATGGGACAGTGCAGCCATCTCAGCCTCATTCAAGTGTAACATTTCTTTTGAATATGACAGTGGTGGCGACCTTGTCATTAACTGATGCTGCCAGCCACATTTCAGCTTTCATAATTCAGTTAATTTTCAAGCCAGTGCTTACTGAACCCCCAATATCATCTCAATATAATTAAACCATATTAAAAAATAATAATAAAAAAGCAGCCCACCTTCTGATCAGATACCAGCCAGTGTTTGACTTGAACTCACTAAAAGCAAGGGGGTATTACAGTTGAAGCAGTATCCTTCTTGCTGTCATGCCTGGCATCCAGGCACACACACAATAGCCCCTGTTATCCACTAGCTCCTTGCTCCGGCTGAAGCACAGATGGCAAATTAAGGAGCTAGGGCTGAATCTTGCTGTAGCTTTGTTATATGTGCAGGGAAGAGCTGGGCAAAGCCATGTTCACTTCCCTCCTCCATCCACACCTGCAATACAGGAGGCAGGAAAGGCTCAGTTTGGCCTGTGTGCAGTCTCTGATGGCCTGCCTCTTCTAGGTGACCCCAAGGACTGCTGGTGGCATTGCACTGCACGGTTACAGGGCTCCACATGTCATGAGTCAATTTTATTGTGCTGCCAGAACCTCCTCAGAGACCAACCAGCTCCTTGCATTGGCTCTTCTGAAAGAGCACAAAAGAGAGGCTCTTGGGGGCAAAATCAGCCCCCAGAGTGTTTACAGACACCAAAATGATAGATGGTCAAATGCAAGTGCTGTCCTAGGGTGGGAAATCACTCACGTGCAGTTAGTCCACCATCTCCTAACATCCATGCTGTGAGCACAGAAGTAGGTCCGCATGAGCATCTGCCAGTGCTGTGGAGCAATGTGTGCCTGTAAAGCTGAGGTAGGGAACCCATTGCCTATGCCTTTGAAAATCTGACCCTAATCTCTTTTTTCCCTATGAATCCTGTGCTAAGCACACTTAAGTTCCTGCCTTTCTTTCTGCATTTTATTCCCTCCGCCATTGGCAACGACCACGAGAAACCTGAGAATGTTGCTAATTTCCTGATGGATTTGTCCTCTCCTGTTTGGCAGGAGTAGGCATTCTTCCTTTCCATTTTGTTCCCTGAAATCACCAACCTTCTGTATGTGTGCACTTTGCAAAGCAAAAGGTGACATTGCTGCCTTCCCTTGATGGGTGCCTCCACCTACCATCACCGTTTCCCTACACTTAGCTGGAAACATAACCCTAGTTTTGAATTCAATAGGAGTCCTTTAAGGATGCTCAGCAGCAATACAGTGAAGTTTCATCCAGGAAAGGAAGGCAAGGAAAACATCAGCTTCACTGATGCCAGCAGTGCTCTGCAAAGTGGCAGGAGCTGAGGAGCTCTCTCAGGTGTCTCCCCCCTCTCAACTTGCCATTCATTCAAAGTCTTTCACTCAAAACTAGGTTTTTCAGTCATTCTACCTCCTCTCCCTTCTTGAGAGGGATGCTGGAGAGGGACTCTTCATTAGGGATTGTATTGATAGGACAAAGGGTGATGGGTTCAAACTGAAACAGGGGAAGTTCAGGTTAGATATAAGGAAGAAGTTCTTCCCTTTGAGGGTGGGGAAGCCCTGGAACAGGCTGCCCAAAGAAGTGTCAAATGCCCCATCCCCGGCAGTGTTCAAGGCCAGGTTGGACAGAGCCTTGGTCGACATGGTCTAGTGTGAGGCATTGCTACCCATGGCAGGGGTGGGAATTGGATGATCTTAAGGTCCTTTCCAACCCAAACCATTCTGTGATTCTATGAAACAAAAAGAAGCTTGCCTGAGGGAAATCTGAGGGCCTACAAGTTCAGTCCTCTGAATGTTGCAGTATGATGTTGTTATTCAATACATTTCATTGCTGTCCTGAAATTCTGCAGCAGTTGCAGCCTGCACCTCAGAAAGTACCAAAGAGAGTTACTTTTCAGTTGGTAAAACAAAGATCCCACTTCTGAAGCAACTTTGCATGCCGTGTTTCAGCTCAAAGACAGGTTTTCGGAGCCAGGCAATGTGTGACCCCTCTAACAACAGATTTGAAAGGTAATAGAGCCGAGCCTTTAATTACACTGCTGTTTACAGATGCACCTCAGCAACACACACAAGGAGGCAGGAACTGGAGAGCACAGAGTTGGATTCAATCTAGAAGAAGATGTGAGAGTTTCAATTAACACAATCCTGCATGATTTAAGGGAAATATTCAGGAGTGGTATTTATTTAGCCTGCAGCCAAAGTCCATTACTGCGAATTACTCTTAATTAGAGTTGCGCAAGGTTGGGAATATCCACTCCTATCATGATGCTTTCACCTACCAGAAGTACTACCAAGCTTGCTGAGCCTCTGGCAATTCTAGGCTGGTTAGAAAAACAGCTAGATGATAAAAGTCTTATTTTAAACAAGATAATCTAACCAGTAGCACATAGAAAAAAATATTTGTTTTACTTGTCCTTTAAATCTGACACCCACAGCATCATCAAAGAAGCTCTGTCTGAAATATTGCCCCCAAAACCTGTGTGAGAACAAGGTCTACCAAAGACTGAACCACTCTTAAATGCATTCTCAGGTTTTTCTGCCTTTAATTGCTAACTTCTCTTCCTTGGATCAACACAACCCAGCCTGTTCCCTTTCTAGTGTCAGCTCCAGATCACGACGGGATTCAGCACTCAGCGAAGGCTTTTGGTAGGGTAACAGATCGAGTACGTGGCCTCACCAGCTACGTGAGACAGGTATGGTGTGTGGGACTAAGGATGAGTACTCGGTCAGGAACACCAATATATGAGGAAAAGTCAGCTTTCATCAATGAAGGCTTAGGAGAGGGCTTCAAAGACTGCCCAAACAAACTGTCCTCAAACACACCATGTAAAACTTGGTTCCACTTTTGAGAGAACATCCCTCATAAGGAAGTGGTCCTTGTTAGTCCCTGAGTAAGCGTCTGTAAACTGTTTTCACTAAGTGCAGGAGGTCTAGTGGGGTTCTACCCACCACACGTAGCCGGCCTAGGTTCCAGACCTATGATCTGAACTCCCAAGACCCCAAAACAGGAGATATATTGGTGCTGGCCACAGGCATACCCTTGGCACAACCAGCTTTTCAACAGAGTTGTGGCAAGCCCATGACTGAAATAAGCCTTCAGAGAGGTCAATCAATGATTAAACATTAGTCCATTTTCAGCATGACCAAGGAAACATAAGACTTAGCAAAGGACAAGACCAAAAGGCTTTGAATTTGCTCTATGTGAGCTCAGGAAATACTGGTATTTAGTCAGGACTGCTGGGCATACAAAATGTGGCTTATCTGCAGTTCTTATTTTACTACCTGTTTCTTACTGGTTTACATACCCATGCTTCCAGTGGGAGACCCAGTGGCAGAACCTCATAGGGGATAGCCAGAAATCAAAAACCATGGACAAGAAATAAAGGAAAAGATTGAAGTACCACATACTTCAGCTGCTAAAAACAGGCCTGGTTGAAGCCTAATGGGAGCTTGAGTCATTTCATCTGTTCCTAATGGTTTTGCTCATTCCTGCTGAGAGCCACCATGTCAAAGGATGGGAACAGCCCAAGAATCCAAAGCTGGTGACCGCATCATTACCAGGAGAGGAGGAAGCAGTTGAAAACCAAACCATGATTTACCTTTTTACAGCTACCCACCCAAATCAAACCTGCAGATATATAGTCACAGTCCACATCTGTAACTGTTGGTGTTGATTCAAGCTCTCTTTTCCCATGTTTTTGGACAAGTGATCTACGAAAAGGACACATGAATCACCCATGACATCAGCCCAAGACCCTGCAAGAAGCCACACAGTTTCATGGAGTAAATATGAAAGGTACACAGTGCCCTGCAGTGCAAGACAAAATGATATTCATGTGAGTCAGGTTTTTAAACCATAGCCTCGAATCCTGGAGACAATTTAAGGGGCAATAAGACTTTAAAGCAAGGTAGAGCCAGGAGCCCTGAGTCTTATTAAACAAAAACAATCAGAGTATCCACATTTTTGTAGTCCTACTGTGAAGTTCCAATAAACTTTACCCAAAAAAACCTCCATAACACTCCTTACTCTGCTTCATGGAAAACGAGAAGTGATTCCAGAGGTTGGCTGACTATTTAATACCTCTTGTAGTAGTTAAAAAGGCCACTTTCTTCTTCTCTCTCACACTCTTTTTTTTAACTTTTACTGCAAAACCATTAAAGACAGAACTAGTTCTAGTAATAAAAGGTAGCTATATTCCCACAGGGAGAAGGGGAATGGTGGTTCCTGTGTACCCTTAGTGCTCTTGGCAGGGGTACTTTATAAAAAGGTGAAGGTCACAGGGAAGAGAACAGAGTATTTTCTGTTCAATGGAAAACAGAAAGTTCCAAATGTGAAAAAGGAATTTTAGCAAGTTTTATTCCCTTCTTTTACAGCCCTGACATCATATTTCTCCACAGTGACATCATGGCTTTAAAGTAACAGCTTCCAATGACACCAGTGCATCAGAAGCACATCAGAAGCAACAGCATTTGGTGTTCCTGAGGCACCGATGAAGCCCAGACCTGAGAAGATCTCCCTGCTCAGCAGTTCCTATGTGTTTATAAACTGCTATTCAAACCTTATGAATAACATCTTGCTGAAGTGCCCAGGGTCAGGAGGGTACCTTTGATGGAGAGAAGTTAGAAATACAATAGCAAGAAATACACAGCTGGATTCAACCAGTTAGTTTTTCCATTACTCCCTGCTTCCCCAGCCAAATCAACCATCCATGCCAAAGAGGAATACCTAACAGGCCCGCTCCACCAAGCACAACTACCCAGGAATGCTACATACAAACTTACTATCAGGAGGACACGGGTTTTGAACCGCATTTTCAAACTCAACAGCCATACAGCGTGAGTTTTGACGAGATGGACCATGCTGAAAAGGAGAGCAGGATTTGGCCTGCCCTTGTTTTTAACAGATCTTAGTGATGGAAATTTGCTGGTCTCTGTTGCTTGCTAACAAACAGATGCAACTGCCATTCCCACCTTAAGAGAGAAGGAGCTGGAGCCAGGTGAGAGCTCCCAAGAGCCTGGCGCACCCCTCTCACCTGTAGGGATGTGATTATGTCTGGCAGAGCGCTCTGGGGAAGCAGCTTTCACCACAGCCATCAGCAGCCTGCAGAGCACTGGAGAGCTACGAGCTCTACAGTCTGTTCCCCAGACCCCTGTAGCCTTCCTGAATGGGAGTATTTATTCAACAGCAAGAGATAAAGCCACACGTTTTGCAGCACAGAGGTCAGAAACCATCGGGAGACTGGAGATAGCCCCTGCAACCTATCGCTGGAGGAAAACCTGCTGTTCACACACACCACAGATCAAAGGGAAGTGATGCACTGTAATGAGTCTGCACCCAACTAATGAGGACTGGTGGTCACTACGCTCTGGCAGTCGGCACGGTCGTTTCCCTGGCAGGCTCTTGTGTCACTGGGATGCACGGAGTACCGGTGAGGAAGGGAAAATAGAGAGCTTCCCTTTAAAAAGTCAATGCATCTGCAATAAGCTACATCTGTTGCTATTTTAATGCTATCTCAGGGCTCATATAGATGTGACATCACACAGAACTAAGGCTTGGCCATCGATTTTACTGCCAATATACCTGAAACTGTAGGGATTTCGTTACAAATTTGTATGGTGCATGTGTGTCAGAACAAAATCCACAACTGGAAACCTCCGGGCGGCTTCATCCCTTTGTAGTAATTCTGTGAGCCATAAAGTGGTTTCATTTTGGGCTTAAAACCTGTAGTATTTTGAAGCTGACTTGAAGCGAGTTTGTTGCTATCGGGATTTATTACACCTCCAAACAAAACGAGAGTTTCGGAATCTGCCTGGTGAGCTGGCCAAGCAAGAGGAGGTGGGGATGGTTTGTATTCTAATTTCAAGCTGCAGGGCTCCCAGGTGTATTGTATAGGATTTCCTGTAATTTACAGGCCAAATAAGCAGTCTACAGGAAAACATTTGCCACACTGTACATGCGTATTAATTACACAGCAGGACACAATGATTTCTTTGTGATAGGAAGGGAGGTGGATCTACACGCAAACTATTAAACTGATGTGGAAATGCAGGCATTCTTCTGCCGTTAAAAAGGGGCTGCTGGATGCAGGGAGATGAAACTGGCAACTGTCTTCTCACACTTTGTATTCCCAGGTCTGTGACTGGAGCAGAGAACAATGTGCCAGGCTCCATAGGTACCAAGGAAGGGAAATGTCTCCTTACAAACACGCACTGGGAATCTCAGCTGTCCTGCGGGGGCTACTTCTGAACTAAGTTTCTCCAAGGGAAAGACTTCCCTCCTCCAGTGAGAAAGGAGGGATTTGAAGATTTCAGGTGCACATTGTTCAGTGTCTCCCCAAGCATCCTATAATAATACAATTGAATGCTTACTAGGATCATCACATAGGTATCATTCTTTCACCTACCACTGAGCACTGAGAAAGCCTTGCTTTTCATTACCACGGGTTAGTGCAAGATGAAACTAGTTGGAGGGAGCCAACACGGCACATCACAGCCTCTCTTAAAATAAAGATGAGGGGAATTCTTTTTAGATAGGTAATCTTGAGACATAAAGGGATATGAGAGGAATAAATAAAATATTCAGACTGCTTTCCTCCAGTCCAAACTGTGTATAAGTGTGCAGGCTTGTCCTCACTGGGAGATGAGCAATTCTCATTACACTTGTGTTCAGGTGCAGTTTCTGAGGCAGAACTCTTGTTTCTTGACTGCTATGAAGAGGAAATCTCACCCTCCACACGCCTTTCCCCAGCGAGCTGGGTTAGACTACATATGGTTGGCATTCAGGAGGGAGAAGCTCAGAAAGACAGAGTTTTGTTTGACTAAGGCATTCCTTCAAACATTAAAACCCTCGAAGCAAAACTTCTGCCCATGTCCTTTGAACAGTGATGGCTGTAGATCAGATTACACCAAAACTTATCCACAGATGACATGTGGGCACTTAATGATGTCCAATTTTACTATTATGCATTTTAAAGGAACTTCAACCACACTCCAAGTTAGTATTTCACTCCAAGTTAGTATTTCTTTCCTTAGCTGAAGGGGAGGACACAACAGCTCCGCACCAGGTCATTAGGACAAGGCTCCTGCCTTTGGAAAGGTTCTTGCCTTTCTTCTCAACGAATGAAACAGAAGGCAAAGCCAAAAGGGAAGAGGAATCACTTATAAACATCTGGATTGCACAGAGAATCTCTGTTTAAAACAGCAGTGCCCACAAGGGCCCCTCTTGTTTTGATATATGGAGTCTAACAAAGACAAGTGCAAGGTCCTGCACCCAGGTCAACATAGCCAAAGGGCCCAGTACAGGCTGGGAGAATGAGGCAGACTCACTGAGAGGCCCTGGTGAATGACAAGGCTGAGATGGGATTGTCCCCTTCTATGCAGTGTTTGTCAGGACACACAGAAGGGGCAGGGGGTACAAAGAGAAGGGGTCAGGGAAGAAGGGGCAATGGGTACAAGTTGCTCCAGAAAGAAGTTTCGTCTTGATACAAGAAAAGGATTTTACAGTCACAGCAAGTATTCACTGGACAACTTCCACAGGGACATGGTTGAGTCCCCATCACTGGAAGGTCTCCAGATGCAATAGAAGAGGGTACTAGTCTCCTTGCTAGTCTCGTAGACCTCAGCTTGTCTCCCTTTCCCAGGAAACACTGGACCAGATGATCATACAAGGTCCCTTCCAACACGGGCTGTTCCACGGTTCTGTGGTTCTCTCCAGTACAGGATACAGGGGAGAGGACAAAACACAGAAGTTATTTGACCATGGCCAAGTGACCCATGGGTCAGTCAGCTGACAGAGAGTAGAGACAAAGCCGCAGTGACAACTAAAGCTTTATGTGGGCATTAGCACAGGAACTGGTTTTGCTACATATCTGAGGACCCATGGCTTGGGTGTAGTGAGAAATGATCTCTGGATACTCCCTGGTTCAGTCTAGCTCTGCTGTGAGGACAGCAGCACAGCCAAACTCTACCAAAACCAACATCACTTTTACTTGCTATTATGTTGGTAGGAAACAGACTCCAGACCAGTGTTCAACTGCTGCAGCCTGTAATGGTCTCCACAATCTAATGAAACTTTAATAAAAGTGACTGTCACTGCTACACTTCAGTCCCAATTTCTGCATGTAAAAATCCCTCCACGGGGGTGTTCTTTTGCCATCATCTCTGAGGCATTCCTTCCCCTCCTCTTCAAGATGGGAGGGAAAGAAATGGTGCTGAAAATTTCTAGAGAAAATAGAGTTTAATTTCTTGGAGGTGTTTTGTTGACAAGAAAATAGAAAGCATGTGTCTCTGCTTCTCTTATTGTACTTCCAAGTAATGAAAGTATTTAAGGAGGTACAATTATGGACTTGGCAAGCACCTGGGGCTCTTGGAACTGCTTTTTCACACTGAATAAACACTGCAGTTAATCTGTTTATGTTCCACTGCACTGGAAAACTATCTCCAAGAAAAAGCTACAAGTGTGTATTTTCCACTCCTTTCCTTTGTTCTTAATGTTAAATTAATAACTTGATATATGATTTGATTCTTCTTTTCTTCTCTCTGTTCACAAGACAGCCAGTCAAAAGTAGTTTTTAATTAACAAAGACATAAACCCAGGGATTACTGCACTAGGTCAGAGCAATGATCCATTCTGGTTTTGACAGTGGCCAACAGGAGATGCTTCAAAGCAATGCGTAGCAAGCTCTGTAATGAACTGTAACAGCGTCACTTCCTCCAGGGACCTGAGGTTCTCAACACACAGATCTTGCACATGAACCCACTGTGACAGTTTACATCCCTTCATTTAAACAAATAAATACATATAAATACGCATATGGAGCATTCTCAGTACCTACATTCATGTTGACTATTTAATTTCCCAGAATCATAGAAAGGTTTGGGTTGGGAAGGACCTTAAAGCTCATCCAGTTCCAACCCCCTGCCATGGGCAGGGATGCCTCACCCTAGACCATGTTGCCCAAGGCTCTGTCCAACCTGGCCTTGAACACTGCCAGGGATGGAGCATTCACCACTTCTTTGGTGTGGCAGAACTCTTGGCACTGTTCCAGTGCCTCACCACCCTCACAGTAAAGAACTTCTCCCTTATATCTAACCTGAACCTCCCCTCTTTCAGTGTGAACCCACCACCCCTTGTCCTGTTGCTGCAGTCCCTGATGAAGGGTCCCTCCCCAGCATCTTTGTAGCCCCCCTTCAGACACTGGAAGGCAGCTCTGAGGTCTCCATGCTCATCCCTTGTTATCCATCACATCTTGTGGCAGTAAGTTCTATAAATGAAATAAGCAGTCTGTGAAAAACAAACCAACAAAAAAGCCCCCAAACTGCCTGGTTTAAAAAGCAATGTTAGAATCATAGAACCCTAAGGACGAGGGGAAAGCAGACATGTGCGCTTCTCCCAGCCCCACAGCACCCCTGGCTATTGGATCAGGGACAGTTCAGGGTATGGTACCTGTGCCTAACTCCCTTAGTACCAGGTTGTGTCTGTGAATTTGCCTAATCCCCTTTGTTGATATCATGCACTGCCACTGCACCCCAGCTCACTGATGGCTTTCTTTCCTCCTTCTATCTATTTCAGACAATCTCTTACCAAATATAAGGAACCTATATTTGTATATAAGTACTAGCTCTTGTACTGCAGGATTTGATGGATTGTCCCTCTACTTTCGCCTCACCTTCCACTAGGTTTGCAAAACTCAATCCTTTCCCCTCCTCAGTCCCAGGTTCTCTAGTTCTTCCTCATAAATACAAGTGCTTCACCCTTTTAACCTGTCCTTTCTCTGGACCATTTCTAATGGCACTATGTCCTTCTCCAGATGCAGAAACCAGAACTGTGCAGAGTACAGCATTTTTATTGTAATCCTGACTAAAAATACTGCAGTACTTCTGATTCCTTAGCATCTATGTGCCCTACGCATGGACATTTTAGCTCAGTTAATGCATGAACGAGGGACATAGCATTGAAAAACTCCCTATTCCATGACCAGTCCCTTTGATAAGTGGGAACCTATAGGAACCCAGAGTCCAGAATACGACTTGATCTCAACACAGCAGAGGTCTTATACAATGTGGACAATGCAAGTCATCTGAACAGACTATAGTTACTATTTTGTACATCATACAACAGAGCTAAGCTACACTTGCCACAAACATGTACTGTAAACGAGAGCCCTTAGCTCTGAGCACAGTACAGGAACCCAACATATGGTCTGAAAAGCTGAGGGCATCTCCAACCCTGCTGTCTACATTAAAGAGTGATGGCTGGTCCAAGTGCTGAGTTTGGCTTCCTGTATTGCCTGGGGAGCAAACCCATCAGCAGCCATCAGGAGCAGGTTGTACAGATGAGGAAGCTCTGCTTCTCTCTACTGACTTTATAACTCCCTGACTAGGGCCTTAATATTCATGCTAAAAAAGTATGAAAACTCCTGCTATGAGCAATCTTGAGATGACACAAATACTACAAGTTAGTCCTGAAAGAGAATCCATGTCCTGCCCTGCTGCTCTTAAACCCTAGAAAAGAGTGGCCAAGAATCTGAAAACATGGCTAGAACCTTTTCTTTTCAAGCCCATAAAGCTGCACACTTCATCTTTTCCTCCCATTTTAGGCCCAAGTCCTCCAGTTTCGTTTGAGTCTAAAGTACCAGAGCACAGAAGTCAGTAAGAGCCCTTTTATTGACTTCAGCTGGCATTGCTTTGGGAGTGGTGTTCTCAAAATCTGAAGAGCACAAGGAGGTAAAAACTGCGTGTCCATAAGGTTAAAGAAAAGTGTGTGTGCTTAAAACAGTGAAGAAATTGTTCTGAGAACAATTCATCTTTCTGAAAATATGAACCCTATGATGCTGCCAAGGTCAGGGAGAGCTGTGATAATTTAGTGTGTAAGTGCTAGTCACACAGCACAATGCCACATTACTTAATTTTCTAACGCATTCATACAACTGCCTGACAATAGCCATGGACGTTACCACTACCTGTGGGCTGAGGTCAAGGCAAGGCAGCTGAACGTTAAAACAAAAGAGCTAATTGGATTCCTGTTCAAGTTCTACCTTATTATGGGATCCCAGCTCCTTTTCTTCTTTCTGTCTCACGTGGAAAGGAGGACTCCAGGGTGACTCATGAAACGGGGAAGGAAAAAGCAGTGCATGTGTTTGGCTTATTTGGTTATTCTTCCTAATTTCTCTGTCGCTTTTCTCTTTGCCATTCAACTCTGGTTTGTGAATTCCAGGCTGTTTCCCTCAGAGAGGGAAAGGCAGCTCACCTTGTGAAATGGGAAGGACTGATATTAAAAAGGAGAAGTTATCTTCAGCTCTAAAAATGAGATGTCTTGCTAATGCCAAAATTAATAATATGGAGTTATTTGGGGCTTATACTTCATTCTTACAACTGGCAGCGCACAGAATTAGACTACATCACATACCCAAAACCTTACAGAGACAAGTAAGTGCTGTTCCCTTCCTAAGGAAGAGAAGCATAAGCACAGAGCAGTTAAACAAGCAATATAAGGAGACTGAAGCGATTCAAGACTCAAAAAGCAAAACCCCAGGATTTTTGCCTCATTTCTAAACTCATAAAAAGATGCTTTTTGAACTGCAAAACCAGGATTAAATAATTTAATTAAAGACATAACCTTCTTGTACATTAACTTGCATACAAAGCTCTCTTCTGTTTGCAGAGGAGCTGAGAGTCACCCTCGGAAACGGCTGTTGCACAGTGTGACTTTCAAAATAACATCCTTGCAGTGCACTAAAGGAGAGAGCAAAAGATATATGTCCTCTGGCTCAATGTGTAGGGTTGTCTCCAAGGAGCTCATACAGATGATCAGAACACAAGCTGTCAAATGCACCGGAGTGGGGATGTCAGGAGGGAGAACGGTCCCAGCTCACAACGGAACAGACTCAATTGCCACTGAACTTCAAGAAGGAAGAACCAGTGAACCCCTCACATCCCACCCGGGTGCAGAGCTGTGACCCACTAATACCCAGCTTTGAGCTGCAGCCTTTCCCTTTGGAAGTCCTCCCCTTCACACACTGAATCCCTGAGCAGCAAATGCCTCAGTTTTATTTTTGGGAAGGACCACTGCGGGGATCATCCCTGTATGCACAGACTGATAAACAGGCAACACAGAGTCCCCACAGACGAAACTGAAGTTCCCTCTGCAGCTGTATTTTGGTTCTAAGCTGTGATGCACTGCTGTGCCATGTAAAAAATGCAGTTATTCAACAAAGTGGTTTGAAGTTCAAAGATAATGTCATGTTCATTTGGAATATAAGCATGAGCAACGCACTCCCAGATAACACTTTGTGTCCCTACATCCCTATCTCAGCTGTAGGCAGGGTGGCAACATATAAAGAGAGAGCAGGTGGGAATGTTTTTAGGTGGGGAAGAAACAGCCTTATAGCTCTAAAGCTGAGTTCACTGCCTATCCCACAGTTTGGAAGGCAAACAAAAAATGCCTCATGAATTGAGCAGGCATGCTGCAAAATAAAAAGAAACAATAGGAGGCAGATAAAGGCAGGAAAATCACTGATGAAAACACAGGATTTTCTTTCCAAAGAGTTTGGGCTCAGTCTTCGTTTTTCCTGACTGCTTTTATCACCTGTATGAAGGGGCCACTGGACTTACACATGCAAAAGCCCTTTATCCACTTACATTTGGTATCTTGCAAGGCCCGAGTCCTCAAAGAGCTCAGAAATAAGGAGCTTTCAGGTTGGCACCTTGCTAAATAGCCTCCCTCACTGTATGCAAACGGTCTCCATCACCACAGAGATTTTGCTGAAGGCATTTGCACTACACATGTAACTCTGACACCATTCAGAGGAACAGGGTTAGGACTCGGATCTCCCTGTGTAGTCAGAGAAGAGGGATAAGCCCCGTAAGTGGGATGAGGGAGAGGTTGGAGGACTAATGCAGTGATTTAATGTGCTTTCTGTGAGCAGGCAGTCCCAGCGTCTGAACTTCAGTCTCTGACAGTCCATTCCCTGCCTACTACGTTTTATAAAATGCTTGGGAAAAACACTTTGCACATCATCATCTGCACATCAGCAGTGTAAGACAATTAATCAGGGGTTCCAGTGCCACGCCATAAATCCTGGCACCTTGTGTCAGTGACACTTGAAAGACAAAATGTGAGAATCTGTCTACTATGATAAGCTTTAACTCAGGCAAAATCACTTTGGCTTTTCGGTGTGTTTGGGAACATCACTGCTGGCAGCCCAAACAGCCCAGCTTCAGGGTCTGATCCCCATCTCACTGATTTGGTCATAGAATCATAGTACAATTTGAGTTGGAAAGGACCTTAAGACCATCCAGTTCCAACCCCCCTGCCATGGACAGGGATGCCACACACTAAGACCATGTCACCCAAGGCTCTGCCCTTGAACACTGCTGCCAGGGATGGGGCAGCCACAGCTTCACTGGGCACCCTGTGCCAGTGCCTCAGCACCCTCACAGTAAAGAACTTCTTCCTTAAATCTAACCTGAACTTCCCCTGTTTCAGTTTGAACCCATCACTCTTCTTCCTATCACTACAGTCCCTAATGAAGAGTCCCTCCCCAGCATCCTTGTAGCCCCCTTCAGACACTGGAAGCTGCTCTGAGGTCTCCACGCAGCCTTCTCTTCCCCAGGCTGAACAGCCCCAACTTTCTCTGCCCGTCTTCATATGGTCAGGCACATTAACTTGGACATTTTCCAGTGATAAATGGTCACATATGTAAAATCAAAATGGAGCCTTCAACAGATTTTTCCCAATAGCACAGGAAAATAATGTCTCCACTACTTATTCCATTATCACAGACTAATTGGAAGACCTGGAAGTCCCTCTGTGTCATTAGCTGTCTATGAGATGAGAGAGCTGCAGCAGCTCATATTCTTCACCACGATGGCTATCGCAGCGCAGGAGGGGTCTGAAGTCCAGACTGGAACTTTACCACTCCCAGTGCACAAGAGCTGCAGTGAAACCATTATGTTTAGAAACCCAAACACGGAGAGACCTCCCACTAACTCGGCAGATCCTTTTGAAAGTTGGCACTGTCAAAACAAACACAGTCGCCTGCAGCACCCTTACACCGCTCCTGCTGACAGCGCTAGTGAGGAGGAGGAGGTGCTGAGTACTTTGTTATTATGAGGAGGAGGATAGTGTTGGGAAAGGTGTTGGGTTTGACACAGAAGTATCAAGAGCAGGAAAGCGAAAGTCAAGGAAATCAGCCTTGTGCCATCTCAAACTGCTCGCGCACTAAACCCACAAAAATCGATGACTCTGCTTTCACAGGAGTTTTCACATAAACCTGAGGGGAGCGTACAGCACGAGTTGCACCAGATGGAGAGTCACGGGAAGTGGAGAGTGAGACAGGAGCAGTGCTGGTATCTATCAGCTACATCAAACGCGGAATTCACAAACAGTAATTAGGGCTGTTCACATCTAGCCCTGCCTTTTGCGTCTGCGGCAGCAGTGTGGAGGGAGAGCCGGCACAGAGAGAACAGCACAGTGTTATAAATACATCTGCAGGTACTAAAAGGATTGTTTATACTCTTATGGATTTGTGCCTTTTATCTGAGTGAAAATCTGGTAATACAACTGCCTGAATTTTAGGCTACAAGTTGTTTCTCCCCTGGTCCCACCTTTTCAAACCTGTTTAATCACAGCAGTTTGTCTCTGTCCTCCCTCCCAAAACCAAAGCCCTCCCCAATCCGCATTGAAAACCTTCTTACAAAGAAAACTGAAGGGAAATAATTTTTGTGCAACTTATCCATCTTTCAAAGCAGCTTCTGGCAGGAGGGAGCTGAGAGTGATGAGTCCACAGGATAATAAATAATAACAATATTGAGCAGTTCTGCCGAGCAAATATACATTGAGAAACTTCTCCTCTTGAGTGCCTGACATTATTAATTTGTTCTCCAAATACACTAGTGAGGGGAGCCATCCCATTTTTACAGACAGGGAAAGTGAGCACATAGATTACAGTAATTGTTTAAGACACAGAAGGAGTCAGTTCCAGAAAGAGGGCAGAACAACTCACAGGAGATCACAGTCCATATCCATGGCAATATTTGGACAGAGCCCTGCCACCACAATTGCTATCAGCAAGTGACACACGCCTGGGGGGTTTTTGACACCCGTGAATAATATCTTCCTTGAACTGCCCTTCCCTGTGGTCCAGGAGGAGTGTATCTTAGGCCTTAAGAAGCAGGGAAGGCTGAACAGAAGTTCCTGTAATTATTGATGATGGAAGTATTTCCAACCACTTCCCAGCTTCTGCTTAAAAGGGTTCAAACTCACACTAACCTACTGCCTAAGTAATATGTGACATCCCAACAACCCATTTGGAGTTGCACAGACACCCATCTGGGACATCCTTTCCCAGCACTCCTGTGTGGGAAAGCAGCAGTTGTGCTTGCAGCCCCACTAGTGCACAGCAGATATTTCAGATGAATTGAGGGGAGGGGGAGAAGACCTGAACTGACTTGCTGTATTCACATGAAATGGTTAGTGAATGACCTTGCGTCCAACCTTCTAACATCTAAGACAAAAGCATGGAAAAGCTGAACAAAGGAAAGCAGGAAAGCTCACTGAACGGGGGGGGGTTTGTTTGTTTGCATAGAGATAGAAATCAAGGTTGATAAGCAGCTAGCTTAATTTTAAGCCTCTTCCTGCTTTATTGTACTCGTAGTAGAGTCACCAAAGTAACAACAATTTCCAGGACGAGCACAACACCAAAACCAGGTCAAACTCCTGCTTGCCATACTCACACTAATGAGCTCTCAGAAATCAATGGATTTAGGGATTCCTGTGCGGACAAACAGCACTTGCCTCAGGTTCCCCTGATAATGGCTTGGTATAGAAACCAACCTTCATCCCCTCTTTTCCTTACAGGATTTCTTAGGAGCCAGATTATAATGCAAAAGGAACCCAGGCAGAGGGACGGCTCTTCTGTGTCACCTCCTGCTTGCTCTAGGCAATTGCTCTCACTGGCACACCAGCATGATACAGCACATGCTGATGCTGAGGCTGTTGCTTTTGCTTTTTAGAGCTATTGATTTCCTGCCCTTTCTTGTAAAGGATTCCGTGAACTGGAAGCAGTTAAAGGTTAACTGCAAAGATTTCATTAAAAAGAATATTTTAGAATTGTTTAAGATCCTAAATCATTAGTAGTTAAATGCCTACACCTAAGAATTGCACTGAAATTTATGTCTTTAGGCAATGAAGTTCCAAGAGTTACCTGCCAATATGAGAGCCCCAGAATCTGCTCACTCTGCTGCAGCTCAGCACCCGCAGGCAGCCCCCCGCTCTACATCAGGTCCTGGCAGTTGGGTTCGTCACGGGGGATCCTCCACTTGGGATCTCACTAATAAGAGGAAGAAGAAATGGGTTGGAGTGGTTGGCACAGCCTTAAAGTATTCAAAGTCTGGCATTTTGGTGAGAATGAGAAGTCAGAAGGAGACGTGGGAAGGAGGGGAAAACATGTCTGTACCACCAGCACTCTGATTCCTGGCAACTGTATGACCGAGTAAGAGCAGGGAGATTGAGTCTAACCCTGTGGTAGAGAGACAACATCTCCACTAGTCAACATCAACAACTCCTGGTGGGGTGCCTGGGGGAAAGGGCTGGCGAGAAGGAAGAAGAAACATTAAAGGGACAATATGCATTGAACATTCCTGCCAGAGGGTAAGAGAAGTGGATTGCTGCCCAAAACACAGCGCGCACATATGTGTGCGTGCGTGGAGGGGGAGTTTACATACATCTTGCTTACAAGCTGTAACATTATAAACTGACATTTCTGTTACTGTGGTTGTGTTTCCCCATTTATGCTCCTTTTGCTCTCGTTTTCTTTGCTTTATGCACAAACTTTGGCCTCAGAGAAGAGGAAAGTTTGCTGCCTGAGAGCACCAAGGGGAGTCCTTCCGCTCACCTGGGGATCTGTGCAAGTATGTGTGTTAATTTGAGGAGGAACCTCCTGACATCCAAAGCCAGCATCCACTGCTGCTGACAGCACCTGGCAGAAGGGCTACATCCTGCGCATCCTTTGGCAGCTGTTCTGTGAAGCAGCTACAGCAGAGCTACAGTACAGATGGTCCTTCATTTGGGGATGTTTGGATCCAGACCTTTCATTTGGGTCTGTCTGAAGGGAAATTGCCTTCAAGATATGCAAATATTTTGGTTTTAAAGCTATACAGACATTGCTCCACTAGTTTCCCTCCTCTCTTCCTGTGCCAGTTCCACCTCTCATCCAGGCAACGCAAACGCTTCCCCTATGTAACCAGAAGATTCTCTCCTTTCAGCTTACACTACCACACAAACCCTAATGCTAAGGACACAGCCAAGGGGACAGGCTATAGGGGAAGAGCACCCCAGAAGTCTCAGGGGGCTAAAGTTCCCTCAGGGAAACTGAAATGAACTGCTACTCTACGCTGAGGCTTAACCAGCTCTGTGCTGATGGATCTGATGAGGAGCAGCAATGGTGGGCATGATGTGATATTTAAAACATACCCAGTAGGTTCTATCCCCAACAAAGGATGCAGCCACAATAGGTTCATTCAGTCTCCTTAGTCATTAGAGTATTTTCAGCATTAGTTTTTAAAGATTTGTTCTACCTCCTGAAGAATTGCTTCTCAACGCAAAAGCAGGCTGATGAATTCATCTCCCCTTTCCCTGCTGAATACAACTTTGAAAAACATAATGCTTCTCATCTTATTTTGTCTCCAAGTCAAAATAAGCCAACCAAATCCTGCGGTATACCTATCAATACAAACAAAAGATGCAGAGGTGGGGTATTTTGTAGCAGAAATAAACACAGTTTAAGGAATGATTTTCCTTTCATGACAGATTAAGGTCCTTCAAACTTGACGGAATTGATTACTGAATCAAAGCAAATGAAGGCAGGGAATGGAGTTTTCTTGCATACACCTGTAACGTTATATACCCGTGTGCTACAGGGAAAGAAGGGAAATGCTTGAACTGTCGGTAAGGAAAACCCAGCAAGGAAAAAGAAGAAGGGATATCTTGGGATTAGCTTTAGCGTAACATCCTACAGTATGTTTGCTTTGCTTTTCTTCTCCATCTCGTATTTCTTCCTGGGATCAGTCCTCAGCCCTGCAGACCCTCCCAGGAGTCCAATGCCCTTTCGTGTATTGCACGAGTGGCACCGAGACTACGGCAGCTTCAAAACATAAAAGGGAAAAAAAGAGTCTCCCTCAACGCCATCATCATTTTTAAAGAAGGCAATTGATGTCGCCTGAAGCAGCAGCTATGAAGCCCAATTATACCACATTTCATTCAAGTGTCAAAAATTGGAATAATAATAACCAACAACGAGAAGAGTATATAGGAAATGATGCTGCCATCTTCTTTTGTTTGGGCCACGTGTTTCCATAAATTCATGCTTTGAGCAGACCCAATGCCACATTCCTTCAAGGACTTTCTTGTTCGCTATTGTTTTCAGTTCTTGACAATTGGCTTCCCCGAGTACTTGCCTCGTGTTGACAGTCGCTCACAGAGCCTCCATATGCTCTCCCTACTTGGGTAGTCAATCATTTGTGAATTAGCTCCCCAACCAAATAGCTACAAGAGCCTGGGAGTGTTTATCCATTGCTGGTGTTTTGCTTGCAAAAGGTGTCAGATTAAACAGGCACAAATGAATTTATTCACACAATAAGGATTGCATAGGCAGAAACAGAGAGACAAGCACTGGCCTGAGTTCACACTGGGTTTCTGTTGGGGTTTTTTTTCCTCTTTGTTTTGTTGTGGTTTAAACCATGCTTAAAGTAAGATGTCCCTGGACTCAGGAAGGCTTCAGCCACCTGCTTACCTAAAATGGGGCATTTGGAAAGAGACTGGAATCTTGGCTGGAAGTAGGACAGCGGCTCCAGGGGCTGCGCCAGCGTGGAGGACAGAAAGGTTAAAGCAATCAAAGACATCCTGATGGCACGTGTGTCTCATCTTAGATCATGGAGGTGCCTTCTGCAGCCCTGCAAAACACATTCCTCTTTGCATCAGCAATATTCCTGCATTCCCAGCTGCATGGATGGAGCCTTCACAACCCCTTGATAAAGAACACAAGCAGCATTTGCACATGATGCTATGTATGATCTCAGACAAAAGCAGTCCTTCTTTTAAGATCTGTCTCAAAACACCAACACAATACTTTCCTTAACTGTCATTTGGGGGGAATTGAAAGATCATTTAATATTGGCCAACACAGCCTAAATCAAGCAATGCCAACCCACAGAAGAGCCAAGCTTACAGCAGCAGAGCTGTTCCAAATCAGGATTTTCACTTGCCCATCACAGACACTGCCTAATTCAGACCTGGACACAGGGTTTAAATACAGAACTGTGGTGAACTCGCCTCCTTTTATAAGAAGAGGGCAAAAAAGTGAGGCAACAAAGCTGTGTTTGGTGATCTCACTTTACAGCCCAGGTTTATGCTAAAAGATGACTAACAAACATATCCACAGGGGTTCCACAGTTGTCACCTTTACCTGACTTTAGAAACAACCGGTAATCTATTTATAAGCAACAAAAAAATATACACATTTTAACTGCCAGTTCAAAGCAAATGTCAGTGGTGATGAGAGAATCGAGCTGATTTCTTTTCTTCTCATGAATCACTGTCACAATAAAGGGGCTGCGTGACAACTCTGCCCTTAGCAATCATTGAAAAACCTAGCTCCTTTGAAATCATGAGTTGCCTGGTCCTTATACCGATAGTACTCAGTGGTGATGATGACAATGATGCACAGGGAGAAAAGTAACTTAGCTGCTTGTCATAGTTCTTCCTTCAGCTGACTCCCAGCAGCATTTACTATTCTGGCTTAATAGAAATTAAAATATTAAAGACTTACTCATTAAGGTGTGCAGGTATGATTCACAGGGAACTAGTAAGAAAATGCTATTTTTAAGTAGAGATCTCATAGTGAAGAATACTTCAAGATAGAGCTTCCTGAAAGAAATATAAAGTACTTGTTTATTCAGTGTCGGCTGGTTAACAAAACCCTGCTTTATTGGTAATAGTACATCAGTACCTATTAGGCCAATGGCAATTTTCCTTAAGTTTTCCCTTTCTTCTGAATTCATGAACAAAATTTAAAGCATTCCAAGCAAATGCACAGTGCCAGGGCCAGTAATGTAAAGACTCAAAGTGGAACTACCTGGATTGTACATTAAATAAAAGGCAGGGAATGAGCACTGAGTGAATTTTTATATGTTCACATTACAACAAACTAGTCCAAGATTCTGACCTCTGGCACTGGAGAATTCTTCCCAGTTTTGATATTTTCAATAAAATAATTCCCAAGAGGGCTGGAAAAAACACTCTCTCTCTCTCTCCTTCTTTCTTTCAATAAAATGAGCCCCCATCTGTGTTATGAAAAAGAAGACTAATAATTTGATAGTGTTCTGAAGTAGCTTTTATAAAGCTTTTGCTTGGGATTTAATATTGCTCAGGAAGTCCATCAGATTTGCACGGCTTTGCTGGAGACAGAAATGTGCAGCACTGACTGTCAGCTCCTGGCTCGTGCAGTCAACACCAAAGGTAATGCTGAAGGTGATGTGCTCACATCTTCAGCAGCCAACCCAGGCTGCAGGGGAAGGAATCAGAGAGAAGCTGATTTCAATAGTGTGCTCTGGGTGGGCCCCAGCTGTAAGAAGTGGCCTGCTAAGTATGAAATGTGTTCTCTACACTGAAATGACTCCAGAATATAGAATCATAGAATGGTTTGGGTTAGAAAGGCCCTTAAAATCCTCCAGTTCCAACCCCCTGCCATGGCAGGGACACCTCACACTAAACCATGTCACCCAAGGCTCTGTCCAACCTGGCCTTGAACACCGCCAGGGATGGAGCATTCACAACTTCCCTAAGCAACCCATTCCAGTGCCTCACCACCCTCACAATAAAGAACTTCTTCCTTATATCCAATCTAAACTTCCCCTGTTTAAGTTTTAACCCATTACCCCTTGTGCTATCACTGCAGTCCCTGATGAAGAGTCCATCCCCAGTATCCTTGTAGGCCCCCCTTGAACATCTCTGCTTTCAGGGCCTGGATGGTAGGAAGGCTTCTTGGCTGAGTCCCTCCGAGCTGACTGTACACAAATTACTTGAAGAACAAAAACTGTAAGAGAATGGGGCAGCCGTGTGTAATAAAAATAGGTGCGAGCAGTCAAAACTAATAATGTCACTTTGCAAGGTTTTTGGAAATACATCAACAGAGGGAACTCATAGATGGCTGCTTTTCAGTGTGGCTTAGAAGGGGTAGGATGGGCAAACCCCAGGCTGAGAGATGAGAAGGACAAAAAAAGAGGAGAAAAAAGTGTATTTATTTCCTTCTGAATTTGCTCTTCACAATAGGTAACAAAATAATACTGGGCATGTGCAGCCAGGGCAAAGATTGAATCAGAGGATGGATGTTCTAATGCTACAGATACACCGAGCTGACCCCTAATGCCATAATGCTGGGTAGAGGGCCAGGTTTTCCAAGTGCTCAGCACCAATTAAGGCCAAGCTTGCAGAAAATGTCCTTCCCAGGAGGGCCAGCAAAGCAGAAAGCTTTTGGCTCCCTCTTGATGTTTGCAGCAATGTTTTCAGAAGACCTTCTTTTCCTGGCATGCTGCCTTCTTTCTATACCTACTTATTTAAACAGAACTTTAAAAGTCTGAATTATCATCTCCCTGATTCTCAGTTTCCAATCATTAAAATGGGAATAAAACCAAACTTCTTTCATGGTCGAGGAGCAAGGAGGATAAATGCAAGAGGTGCTTAATGCTCAGACACACCACTGCTGGGGGTCAGATAAGGCTCTGACTTTTTGCACCAACAATTCCTGTTGTGGTGTTACCCTTCATTAACTACTCAAACGTTCAGAATAGAATCAGATCCTAAAGCAAAAGTGCTCTTTGCTCTCAGAAATCCTCCACTTCCCAAATGACTGAGCTGCATTGCTCCCTGAAACCATCTCCCCCTTCCAGAGATCAGTCTCGATTCCCTTCTTCACCTTTGGTTTGCCCTGAGCTTTGTCCTGCTTTTCTCAAGCAGATAGCTGATCAGCTTGAAGAGCATTACACCGATAGGTTTATGGGTGTGTAAGTATATATTCTCATATATGCATAATAACATGTGTGTACACGTTTAACCAGTGTTATTGCTGGGAAAGGATGGACAAACAGCTTGAACGCGGCTCCTGTCATTTTTAAACATCAGGTAGTTGGGTGTATCAGAGAACAGCACTTGCTCAGTGACAGAAAACAGACTGTTTCTAGGGTTGTTCTTGCCCTCATTGGCTCCATGTACATAACGATGACCCAGCGTGCTGTAACTCACAGTGACGCTGGCAGACAGCAAACACTGTTGGAAGCTACGCCAAGAGGAGACAGGATTGTTCTTTTGCTCTTATGTTTTCAAGTACAGTCTTGCATTTGCCTTGTTTATCACTAGTCAGTTGAAGGGACAGAAGAGGTGAATTCACCACACACAGCTCTTGTTGCCTTTTCCTATCAACATGCACAATCCCTTTTAAAGAAGTGGCCATTTCCAAGTCACAGGAAGGTCATGAGCCTGTCAATGAAGTTCTGTGGTATCTCCCAGCTCTGGCAAGACACCACTTCGGGTCTGAGTAAGCCCCATGCACAAAAGGAGGCCATGCTGTACATGTGGAAGATCTGAGGAGCTAATGAGATGCCCCAAAGGAGTGCTGTAGAGGTTGGGGGTTCAATGCTGTGAATGGTACTCTGGACAAAAGCTGCCACGGAAGAGCATAGATAAACGGTATCATTTCCATCTCTGAAGGGCAAGAATAAGTGCAATTATTCCATCACCACAAAGAGCTCTCCACCATACTGACTCCCTGTAAAATATTTGAAGGCTTGTGCACATCTGAAGGAAGGACTCAGGATAAAAGAAGGATCCTCCTCTGTATTTTAACAGTGACTTCTGAAGAGCAGTTACCATGTTCTGCTTCAGAAGTACATTTCTGCATGCGTACAGGTGCAAGAACTTTCATCAAGTTTGGAGAGAAAAGCCAAAAGCTTTTAACATTAGTCAAGGACAGAGTGGTTAAAGTGATATTTCCTTTTTCCTGTTTTAACCAATTGCTCCTGTGCTCCTGTGTACAGTTTCAGACCAGCCTGTTTCAGGAAAAGCCCTTTGCTGAGGAGGAAATACATGTTTTCAGCATTTGTTAATCTATAGTCTTGATAGTTTGCTAAGCAAACTGTGCTCTTGTGCAGAGCCTGGCAGATGCAGTGCAAAACAGTTACTTCTGCTCCTACACTGACAAACAGCCTATGTGGTGTGTGGTGCCCACCTCTGACTCTGTCATGGGTTGCCTTCTCTTCAGGAGGTTTCAGTTTCTTTGGGACACCTCATACAGCATCATTTTACCAGTGGAAAGTTTTAGCATTTTCCAATACCTGAGTTTAGAACCAGAAAATAACACTGGGGCTTTTATGGTGCCTGTCACATAGCAATCTGTAGCTTTTCCTCTGGCCTTAAGTGGATGAGCATCACAATTCTCACCTTCTAATTAAGATGAGGTTTTGGATTAGGTTCTTCTCCCTATCAAGCTGACGATATTCAAGCTAAACTATGAGCTCCCTCAGTCACTCCTCTTCCACTTCAGCCCTCTCCATCCATCCTCTCTAGTATCCCAGAAGACCAACTATTACATTTTGCTTCATGCCCCGTCTCTACTGTGTCTGAGGGGCCGAGACTGGGGAGACGATAAGGAGAAAGGGCTCCTGTACTCACAGATATTCAGGCAAAGCTAACACAGAATCAGACAGTTCCTTGTTCTACACCTCCTCCACCTCCAGGTCTTAACCTGAAATCAGTGCTCTTCACTGAGTGCAGGATATTGAGGGATTGAGTTTTCATGTTGCCAGTCACCCTGTTCTCTCACACCTTATCCAATGTGGGATATCTAGTCCATCTAAGCCAACCCACACATCTAGTGTTTTACTCTGGGTGAACAGAGCCTATAGTCTACCTTGTAGCCTTCAGGGGAAGTTTTTCCTCCAGGACAAGAGGGCATACCTGGAAATGGAAATTACTAGCAAGAGAAGGTTGCCAGAGGCCTTGGCATAAGTCATGAAGTGGGATCCCAGCCTTGCTAACTAGCAGGAGCTTCTCCTAGCTTTCTGCCCTGGCAGCTGGACCTTACTTCAGTCCTACCACACCCATACTCACAACTGAAAACACACAAACCTCTTCCAGGCACCTCCAACCCTTGGGTTTATGTTCCAAGCCAGACCAGGGCTATGATCAATTTTCGGCCAAATCACAGTTCTGAACAAGGAACAAGGACTCGGAGCAATTTTGGATTTGCTTTTTCACCCAAACCTTGAAGTGACTTTGCACAGACTTTCTAGGTTTCTCAAACTCAAAAATAAAGTGTGACCACCTCTCAATGGACTGACTTTACAGCAGTTTTCCTTAACTAGTACCAGTTTTACAGTGAACTTAATAGTGAACTTAATGATGAGGTAACCAAATAACAGAATGAGGGCAAAAGGGTCATGGGGAAGATAAAAGATGGCCAGAAAACAACAAATTTGGAGTGAAGACAGACACAGAATGAAGGAAAATACTCAAGTCTTAAGAGAATGGTGACAGGAATTGCAGTCATTGTTGTTAGTGCTCAGGTGTTACCTCATTTGGGTCTAGTGGGACAGTATCTCTCTCAATTGTCTTACCATTTCAAGATTAGAGCAAGGAAGGCTTTGGGTTTTCTTTCTTATTCTTTGGTGCATTTTTGCTTTTCAGGAAGTTTGGTGGGTCGGGGTTTTTTTGGTCTATTTAAATTACCTTCATCTTACCTTCCCCATTCCCCATTTGATCACTGTTTGAACAGGACCGAATTCCCAATCTCCAAAGCCCATATGTGATTTCGATGGAGCGATCCCAAATTACCTAATCTCAGCTCACATGCCAGTGCACATTCACAGTTTAACATCTCTCTTTTTTTTTTTGCCTCGGAATCGGGCACAGAAACTGCTTCTTGGCTCAGATGTAAAAATAATACTCAAAACACCAAGGTCAACCCCTGCACAATGAGTCTTCATATGTAGCTGGGTACTAACAAGCAAGTAAGAAAATGATGTATTTGAAGGCTTACTTCTGTACTTCTGGTTTAGGCATTGCTTTGAAGCAGTGTAACCAGAAAAGTGTTGTCTCCATCCCAATTTTTCAGATATCAGTATTAAAAAATGATTATAATTATGCATTCGGAAAGCTGGATGGGGCCATGCTACACTGAAGCAGATTTTCCAATGTAATTAAAGCTTTCAGCTGATTCCTTCCGACTGCAATTGTTATTTCAAATGTGAATTAATAAATCATGTCCATCTAGTTAAGAATTAAAATCAGTCTCAAGTATTCCTGCTTAGAGCAGCAAACTTAAAGAGAGGGAGGGATGAATGCCCAAGAAAGTCTCAGTGGGGAGAAGAAGGCAAGAGAAAAGAAGAAGAGAAAGAGAAAACCCCTTGTCTTATTTAGGCTTTTCCAGGCATCTAAGAAACACACGGGATGAAGTTACAGGAATGACACATATGGAAGCATTTTTCCAGCTTTATACCAAAACAATATGCAAATAGTCTACCCCTACTTTCACTCATGACTGGCTGCAAATACAAAATTCAAGCTGAATAATGTTAACTGCCCACATGCTCTGCTCTAAAGGATCCTCAAGGGCTTCTGGTCTCTTGTGGTATACACAAAGCACTTTAGCTATCACAGTGAATTAGTGTAAGGCCTGGTAATGCACCTTTAAGTATGTGAGGCCTTTTAAGGCACTTAGAGGTCAAGTCTGTGGCTATATAAAGTACAACCTTTGGAACATTTATTTTCACTTGCCCATCTAGAGGTTCGGGTGGCACGCAAAGGCGGTGTTTAATTTCATAAGAGCCCTTCAGATTCCAAATTGTCAAAGTCATCAACTGGCTCTGATAGCCAACCCAAGCTTACAGTAATGTAATAAAGCAAGGTAAATATCGGCAATGGTGTGGCAACTGCTAAGCATGGCTGCTTGTTCCAGAAGTAACTGTCATTGTGAAAGAAAGTTGTCATTTTGGACCTCAAAAGAGCACAAGGCACAAGGCAGAGCAAGTCCAGATGGGTCTCTTCCCTGGAACATAAACACAGGCACTCTGTTCAGCCCCTTCCACATCTCTCAGCTAGCCCAGGCCAAGAGCAGTAGCTCTTGATAGGTCACTGATCAAAAGTTCCCTTTGAGGAAAGGACTTCCAATGCAAGCATTAAGTGGTTCTAAAGACATGATGACAAAGAGACGCTCAAGCAGAAGTTATCTGAGATAAAACGGGACCCTAAGAAAGGTTTTGGAGCTGCAAAAGTTAAATAGATGCTGCACTACCTCCTCAGTCACCAAAGCAGCACGTTAAAAAAGCACGATTCTTCACAGATCCACTTACAAATGAGCATGGTTTTGCCCTGAATATTGAAGTGCTTTTCTTCCTGAGAGCAAAAATCCACTGTGAAAGGCACAGGATGTCACTGCTGGGAGAGAACAAGAGCTGCCATGTGCATGCCTGGAGACACCTGAGCTTCCTGAGCTGGACAGCTCTGCCACGCTGCCCAGCCAGCTCCGCTCCTAGCACTGAAACACTCACGGGTCTTTCCCTGTTCTGCTGGCAGGTCCCTCGGAGAACACACCTGATCTGCTCCAAACAGCACCTTGTCCACTCCCCCCGCAGAGCCTTCCCCTCTAGCACCATTCCTTTGGGTTGTTTGTTCAGGAAGTGATGTGGTTTTGCCTTCAGTGAGTCCTGGATGGCCAGCAATTAAAATCAAAAAGGAAAGCATAAAAGAATAAAAGGACAGAAAGAGCAATTTCGACTTGTGACTCACTGAGGTATTAGCAGAAACAGTCAAATAACTGTTTAACGGAGGTCACTGCACTATGTCAGCTGTTTTGTTACTTCCATGTGTAGCTGCAACAATGCTAAAGCCAAACAAACAACCTGCTGGGCACAGTGAGCTTACAGTGCAGGTCTGGATGTATGTGCAAGAGCAATATCTGCCTTCTCATGTACTTTCCAGTGCATCAAAGTGTCTTCTCTCTAGTCCACATAATTTGACTCATATTCATAGGAAGAGGGCTTAATCTATTGATACTTACAAGGAAGATGAATAGTTAGGAATCTGGTCTTATTAATCTGGATATTCATAATGCAAATGAGCAAATGATGCAACAAAAAACACCAAGAGAGGATGTTTGTTGGCTAATGTCATGTACACAGTTAGTGTGTGGTGATACTGATCAGTGCCTTACACCTTTTGTACAGACTTCTGAGCTTCTTCATCACACAGTAAGTGCCATTTTGGAGTTTTGACCATCACTGAATGCTTGTCCTTGCCCTGAAAGCTCCTTGTATCAGGCATCATCCTGTTACTTGCTGATTCTGTAGGATACAGCTTGCTGTGAAAGCTACACTGTTCTCTCAGCTCTTCAGTGCTCACACTACCAGCTTAAACCCAAGTGGGTAAAGAGGGAGAAAACCCCAAATTAGCTGCATTTCTGAGGAGAAATACTGAGATTTAAGTAAAGATGCCACTTGCTTGACATCTGGGAATGGGTGGGTACAAGGGGTGTTCAGAGAGCTAACTTCCAGCACTGGGCAGGGATCACACTGTAGGACTAAACCAAGACAGATCATGCTGCCCCGCAAGGGTCTCCTCTTATTTGGTTCTAATTTCAGAGGAAGCAGGATCCTCTGTGGCTCCTCACAGTACTTTTAGGAAAGGCAGCAGTGGGCTGGCTTGGTGCAATGGAGCAAGAAGAGCCAGCGATGTCCCTTTCCCTCCTCTCCTGCTCCTTGGTTCTCTTATGGCTTCTCCACCTACCTGCAAATAAACCCACTCTCCCAAAGTTACTTGAAAGGCTGATGTGAGGACGCTCAGTACCCTTGCATAGCTAAACAGTTATTCAGTTTGCTGAGTGCCACTGCTGTCAAGGACAAGAAATACATTCATGATTCCATTCACTGGCTTTAACAGTATGAATTTGCTTTGTGCCAAGAAGCCCTACAGAAAAAATGTTGCAGGGGAGGACACTGGAAGAAATGCATTTAAATCAAGAGGGGAGAAAAACTGTTGCACCCTCGCCCTTCTTGTTCAAGATAATGCCCAGTGGAAACTGGAAAGTGTCACGACACCGCATTGAATAACAGTGGCCAAATCAGTCCTTAGTTAGCACAGACTGCAGTAACTACTGAAAGATAGCACTGCCTATACACAAAAGCTGATGCTACAAAACAGAGAGGGTGCAAAACTCACAGCGACAAACATCCCATCAGCTCTCAGCAGTGCTTGTCCCTCCCTTGCAGCAGTAAGGCACAGTATTCACTTCCCACTGTGGCTTCCTCTCCCAGACAGGCGAGAAGCAGCCATGCCAAGCCCGGAGCGACAGCATAATGACATTAATTTTCCAGGCATGCTGATGACAGCTCCGTGAAGGCTGGAATTTGAGTAATGCAGGTCGCAGTGCCATTGTCCTGTCTCAGTGCAAAGGGGTCAGCCCGCGAGCAGACTCCTGTAGCTTGCTTTATGTGCAAGGCACACGGCTTGAACCGAGCACACCCCTAGCAAAACCCAGCGGAAAAGAAATGATACACTGCACAAAACAAGGCCGTCCCCTGGAACCGATAAAAGGTGTCAGAACTGACTAGTAGCAACATGTTTGGAACACAAGAATAGGATTGTCGTCGTCCACGCTGCAGCTTGCAGCTGATAGTTGTGAGATTGCCTGGCTTATGCAGGAATGAGTGTTTCGGTTTAGCCCAGGCATGTTTTGCAGCGCAGCTCACTGTGCTGCTGACCTTTCCAGGCAACCTCTGTAACGAACTGACCAATAGGTATCTGGCTGATGGACAAAAATAGTCACATATTCTTCCCTATCTCCACTTTTCCCCTTATCCTGTTCCAAGCTACATGCAAGATTTCTACCTAATATAGCCTCCTGGTAACTCGCTGTAGTCTGTCATCGCTTACAAAATGCATACGAGACACTTTGTTGATCTTTCCTGTTCAGAGTTCAAGCCCCCCCCTGCTAACAGCAACACTGTCCAGAGCAATTGCTAATCCACTGAATTAAACCTGCAGCACTCAAGTCTGCCCAATTCAGCCACAGATAACCACGGGCCCAACAGAAAGGAGAGATTCAGCCCCAAACTCAGCAAAGATGCAGAGCTGGTGAGCAATGATAACCCTAAAAACCAGCAGCTTTCTTTCCTTTTTACCTTTAAGGCCTCCAATACCTTCAGTTTCCTCCCACAGACTTCTCACAGGGGTTAAGCCACCATGGAGACAAACAGCAGCTCCCCTCAGCAACAAGAGCAGCTCAGGTTTAGCTGGTGGAGCATGTGTGCTCCCTCCCTGGGGTAACTTCTTCATTCCTGCAGAAGGGGAGATGAAGACTGCAACATGAACTTGAAGCAGACCTGTCCTTGGCAGGCATCTGTTTAATTCCCAGCTTTCCTCAAGCCCAAAGTGTAACTTGCCAAGCTTCCCCTATCCTGCCCCAGCTCATGGACACATAGGTCTCATATTTAGGTGTATCATCCATCGATGTGTTTGGTCATCACAGCAGACAGCTATAGCACAGAAGAGATATGTGCAAGGGTTACCTGATTGCTGTCTTCCAGAAAGGGATACTTTAGCTCCCTGAAGACATTGCATTCAAGGCTGTTCAGCTACTGCTTCAAATCCTGGGCAGATGCTCCATGAAGGAGAAAACACCTCTGAAAACCTGGCCCAGAGTCATTAATGACAACATGGCATGGGATTTGAAGACTGGAAGTTTAGCCAAATAAAGACATTCTTGGTTTTATCACAACCATTTGAGAGCCACCAGGTTTATCTTCCCACGCAAGGTCAAGAGTGATTTCAGGAGCTATATATAAAGTAGGTTCAAATGAATGTTACAGCTAGTATTTTTGCAGATACGTTGCTACTCAACATGAACTGCTGGTAGCTGATATTTGCTATACTTAATCATTCACTTGGTTCTTCTTTAACTGACTCTTCCACTGCTGTATAAGCTATTCCTAAGTAGTTTTCCGTTCTGCCATCAGAAGGTGAGACATGTCCTGGTGTCCCTTTCAAAGTGATGATTAGCTCCAGTTAACATAAATGCTATGAAACAGAAGCTTCAAGAGGAGCAATATACTATTTGTGTTCCCAGTTCTTCCACAGGGATCAAAGAATAAGAGAGTTAACAGTATCCTAGGGTCTCTCTAGTGATGTTTTAAGGAGGTAAGAAAGAATATGTGAACCTCAGATCCACCCAGAAAATAGTTGTGGAAGAGAAGCAATGCTAGTGCTGAAGAACAAGTAAATCATTACCTGGAGACCATCCTTTTTTAAAGGAAATATAACTCATGAAACTCTATTTGTTAGAACAACCAGTGAAGCCAAAAGCATTGGCTCCTTTCTATGAACCTATTCACTATGAAACCCTGTGATCTTCCTGCCTTATCTAGGGAAGGCTAGCTCAGGGAAAATGCAAGTGAGCAAGTACAGATGGAGCCCCTATCCCCACATCACACAAACCCCTTCAAACAAACCTACGAGGTTTGGGTTGCTTCCAATCCCTGTAAATCAAGCAACACGGATTAGTTTGCAATCCTCATCATGAATGGAACCCTACAGGGCTCACAAAGCTCTAATTTTAACCCATGCCCCCACACTCTGCACAAACACATATATCCATGAAACAGAATGGCATCAACATCCCAGACTGCCTATTTGTTCATTGCTAAGGAGTAGATGAGAGTTCAGTTCATTCTGATTAAAGGATTGCACTGATGTTTGAGCCAGTCCTGGGTTTTGCCCAATACCACTCAATCACTGTTCACACACTGGCCCAAGTCGATCCTGGCTTTTGTGTAGGCATAAAAATGTCCTCCTCCTGTTTTCAGTGCTTATCGAAATGGGAACGGCTGCAGCACTTAACCATCAGGCATGGATGGATCATTTCTGGCACTTATCCACAGCAAAAATGGTCTGTGCAAAGGGAACTGTGGCCACAGCAAAACACACTTGGTGCTTCTAGGGGGAAATGAACCCACTGTGTGAAGCACTCCCTGCACTTTCTGCATGGGTTTCACACCCAGTGCCCACTCCATCAATCCCTGCAGCTGAACCTGCTGGAGCTAAGGCTCTTCCCACCCTGCCCTAACTCCTCCAGGCAGGTCCCAGCCACTCACAACATCTAAGGGGAACTCATGGAAGAGAAAGCTGTCATCCACACCCCTGTGTGCCTCCCCACCAAAATAAGGGAGTCCTCTTCTTCCATCTGTTTTAGAAGACAGGATGTGAACCTGTGAGCTACATTCACTAGCAATGCCAATTAAAATACTCCAGAGATAACCTAATATCTTCCCAATACATCTAATAGGAGTAGGCTCTATCTGAGCTGCTCTATTTCTCTCCTCTCTGCAACAGCCACCGGCATGCACTTCCTGAGATTCACCAAGGTGCCCAGGGCATCTCATACCTGATGCAGCGCTCTCCTGTGCTTTGCTCAATGGGACAGGCATCCCCTACACTCACACCATCAGTGCTGCCGGTGCAGGCACACCCCAGGGGCAGGTAGTGTAGGAGAAACAAATTCAACAGGATGGGGGAAAATGACATCTCAGAATTGAAAGAAAGGCCATTGCTTGAAGCTGTGTCGGTTCCACAGCCCCTGAGGAGAGTGGGAAATGGGAAACACAGGCTTGGTTTCCAGAAATCTGTATCCACAAAAATAAAACACAAAGTGACTCAGAAGAGCCTGTTTTCATACACGTGCAGACTGTGTATTAGCCTTGTGCCAGTAATGGCGTGAACTAAAAGGCACAAACATCAGGTTCATATTCCATGCACAGAGAGCAGTGAGCCTCCCCAGCACAGCCTTGCCATCAGCAGCCACATGTTACTCTTGCCACTGAAGGAGCAGATGCCCCCTTGAAGCTGCATTAGTTTGATCTCCAGGTTTAATGTCAGCAGTCATCTTTTCTCATACTCCCTTATTCCTATTTTACTCACTTGTTCTCTTGTCTTTGAATGTAGAACTGCATTTTGCTTTTCTTTTGCTGACTGGTTCTTACCCCCTTACACGTCCCCCAGGTAAGTAGGTGCTAACATGATGTGGCCAAGCATAGTCTCAATCAGAAAAAATGTGGGTGATACATCTCCCTTTTCCTCTAGACCCACAAGTCAATTGAGAAGAATACAACCTCTTTTGTAAGGTCTTTTCCAACCCTAACTTTTCTATGATTCTATGATTGGCAATCATTCAATGTGACACATACCCAAAGTCTAGAGATGCTTTAGGCAGGCTCACCTGTGTATAGATAGGTCACATATAAAAGACTGTAAATATATATGCTCTGTTTATCATTATAACCATGGCAAGCACTGCACCACATGGCCTTTATGACAAATCCTTCCTCAATGAATGCTTCTTCTAAGTCCAAGAAGCAGGAAGCACCAAATAGCTGGTGAAGTTTGCCACAGGTCCCTAACATGTACGTGTACTGTTGGTCTCTTTCTCAGCCTTTCTTGCCAGTTCTGGAGAGCAGAAACTGGCCTGTGTGCTGGGTGAATTTGCTTAGGATTCCTCTTTGGATAGTATTAGCACAAACAGAGTCTCTGGGAACAATGGTAGAAGAAGGGAAGTTTCATCAGGATGGCTAAAACAATTAGCCTGAACCAGTGCTACCCTCGAGCCTTGTCAACAGCATACTTGAAGGTCTGCAAAGAGATGGATGTCTTGAGAAATCTGTAGTTTTGGCTTTTGTTTCTTTTTCCCTGACTCAGTGAATCATCTGCAATACCTATTCTCATATGGCCATACCCAGTGACTATGTCTGTTACATTAGCATATCTCCTTAGGAGGGTGGATGGAGAGGGTAGAGATGAAAAGGCTGGTTTGGACCCGTTTGTTATAATGGTGTTTTCTAAGGCAATACATGAAACCTGTCACTGTCTCTCCTGCAATTTCCCTCCCCCTTCCCTGGTTTTTTTTTGGTTGCATATCATGACCAAGAGGCTGCATCATCACGCACTAAGGAAATATTAATTCCTTTGCTGTTGCATCTAAAAGCTAAGATGACGAATTTCTGTGCCATGCTACATTATACGGGGATAAAGGAACAAAAGGGTGAAGGACAGTGGCTGCATGGTGTCTTAATCAGATGCAGATCAGCCTAAGAGCATCAGACCATCAAATCCCTGCTCTGCAGCAATCGTGCACCTTTAGTCAGGCTCTGAATGGGCTGAGATAGATTCGGGGCTTTATTGAAAGATCATACAGGATGACTGCAAAATCCCATTACTTGTTGATTAAGTATTGATTGCCTCAGTATTAACAAGCCAGCTAATATGAAGTGACCTCTGAGGCCACTGGTTGGAGGAAAAAAAAGACAATTTACTAAAACAGGCAGGCAGATGAATAAGAGGGCTAGATCTGCTCTTGGCTTTTAGCTTCGGTTAAAATGTCACACTCGATAGTGCAGATCAATGCCCACTTTATTTCCTTGCAGCCGTCTTATTACCATCATGAGGCTGCCTCCTTTGATGCTTTTTAATGACCCTCTGAACCGCGTGCTCTGCTTACCCACTGCCTTTGACTAAAAGGAAAGGAAAAGCTTTTTTTTTTCCCCTTGCTGGTGATGGAGTGGCTGAGAACATGACATTGTGCCAGTATAAGTGGAGCAATGAGGTTTCTCGGGTCACCGGTGCTGCGACTCTGCTCTTTCACTCGGTTTCTAGCTTTTCTTTCTTTCTTTTCCAGATTTCAAAAAGTCTTGCTCCTTTTCATAACTTCAAAACTGGTGAGATATTAAGAGACCACCTACTGACAACTTCTGTCCAACACTCTTATTTGTGTTTTTAAGTGCAATAAGTTTAGCGGCTCTTGTTACATTAATTCCCCTGAAAAGCACCTCACCCAATTATTTTGAATCTAACTTTTTTTTCCCCCTTGTTGCCACTTGCAAATATAAGAATTACTTTTGATGGTGAATAAAGAGCACTGGGAAGTCTGAGTCTCCTGAATCCAAATTGGACCGTATTAAGAATCCTGAAAGCTCCTAGGTTTTCCTCTTCAACACATACACAGTCTTTTAATCTAAGCCTATGCATTGAGTCAAACATAAACTACACATTAAAGACAACAATTCTTCTTTTCAAAAGGCTGCAATTCTGTAAAGCATTTACATATTTAGTCCCGATTTTAGAGATCAGCCTGCCAATAATTTGATGTTTTCAAGAAGTAGACAAATGCTGTACAGAACACAGATGATTCCCTGCCTATCAGGAAATGACATAAAGGCTATGTGAAACTCCTGGAGAAATTTAGGACATAAGGAAAAGAAGGTGACTTAGGGAAACAGCTATTCCAGCAGCAAAGATTGTCTTTCTCCTTGTGAAATCCTGTAAAGCCTCGGAGCCAAAGCTGAATGGATGTTAATGTAGACATCTCATGCACACGTTTGTAGGCTGGGGACTTGGGGTGAAGGGCAGAAAAAGTAAGTGGAGGGCAAAAAAAAGGACGCTTGAAAATATTACATCTCTAGAATGGACTTCAGTTTTAAACAAACAGCAACTTCTGCCTTAGAAGTAACACTGGGAAGTGTTGTGGTAGTAGTATTATTATCTGATGACTTAGCAACTGGCCTGATGGAATCACTGAGAAGCCCTCCTCCAACTTCAGCAGCCTGTGGCACTTTGGATGTAAAACTAAAAGTCTCTTATTTGTTCAGCAGTAACAACCTGACGTCATTCACGTGCCTCATCTCTCTAATTTCTCCCTCTCCCCCGCTGCACTCCGACCACTCTTCCTTTTCTGTGGTTTTGTGGTAGAAACAGATACAAGAAAAATAACGAGCAACATCAGGAGACTCTTTTGGGAGCACACAGAAGTTTTGGTCGTATGCAAAGCCACGCTCACCCTCAACTGCTGAATCAGCCACAAGTGTAGAATTTGGCTTCTTATTTCCTCCTCTCCCTTCAATGTGATGCTCTTAAAACTCAGAATCATGGGGGTAATCTTTGGAGTGTGAGACCTTGATGGAACGACTTAGATTATTGCTGTATTACTATTATTTATATAGTGCCATAAATGTGCACGATGCTTAGCAGAATAAAAGACCTCCTGCACCAAACTGTGCAGAACCCTGCTTTATACACATGGATAATTTCAAACACACACACGCACAGAAGCAGGCACAGCCCTCTCCTTGCTCATTTGCAAAGGGCTCCAGAGCTTATGGAGATTGCTGGGGTTTAGTTCAAAATAGCCAGGAAAAGTTCCTCTTTAAACTATAAGCCCAGCTTGAAGGCTGTTGGCCAAATGGAGGCGTGCAGGGGCTCAGATCTGGAGCGAAGCCTAACAGGCTTGTCCATGAACGATGCTTCTCCAGCACAGTGCTTGCTGGAGCTCTAATTATAAATTACCCCTGTAGATACACAGGGGTTCTAGTGAATTAAGCAAAAAGTGTAGACTGGCTGATAGGAAAACAAGTTTTTGCACAGCATTCCCAATAAGAAATTATACACTTGTTATGCATTACAGTCTGTGCTCAAAATGCTATTTCAGCATTCCGGGTATTAAAAAAAGGAATCTTCTGCGGTCTTGTGGTGAAAGACTGTGAAGGATTATTTAAAGTAAACTGTAGGGAAATATAAAACAAACCCAGTTAATTTATCACAACAGTGAAGATGAATAAATAAGATGTTTATGAACAACAAGGACAGTTTACCTATTATTCCAAAGAATTCATGTTTTCAGGAGCAACATGTTTTCTTTAAAGAAAAATGATACCAGATTTGCTCAGCTCAACAATCTCAAAGTTTGTGTGGGAAGCTGCCTGAAAATCTTAATCCAATGTACTTTCAGTATAACTATATATATACATATATATAGTTTTCTAATTACAATGAAGATTTCAAGTCTAGTGTCAGCAGCAGACATCTTTTGAACACATCTGCGTTACATCAGAGAACTGGTGCCCAGCTGGTTTTGAGAAGGGGCAGCCCATGAAAGGAAACACATTAGGACAAGAACCTCAGCAACAAGAATCAGCCAACGCTCATTGTCCTTAATGGGGTAAGTGCAACTCAGCCCAGATGAAGTACTAACTAATTACACACTTTTTGTATACAGCTTGCATAGAACTCTGCAACAATATTGAACAAGTGATAAACTCATATACCCTGTCTTCTCCACGAAGCTTCCTCAATACCTGTCTTGCAAATGCTGTCAAACGCAGCAATCAGTGCCTCAATACCAGCTTGGTAATACATCACTTTGCTTTTCATGATTCAGCCCATTTCCAAAAGTGGAAATCCTAAAAGCACTTAAAGAAGTTTGAACCAATACACCACTGTGGACACTGGCCTTCATTTTTACGAGCACACTTTATAGCAGAACTGCCCAAAGCCCATCTCTGGCTTATCTGGATTTATGTCAAGGTGGTGCAGTTCTTGGGTTTCCAAATGGTATTGGCAGCCTGATATTCTTTCTTCTATGTCAGCTGGCCAAGAGGTCACACCTCTTCCCAGCACATATGGCCCTAGTCATGGTGAGCTATGCACTTGCCCCCTTTTTAGCAATTTGCTGAACCCGGGACAACAGATGAACTACAATAAACTCCAGAGGGTCAATGTGCAACATTCTGATGTTCTACACTACAAATTTCATGAGCATAACATCAAAGCTAGGCAACTCTTGTAGCACAGTGTTGTTTTACCTGCATGTCATTCATTTCACTCCCTTTAAACTAATGAGCTTCTCCAGTCATTGCTCCTTTAATAACTCACGGTGTCCTCCTCCCTGATGCACTTTGACTTCTTCACTTATACTGTGAGTTCTGCATGAAAGGGTCAGAGTTTTATTTGGCATTTGTGATATTTAATAGCACATCACCCTGATTTGTACAGAGCCCATACATAAATGACTTATCCTAAGTAAAAGAAAAGTAGATGGGAAGCAAAAAGTTTGCTTTAAAACCCTGTGGCCAGCAGGATTGCTCCAAGTGAGGAGGCCATCAAGATGATGAGGGGTAGGTGACTGCTCACAAGGTTGCTGTTTCAGGCCACGTTTGTACTCACACAAATGTCATTGTGTTGCTTTACGATTTCATTCCAACCAAAAACCTGCTTTCTTAATCACACAGGCTAAGGAATGACTAGATTTAAAACAAGGGGAGCATTCAGGAACCAGAAAGCAGAGTCGTGAAAAAAGGCCCAGCATACCAAAGTGCTCCTGAGACACTCCAAATCCAAGTCCAAATCTTAAAGGTCTTTTCCATCCTAGCTGATTCGATGAAATCCATCCTGTAACAACTCAGTTTCTTCCAAAAGAGAGGAAGCACATTTTCATCCACATCCTGTGCTGCACTGCACGAAGCAAGAATGTACTCCTTGGACGACTATATGTTTTTACGATTCAGGTAGCACTTCCACACTAGGGTGTGTGACAGACATTCTCAACCACCCCAGCTGGACACGCAGATAGATAGAGAGAATAGATAGATCCTATTTCAGTAATATGGACACCTCCTCAGGAATGCCACTTGTAATTTAAAGCATGGTGACAAGTGCTTCTTAGCCTGTGAACTTTCGTATTGCTGGGCTGAACAAAATGGGTGCAGTTTTCCTTTAAATTTTGCTAGTAATGATATGGTATACAAAGTGACAGACTACAGGGTTTGGCTTGAATGCTAACATTGTTCTTTTTCCTTTTTAAAGGTCATGTGCAAGAAAACCTCTCTAGTTAAATCTCCCCATTTAAAATCACCATCAGGTCACAAAAAGTAGCCTCACCATGCTAAGAGGCTTCATTTGAAAATACATGCCGGGGTTTGCCTTCTGTAGATCTGCTTTATGAAGTGATACTTTGGAAGGTAAGCTCCAGTGCTCTGGTATAAAATCTTTGATTCGCCTTTGATACCCGTTTTCACCCTTTCAGATGTGACCAGATTTCCATGCACATCACATTTTTAATAAGAAAGGAAACAAGCAGGTGTTGATGCGTGGCATCCAACTGCAACAATTCTGAGTGTATTTGTCTAATGGGGATGAATAACACTTTTCAGCAAGGTATACACTGAGGTATAATGAAAATAAGACTGAAACCCCCTCCTGAATTGGGATCCTATCAAGTATGAATTTAAGTTTCACTTTAATTTGTTACAGGCTATTGTTGAAAAGTAACAGTGTTTAGAGCTTACTGAGCAGATGCTAACGTGCTGCAAACAGATAATATTAATAATCTTGATATTACTTAATAACACGTTTTCCCTTCAAAGACTTTTACTGCAGAGCAAGAACACTCTGAAATACTGATAGGGATTTCACTCGCAATGCAGATGGCACATTCAACCCAAAGCACGAGGGGAGAGAGCTCTCGGGCACAACGGGCAATGGCATGAGCTGCACAGCACTGGATACAGGGCTATCTCATATCTGTGTGACACCTAAATCATTGACATGGTTAATAATTAAGGAATAAATTGGGTTTTGGCTTCCCACCATTCTTTTATGTAAAACATTTTAACAACAGTAGCAATCTGATGGAAGAAACGTATGAAAAACCCAACCATTTCCTGCAAGGAAGTTGCAAGTGTTCTGACACCAGTGGAAAACGTATCACTGTGTTCTCAAGCCTTCAACACTTACTTCAGCCTAGCTGTGATATGCAAGAGCTCAGGAAAGAAGAGCTCGATGGACAGCAGATCCTCCGATCTAAGGAGTGAAAAGAACAACCAACCAACCAAAACCAACTAACAAAAACCCCAACAAACACTCACTGGGTCCTTGGGAACCGAAATTCCATGTTGAGAAAAGTGCTTTGCATTGCCAAATGAAAGAATGTGAAATACTTGGGTGTAGAATTGCTGGGTTGGCTGGTACTGATTTTCCTTATGTAAAGCAGTGGTTTACTTTGGAAGCAGTCAGATTGTTTCCAAGAGGTCTGCTGATGTGTGGATGTCACATGCTGTCCCATAATAAAAAGCACATTTTCTGCAGTTCTCTAAGAATCAAAATTCATAACACTTTATACTCAAAAAGGGGTTTAATTAAGTGCCACATTATTGCTACTTGCATTGCTTTCTCATTACGGCCCAAACTTCCAAATGAGCTCACAGACACATTTTCAAGTGCTCCCTGTTCTCTAGATTTTAAAAGGAGCTCAGCTATTTTAGCACCTAAAAAAAAGAGCTGGGTTTCAGCACTGCTCAGAGATGATCTCTGTTAATAAACCTGTCCTGTACATACGAAATAACAGCAAGCATACACAGCACTATATATCCTAAATGCCTTCTTTTAACACAGCCTCCTAAAAGTGGTATATTGGGATGACCATGCCTTTCACCATGTGAGCTATTCATTGGGATATTCATATTCAGCTATTTCACTGGACTTGCAGGCTTGCAAAAACAATCCTATGGAAAAAGCCTTCCAGCTTCAATCGGTGATTATTCCAACTTTAAAAGAAACACATCCTACAGAAAACAATTATCAACATCTGAGGATTCCTCTCCCTGCCTCAATGCCTTAATCCGGGTGGTAAATGATGAATTAAACTTATCACATCCATGCAAAAAATACACATACAGTCCCCCAACAACTGGAGATAATGCAAACATGAAGGGAAAGACTCCGGTAAAGATGCCTGTGTGAAAAGTAAAAGGATTAGCTTCCAATGCTTATCCCTGGAATCTGACAAACCGTACGCACACCTTCCTTCAGCTCAAATTTGCCTTGCCAATCAGGCTGCTAAATTACATAACAATTTGATGCTTCTTAACAAAAGCGAGCATCCCGGGTGTTAGTTTCTATTGTAGTAGTCAGAGACATTGATGGCTATTTCCTGCCTACAAGCTTTATTTTTTCCCTTAATTTTACATTTTTCCTAGGAGATTTTACTTGTCCTTTTCCCCCCTCTCTGTTTAGGTTTTTTTTAGTGAGACACTCAATATTTTCTATGTGTTGTTAGTCATTTTGCTGTGACCACATACACACAGGAAAAAAGAAAGAAAGAATTCCTTTCAGTTCTTTCAGGGATCCAGATGAACGTAATCTGTGTTGTGTTCGCTTTGGTATTACTTTATGTAAGAGGTGACACAAACCCAGCAAAGCTGAAGCAATACATATGCTTTCTTTCTGCCTTACACGCACGCAGGCTCACAAATCCATGACACTTGTTAAGTGGCAGTGATGCACCACGAGCATCTCGTACATTTTATCTTCATATCTTCATGCTGATTATCAAATACAAGGGGTTAAAGAGTTTTCTGAGGAAGGCAGAGGAAAATGGCTTTACTTTGATTTGCGTGTTCAAATCACAAATGAGCTAACACTGTATGAAGAGCAGTATCATCATGACAGTAACAAAGGGAACTGCCAAGCTGGAAAGATGGACAGCAGCATGCTGTTCTCCTGCCTGCCAGGTCCCTTTGGGGGCAGAGCACAGTCCCTACTCCTCAGACAAGTCTAGATCACTGCCTTGTTTTCTTTCCTTGCATCACAGAAGAAAGTCTGGTATCACTCTGAAAGACCACAATAATCTGGGGGGGGGGGGGGTGTTGCTATCAGTTTATGTGTCACAAATAATTGAAGCCACGCTTCAATTCTATTGGTAACACATGCAAGTTGTGCTTGGTGGCTTTAAGCAATTATGAATAATTCTACTTTTTGCTACACCTGCTACAAGACAAGAATATTCTGCACAGCATGTAGAGATAAAGAAATCTCAGTGCAGCATACTATGAGGTATTGATTTGACTGACCACGTGTAAAGGGCAGGGTAAGTCTGAACACTAGATATGCTGTTCATTTACAGGAAGACAGCACATTCACAGGCAGGGAATTTGGTTAATGGCACAGGTAGGTATGTCGGAACTCCCTCATGGATGGATACTTGAGGTGAAAACATTTCTTACTGGGTTCTGCTTCTGCTTTAGTTCCCAGTACCATTAAACTTGTTAAAGAGTGGGAAAAGGTATTCTAGGCTTTGTATGCCAGCCTGTATCCTCACATGGTGGGATGAGATCAACCCCAGCTTCCACCTAACCGTGTGTCTTGGTTTTCACTTGCCTACCCTGTTCTTTTTGTGTGTGTGGCCCCGATTTTCCTTCTGCTTTTCTTCACACTAAGCAACTTCCAACCAGAAAATAATCTTCCATTTTGACCTCTGGTAGTTTCCCCTTCACAAACCTGTTGCCTGTCAAAGACCAGGCCCCCAATGGCACATTTGTGTGGTGAAGGGCTGCCCCCTTGAGTATGTTCTCCAGTGTACCCTGGCTAACGCCAGATGGAACACGGAGGGTCTGCAGACACCTGAGAGAAGAAAACATCAAACCCAGAGATTCCCTCCCTCTCATCTCCAGCAGTAAGGGTAGGATTTAGTTATCTAGTCTACCTGCATCACCAGTACAGGGAGTGTGCCACAGTGGTCAGTCCCCAGCAGTTGAAGACAAGTGGCACAATGCACCTATTTGAGATGTTGCTGGTTTCATCCTACATTAAGAACAGGAAATAACAGTACCGTTGAGTTTTTACAGATCCTTATTCTGCATTGATCCTGATTCTAAGGCCATATGTCTCAAGGCTCTTTGAACACTGGGTTGCCAAAAACCCCAGCAATGAAGCTGTTTAATGGAAGTGCCTGTTGCTGTGCAGCAATGTAGCAGGAACACACCTAAACCAATTTCACTTCACATACAGTCTTCAAAGTAAACTCTATGCTGGGAAAAAAATGCTCATCATGAGGGACATTACAGGAGTGCAAAGCCCATGACTATATTATACTATTCATCCTAGCTTTACTTCTTCATTGTGCAGAAAGCTGCAGAAAAATCCTGTGATGTTATCCCTGAAGCTGGTAGCTTCTGTAGCTGGACAGGATTCCTTAGGAAGGATACCTGCTAGGCATTGCACAGCAGGAGCCTTAGAGGATTGGGTGTGATAATTTGCCGTTGGCAAAATAGTTCTGTTCCTACAACAGCAAGCAATGGGATCCTCACTGGTTTTGATCAATCCAAACTATGCATTAAGACCAAGTGAAGGCACCAAATCCTATCAGTGCTGCCTTTCACATGCTTGGAGACTAATGCCCAGAAGAATGGTGTTGAAGGGGAGAATATGACCCATCTTCAGATATCGTAGGCTCTGAAAGGGAGGTTCAGATTTATAAGGAGAAAGGAAGTTTAACATATGGATGATTCTTCCATTTTTTCTATTTTACAATAAGCAGACCTATCTCCTTAAATACTGTTTAGTTTAGTTGTCAGTCTAAATGCTTAATCTCAGGGAAATGAAGAATCTCATCTTCTGCCTGTTTAAGCTATTTCTTCCTGAGCTAGGCTCAGCCAGACTCAACTCTGTCAGTGAGCAGCCTGGTTACTGTTAGGCAGTTCAAGTCCTCAACTTCCCTTTAGGTCCCCTTTCCATTTCTCTTTACTTGTCCAACTTCGTACTGGTGGAAGACAGCGAGGGTTAGAGGATACTGTTTTGGGGAGGAGAAGATAAATAGTCTAAAAAGAAGATGAGATTTTTCCATGAGCCCTGAGGTGGAAGGAGAACAGGGGAGGGGTGAAATAAGAAGGAAGAGACAAATACAGCTAGAGGAGAAAAATGAGATTCTGCCTGGTGTTTCATTAAACAAAACAAAAAATGCAATTGGTTCAGAATAAAGAAAAAAAAAAGAACAATTTAATTTTGTAGGCAAAAGGCTCCTGGCTTCACTTCCTAGTGGAACAATTTGGTTTTACGAGAGGAGACTTTCCAAGCCAACCGTGACTGTACATATGGCACAGCTTGATACCTGCTCTCTGTATCCTGATGGCTCAGCTACTGAATTTGTCACATTCTTTTGCTGCTCGGAGTTTTTCAAGCCATGCTGTAGTGCTTCCTGCTCTTAGGAGTTATTTACAGCAAATTTATGAGTCTGCAGAACTATCTGCCAACAAGTGAAAGGGGGAAAAATCAAGGGAAAAAATGAAATAAGTTATTAACTGCAAATTATTTCTCAAGCTCCTGTTGCCAACTTTTCCAGACATAGACCAACAGTTAAATATCCAACATACTGTCCATGAGCTCCCTTTCAAATGCCTCCAAAAGACTGCAAGATCAACCAGAGCTGCAGCAGCATGCAAAAAAGACCACAGTAAAATGGTATAGCAGTGCCTTTACCCACGACTGAGACTGACCATTAACACCCCAGCTAAACAACCTACTCAACACCTCCAGCTCCTACCAGTTTCCTGGTGGGAATGTAATGTAATGTCTGTGCTTTATAGCTAGGGAAAAAGCCTGGAGTTGAGAAAACCTCCCAGATGTCTCCTCAGCAGTCATTTCATCCCTCCACAGGTCTTCCCATAGGGCCCAATCCCTGCAGTTGACTTCTCAGGCTCCAACTCAAAACGGTTCTAACCTTGGTCAACGTTAATGAGCCTTCTGATGCCACCTAAGCATATATGGGTTCCTAAGCAGTGAGCTGAACATGAGCCTCTATGCTTTGCTCTGCTGCACTGGGATTCACAGTAAGAAAATGAGGAGAACTTAGTGACAAACTTCTTCAACTGCTGCTTTGATTCAGTTCAGCAAATACCTCAGCTGAGTTCACGTCTGCCTCCTATTTTCATCTCACTGCCTCAACAGCTTGGTCCTATACTTTGTGGCACACAGTCATGTTCATCTGTATACTTTAATACTCTCTGTATGTATTAGCTCACATTAACAAAAGCCTTTAGCAGACCTATGGGCATGCATTCTTCTGGCCAGGGGCTCACAGGGTATTTGATAAACTGGCCTGACAGTACTGCAGTAATATGTAGATTGCATATTTGTGCACTTACCATATAAAAACTCTATGAACAATATATTTTGCTTCCCTTTTTGCATGATGAACAGCCAAACCAGAAAGGACTTGTATTGGGATGAGCCAATGAAATCCTCTTTTTTTTTTTTTTTTACTGTTTTATATTTCCTGTGTCCAGGAGATTGGAATAAACTGTAAATTAGGTGTTATAGCACTGTAGTTTGGGTAGATGTGATGGTTTAGAAATGTAGCTTTAGTTTGTTATAACATAATAGCAGCTTTGCTTTGTTGTGACAGTGGCAATAAATAAAGTTACTACGATGTATAATGCTGTAACCAACCAAAACTCGTCTAACAAGCAACAAATCAAGGGGTGCAATACCCACCCTAGCACTTTATGCACCAAAATACTGTTGATCTGTGCTTAAACTTCCCAGGTTAGAAAGTATCCATTTTGCAAGGGATCAAAGGACAGTGATCTGCTCCCTCTGTTCTCTGAGGTGAATGCTAAATCAGTGTTCTTCCCATTTTCCTGCGCTGTTACTAATTGCAAACGAGAGAGGAGGTTTTCCTTTTTTATGTTATTTTCTTTTCCGAAGTAAGTAAAGATTTCTGGCAGTTCCAAGAGCCTTGTTACTAGTGCACGTTAGTCACAGTTTATTCACATCAGAAGACCAGTGGAAGGTTGAGACAGGCAGGGGACTAAAGATGGATCTCTTATAGAGTTATAAAAGGATTTCCATTTGTTAACAGCTCTGCCTATGAAGTATGCAATGACATTTTCCTACTGTGCTATTTTCATGCCTCCTGAGATGCCAGGTTATAATGCAAAACATCTGAATCATTAAATTTATACAGTTATTTAATAACCCATGTAAAATACATGGCAATGTTGCTTCTTTTAAAACATATGCATCTCATAAGAAAATAATTTCCTGCACTCTGTGGTGTAGTCAGATTTCAGTAGTTTCTGGTAGGCAGAAAGGGTTCAAAACTTCCATCTTCTGTGCATCCAGGAGCCATGATACTCACCACCACCAAGCTACTGCACACAGACTCTTCTGGGGAAAATCAGTTTCTTTTTAGAGACTCTGAACAGATTCTAAATAGAATATATACTACATATAGATATATAGATATAAATACATATCCAAACTACTATCAGCTAGCAATAGTGCAAAGGTGAAACATAAGCCTTGTGTAGCAAAACATTAAACATACTCTTCACTTTACCTGTGCGTGCTTTTCCTCTAGCCTTAGCAGCACAAAACTTCTTCTCCTGATGCTCCTAGGACTTGCTCAGGGTCTAAACTAGAATTCAGGCTAAAACTCTTACTGTTTTCATTAGGCACTTTCTAGCTCCCATGCTTGGAGACAGATTCCCTTGGTTGCAGAATAGATGTTTCTTTAAGAGAGTTTGTACAAGACCCCATGACAGACAACTGTTAATATGGAACATAATGAGAAGAAAAAATAGTGCTGGCACAAGCAGGATTCAGCAGAGAGAGGGTCAATTCTGTTTATAGACTTGCTGAAGTTTTTTTGGTTGGTTAAAAAGCTGACAGACTGCATTACAGTGAACATTCCCATATTGATTAGACCATTTCTAAGCCTGCCCTCACAGTGACAGGAGCCACAGAATTAGTTTTTTCCTTGTTAAATATTTGTAAATCATTCCTACTTTTATGGGTTATGTTACCTGGCTGTTACCTTCAAGTAATCTTCTTGTAACTTGTTTAAATGTGGTTAAAGGTGCTGCAATATGGTGTTGGTTAAAGGTGCTGCAGTATGGTGCTGGTTAAAGGTGCTGCAGTATGGTGTGGTTTCTGCCCTCCTCAGAGGGTGGTCCAGGAGAAGAGAGGAAACCTCTCATGGGTATAGCAGTGCCATGAGCACTGCGACCCTGGATGTGCTCCAGGAGGGATGAGAAGGTACCTGCTATGGCCTGGTTCCTCCTTCATCCCCGTGCCAGCAGCGGAGGGTGAGAATAACAAAGTTTGTAAGAGGTAGAGCAGTGGTAAAAGCTGCCAGCCCTGAGCCTTACAACTGCTCCAGAGCAGTGGCAATGTATTTATGATGCAAATCAGGGCCCTAATTCAGCAGGCACTTAAGCACATGTTTGAGTCTCATTGACTTCCGTGGAATCAAGTGAGTGTTTAAATGCTTTCCTGAACACTGGATAACTGTACAAGGGAACAAAGCAAGGGGGGGGGGAGATAACAAGATAACATAATGAAATAACAGGGTTTAGGGTAGAAGGTGGAAGTTGATTTGGAGTTATTCCAGTAAAAATGAACGTAGGGAGGTTAAATATGCAAAATTGGAATTTCACAGTACAATTTCTGAGACTGTATTATAGGGCAGTATTGTTTCAGACACCTTTTCATCTCTTTGGTTTAATAAACACACTTAAATAGCATCATGCCAAATAAAGGCACAAGAGTTGCATTTGATATTTCCTTGGATTTTAAGAATTCCTTCTCCCTTTGCATTGCACAGACATTTATAGACACAACTGAAAGAGATTAGGCTCTTATAGTCACTACTGTCAACATTAATCAGATTTAAACGATGATGCAAGTTGAATGAACATCAGAAAAGGTTTTGTTCATTCCAGCTAACCTTTCAGGACCGAGGGCTTCGGGACTTTCTTGTTCTGGCAGGGTCAGAAATAGCAGATTACTTCAGTATCCCTCTCCCTTATCTAAACCAGGAGGTGCTGAAGCATGTGAAAATACAGTGAGGAAACACTTACCTTCCAACTAAACTCTGTGTTAAGGAGAGGTTTTGCTGATGGACAATTTCCACTACACCCAGAGTGACTTCCCTCTCGCAAGTATCAATGGGGAACAAGTCTAGTCCACAAAGTACACCTAGATTTTATTGTGGTATTCCACACTTTTCCCCCTTTTTCTCCCTTTTACACATTTTTATTCCATACACCTTTCTGTGAAAGCCCATATAAATAACAACAGCGGTTTCCTGATCTCTCTGAAGCAGATAGAAGAACCTGTGGAATTCTGCAGTGGCCAGAATCCAAAAGTAATTCTGGATCAGCTTTACACTTGGCAATTATTTCTGCCATTGGCAACATCAGTCTTTTCAATCTTGAATTTTGGGTTTCCAATCCAATTTTAGGTTCAAAAGCAAAATCCCAAATGCAAATAGGCAGTGGCTGCTGTCTTAGGGAAAAAAAAAAATCAAAGCAAAATCTCACATCCAAACACCCTCAAAGCTTCAGAATAACAGAATAAACACAAAATAGAGCAGACTGCTGCTAAAGTCTTTGATGGCAGAAATCTGGATTTTAAATGTGGGAAGCTGCAGTATTTGAACCATTGTCATTTTAGAGAACATGAGAGTGAACTTCATTGTCTCTTTTATAGAGAGAGTCTATCTTAAAGATGCTCATTTGCATATATCATGTAAGGTGGAAAATACCTTAATTTTATCAATACAACACACAGAACTATCAGCAAGGATCAGTGTGGATCTGAATCACGGTTGGCACAGCTATGCCAGAGCATTTCTGTTCCTGACGTGGGTCCAAAAGATCCACTCTAAACTCAGCACTGGCTCATTTTGCCAAGCAGTTGTGCCCTTTTTCATACATTATGGTATTTAGATATTTGGGATATACACACAGTTTTCACAATTAAACGATAATCATGTTGCCAATGGTATAGATCGGTGCACGCTTTTCCTCCAATACAGCCAAGTATCGACACGATGCTCGATGCAGGAAGTGATTGATACAGTTCTGAAGAATCAAAAGATTTTTCTTCCTATTTCCACCATTTATTCTCTATGAGAGACTGGAACCTGTTCAATACGTGTAATAAGCATAAACTCTGGCACTTACAATACTACTCACTAGATTAATCTAGGGTAATACTTTTTTAAATGCCACTTAGAAATAAATGGTTGGAGATCGTTCAATGTATTTAGTTAGACTGAATCAATCCAAACCTTGAAATCAAATTCAGAGACTGAAATCAATATTCTCCCCACTCATTCTGTATGAGCACCCCCCATCAGAAAGCACCTTACAAGTACAGGAAAGTGAAGCTGCATCACTGGGACGGTCCAACCCCTTCCTGAAGGGACTTTCCTCTTCTTTCTAACCCTTTTCTCCACACTTCCATAGCAGACAATTCTCCCAGCCAGTATTTTTCAGTGTTATTCTCTTTCGGTGATTTGACATCTGTACTCTTCAGTACTGACTAATTTCCAAGTCCTGGGAGACAATTTCTTAGCAGTTGCAATTCATCAAATCCCTAATGAATTCTGATGGAATTCTTGGGGACTGGTTTTGCGTCCTCTCTGTGGAGGGACTGCACAACACACCCTATGTATTTAAATCACATTAAGAGACTAGAAGTGTTTAATCAATATTGTTCAAAAGAAACCCGAAGAGCCACTAACTAAACACTGAAGACAATGTCCTCAGGGCTGTCACCAGAGTTCTGCCCCGCTACTCTGCTCTCATGAGACGTCACCTGGAGCATTGTGTGCAGTTCTGGTGTCCTTAGCATAAAAAGGACATGGAACTGTTGGAACAAGCCCAGAGGAGGCCATGAGGATGATCAGGGACTGGAGCACCTCCTGTATGGAGACAGGCTGAGAAAGTTGGGGCTGTTCAGCCTGGAGAAGAGAAGCTGCGTGGAAACCTCATAGCAGCTTCCAGTGTCTGAAGGGGGCCTATAGGGATGCTGGGGAGGGACTCTTCATTAGGGACTGTAGTGATAGGACAAGGGGTAACAGGTTAAAACTGAACAGGGTGCCCAAAGAAGTGGTAAATGCTCCATCCTTGGCAGTGTTCAAGGCCAGGCTGGATGGTGTCTTGGGTGAGATGGTTTAGTGCAAGGTGTCCCGTCCCATGGCAGGGGGGGTGAACTGGACGATCTAAAGGTCCTTTCCAACCCTAACTATTCTATGATTCTGTGACACTACAAGCCAGTGCCAGGGAACAACCAGAAAGGGTGGACAATCAGTGCACACAAGTGGTCAAGAAAGAGCCTAAGGGAACAGGGATTTACAAACATGAAGGGCCTCACACTGTGCAATAGGATGTAAGCAATAGAGGCAGAAAAGGCTTTTTTGAGGGCTCCAGGAAAAGAATTTCTTCAGGTACGCTGTCACATTCAAAATAACTTGGATATCTTTAGATAGTTTGGAAGCAAACGGGAAAAGCTCGGCACTATACCAGCTGCTTCTTGGTTCAGAAAAACAAAGATCAGGTTTTATGTGGATTTGCAACCTACTTCAGCTGGTTCTCGGAGGAGTTGCTGGGGGGGGACTTGATCTCCATGATTTGGGGAAACTTATTGGGAAAGAGGGAATAAAAAGGTAGTTCATAGAAGCCAGATGGGGAGGCCAAGAATCTGGCAAATATCCCTTTCCCACATTTCTCCTAAAACTCAAAATAAATCTGAATCTCTGTGACATTTGAAGAGAAGTCTGGCTATTTCTTCCCACATTATGTTTTCTTTTTGCTCGCTTTTGCACAGGGTCTTACGGGAAGCAGAGCCTTGTGCCAAAGTAATGCAAGGAGGCAAGCTGTGCTGATAATTTCGGAATGGCCCCCTTTCCTCCTGAGATATCCAGCCCAATGCCATGTACACAAGCAATGCAGAGGGCAAGACTGACTGGTGTGCTCTGGCTATGCTGGCAACATAAGGCAGCCTAAACCTCGCTCCACTGGCCAGCGCATCCGGATTTGCAGCTGCTTTGTATCACCAGAGTGAAGCAAAGCTGCCAGAGCATCCCAATGAATCTGGCTCCTGTAGTTTGCAGGAATTCAGCGTCAGTTTGTGAACTAATCAGCATTTTTCCAAATCAGACCTCCAAATCTTTTGAGAATCACTTATCACTGTAAACCAACATGTCTGTAGAAGAGATTTGTCAGAGGACACACACGGAGGACTTTATCCAGCTTCAGAAGCCATATGAATGAATAGTTTTACCATACCAAAGCACCTAGCCTTAAAGAAGAAAGTTAGCATTCAAAGTGCTGCTGTATTTTGGACTGTGTCAGTTGACAAAATAAACATAAGTAATAACTTCTGGTACTTAACAGAGAGATTTTTTTCTGATGTCTGAGAGGAGCAACACAATTCAGGGCATTTCACTACCAGCGAATCTCTAATGAGCGGGTAGTGGGAATGCCTGCCACACTGACTGTCAGGGGATATCAAATCTGCTCGCTCCTGACTCAGTAATTACCCACCAAAAATGTAGATCAAGTGGTCATCACCCAAATTAGTACCTGACAAAGATTACTTTGGGAAAGGCTGTCAGCTAAGAAACAGGAAATGAGTTGTAAAATATTATTAAAACTTGAAAATAACAGCTTGAAGGTATGAGCCACCATTCAAGCACACAATGGAGCGAGTGTAGCAAACAGGGCCCATGTGGGGAACTGAGCAGAGAGAAGGGTTGATGGCTGGGGACTTGTGAACAACAGGGGAGTGATGCACGCTGCCATGTCCTCACCCCGTTCTGCTTCCTCCCATCAGACCTGGCACATTAATCTTTAAGCCCTGCTGTAGATCCTGCTGAACTGCACTGATCTGGCATTCAGAGAGCCATGTCGGGTAGCTCAGCCTGGGATGGGGATGAACAGCCCAAAAGTAAAGAGCTGGTTCTCCTTAGGACTTGGGAGAGAAGGTTTCAACGCACTGCTCTGCCTGCCACAAGCCTTCTCTGGGTGCAGCTGCAATCTCTCCATGCCTCAATTTCCTATTCACAAGCTGAACATGTCTCTATTTGAGAAAAGAGCTGTAAGAGAATTAATTTCAGTAACTGGAACAAACTACAGCCCACTCAAGTTACAATAAGTGCTGTATATTGACAAAACTGAACCCAGGCCATTAAAGTCATGCAAGAAGAACAAAGCAAGGGCTGACCATTGTTCCCCATGTTCCAGCAACAATTCAAATATGAAACGGACGTGGTGATGATGATAATAATAATCACCGTATGATGCACATTTCAGTGCCAAATACTTTGCAATTAGCTGCAGGCAGCACCGTGGGTATGTCAACCATCTCCTGGGAAAGGTGGCGACCAACTGGCTCAAAGCAAACTCAAATAACAGTTGTGGGAGCAAGGTTATTTTAGTGGTTTTGCTCCTGGAACCTGAGCGCAAACCATCAGTCTTACTGCAAGGGGCCTCGTAGTATATTTCCACTTACCCTGGCTGGGCAGCAGTTTTGTTTTGAAAGCCATGGCTTAAACTGGGAGGTGGGAAAGGAAAAATAGCCTCTTTTCAGTGAGCAACATAAATCAATCTCTCCCTCCTCTCTTTTGTTTTTTTGGAGGAATATAGATAAGGCTGAGTCAAGTCTCCCAGTACCTGCGTCTCTATTTCCTAATCAAGTCTACTTCTCTGCACCGGAGCTGACCTGTTTGTAGCCTTTAACAGCCCTGTGAATGCTGGATGAGAGCATCAGTGCTGGGTATCACTGGACATCGGAGGTCAGAGTTAGACGTTTGTTCCCACACCCCGTGGGAGGGCTCTCAGCAGAACACCTGGAAACAGCAACGCTTGGAAAGAAATCTGTACATTCAACAAAGACGGGCAGAGACCGAAACAAAACGGTAGAAAGAAGTTGTTGATTCCTTGCTTGCTAAAAGCCTCACCATGAAGTGCTTCAGCAGTCAGGATTAGGACTGGTGTTGCTTAAGATATTCATTAGCATTATGGAAAAGAGAGGGGAAGGTGACAAAATTTTCACAGGGTGAAAAAATATTTAGGTTACTCGTGATTGCAAAAGCTTAGAAACCTTTGCCAGATGCGCAGCACAGAGACAGATGAAATTCACTGTTCATAAATGCAAGGTAATGCATATTTGAATGAGTAATTCTCAAAACTCATGCACGGGGCTAGGCTGTAAATTAACCAACCACTTGGGGAAAGGAGAAAGAGGAGGAAAGATGTGCCACTCTGGAAAACTCAATGCAAAAGCCAAAGTAGTGGAAGTAGCAGTCGAAAGACGAGTAAATCTGTTGTTGGACCCTATAAAGAACAGGATGGAAATCACTACTTCAAATACTACGTCACTGAATTACTGGATGGTGTATCTTGTCTGAAATGCTGTACCAGGCTGCATTCAACTCATCTCAAAGAGCCATAAAGCTGAAATAGAAAGGGGCAACAAAAATGATTAGTGGTAGAAGAAAAGACCGGGAAGATTGGGGCTGCTTGGTTTATTGAAGAGAAATAAACAGGGGACATGAGAGAGTTAATGAAAGTTACAGAGAAGATCAATTGCCTGTTCCTAGTTTTCTCTCCTCCTAATGCAACAATGTGGAAAAACAACATATCTAAAAAGCAACAAGGAAAATATTCTTTTACACAGTTCATAATTAACCTATGGAACTGATTGCCACAAGACATCCCACTGGCTAAGGGCTTAATATGATATAAAATAGTTTAATTTAGATGCTTATGTGAATAATGAGGACATCCTGCTAGGATTAAGATAAATATCTTAGAAAGGCTGAAACCCCTAATGCTTTGTGACAGAAATGAACCATGGGCTGATGGAGGCTGGAGGGAAACATCCTCTTTAGGCAGTAAAGAATGTCTTTTTCTTCCCTTGAGCAACTTGGTACAGAGCGTTCCTCAAAGCTGGATTTGGGGCTGGAGAGGCTGACAGTCCAGTCTCACCAGGCTTGTCTAAAGCAACATCGCTTTGCACCGACCTGAAGTCGGCATCTCCATCGCCTTCACTAAAGCCAGGATTTCAGACCTTGATTTTGGGAACAGTGCCATGCACTGTGGTGACTAGGGTAAAAGAATTTGGGATATGAGACTAAGAACTGAGTGACACAGAGTAAATTAATACCAACTGTTGGGTATACTTCAGAGGGGGGAAAACAGTGTCTTCTACTTTATGTTACCAAATCTGTCCAGACTTTGGTTTCCATGCTCATTTTGCTCAGCAGCTGTTAACATCACATTCACACAAAGGTACAAATAAAGCTCTATAATCAGTTAAGGTATCAGAATCCCGACAGTTTCCAACGCATCTATCCCAACCTCTGAGAGGAAAAAAAAGGGGGAAAACAGTTTAGTAATGATAAAAGAGAAAAGCTATTGCTGCCTAAATCCCTCTGAATGGGAGCCTGATCTCACGGGTACACTTGCAAAACCTGATCTGGAGTTTCAGAAAAGCTTCCTGCAAGAATCACTTTGTTTAAACCATGGCCCACCCAAGTACAAACAGGGTTTTTCTTCCCTCCCCTTTACAACTACCAGTTAAGGAAATGTGTGCTGTACAGAACTGAATCTGATTCAATGATTAATATGTAAACAGAATTTGACTGGCTCCTCTTTTGTGCTTATCGCCAAGATACAATCTGGCACAACAGTTTTGTTTGATAGACAGCCCTGGCCTCTGCTTGTCAAGTAGCCAATAGAAAAGAACATTATTACTGTATAATCTCGAATTAGGCTGTAAAATAGTTCAATTGTGTGACACACACGATGAGAAGATTTGAGAGTTCTCCCATGTTTACACAATTAGCACTGCATATTTGTTAAATGAAGGTATCGCTATCACCTTTATTACCATATCCCTCCTCCTCCACTGCACCGCCTGCTTCTTGTATAGCCTCCCATGTCTTAACTTTTCAAAGGCGACCGTAAAAGGAGCCTGCATCTCTGTGAGGATTCTCCTACTTCTATGCTATTCCAATAAAAGGTATCAGAATCCCCACCCTTTCTCACAGTGCTTCAAATAACACAGCTGCTGAGGTGCAACTCGAGGAAGGAAAAGAAAGCACAAGAGGGAAATGGCCTCAAAGACCTGACTTCAGGTGTATTTAATCCTTCCACTACTGGTTTAAAAGTATTAAGTAGCCATAGGCTATCCCTGGGTAGAAAGATGGTTCAGTGACATCCCTTTTGTAAATATGTAGCTGCTCAGCCTCCTCCTAAACTCCACATTGAAGTCTGCTGCTTTTTCAGATTAATTCAGTTTGAATACTGCTGACTGTCTGTCACTACAGTCATATGTCACTGGTAGCAGCTCAGAAAGCCTAACCCCCTTCTCTAATGTCACTGCACACAATTCATTTTTAAATGCAGTGTAATAGTTTAGGAATACCAGTAAAACAGTGGGGGGACAGGCATTTTCAATTTAAAGGGTGTGTAACACCGTTCATTAGAGTGCATTAGATGAGCCAAACATGCTTCCTTGAGAGGGGCACATATGGTACAGGTGAGACTTGCAATAATATAGTTCCAATAATTACCAAGATGCTTAATAAGAGCAGGGTAGTTTTAAACCAAGGGGCAGGTTTTACCAAGAATGCTGTTTAATTGGGTGATCTTTCTCAAAGAGCTTGGTACTGCCTAGAACTAAAGCATCTAAATCCATCCCAGAATAACCACAGCCACAAACCCAGGCTCGGATTCTGCTCACCCTGCAGGACCGCATCAGAGGTTCGGCTCAGTGGATGCAGATGTTGGAAGCAAGCCGGGAAGAGCTGCGGAGAAGGTCACAGGGGTCTGGCTGCAGGACTCTGACTGGGACCTGCTTCTACAAAGACACACTTGGCTCTAAATTTACACTTCCAAAATGTTTGAGACTTATACATATAATGAAACCCAGACATTTTATGACCCCAGCTGTGCTCTCCCCAGCTCCCCTACAGCTTCATTCTTGTTAAGGAGATGGCAGAATAGATGGTAGATTTAGGCTGTGCAAGATAGGCACGCTGTCCTCGCAAAAAAAGCCTGATTCATTTCAAAGCAAACATGAAGCACTAAGCAGCAACCCGACCCAAAGAACTTCTAATACGTGGACTAATCTTGCCCAAAACTTCAGCTTTCTGATTTAATTCCAAGTGCAATAATAAACACACTCCTCTGTTTACAGCTCCATAAATAGTGCCTTGTGTTTGCTGAAACAATGCAGCTCTGGGCTGTCTCTGTGATCGTTTATTTTATATCATCCTTTAGTTGCCATTTATTTACATTTCTGGAAACAGCTACCCCATGAAACAAATGGCCTGTTTTGTTAAGTCATGGTCAAGGATGTTTCCTTCAACTTATCACATCTAGAAATGCCACAGACAGAAATGCTTTCAGGCTATTTGCTAAGAAAACTAACATAAGCTCCTTATCAGAAAATATTACATTTCCCCAAAAGGTGAACTGTTCTGTCAGTTTTTCAGGCCATGTGAAATTCCTTCTTTGCTATGACAGGTCACTGAACAGAAGTTGATGGCACGCAGTGGTCGCCCAGAACGCAAGCCAAAGCCTTCAGCTACACATGACTGCAGGTAGTGGCAGAGATGCAGCAAGCCTGTTCCCTCTGACACATCTAACCTGAGGGTTATATCCTGGGTTGAGGGCTTTTGTTGTTTGCTTGGGGTTGGTTCAGGACTTTCCCCCTCCCTTTCACTTCCCTCCTTAGGATGCATCCACAAGCAATGCAGATGCAGCGCTGAGCTGTGTGTGCCAGCTTCTGGTTCACACCCCAGGAGAACTGGCCCCTTCTAGACCTCACAGGCCCTTATCTATTCCTACTCACTATAAGTAAGCCAAAAGAGGAGCTATGTCACATTATTTCTGGTTTCTGGAGTGTTTTCTGATTTTTCAGCCTACTAAAACCAAAACAGAAGCAACTACAGACTCACAATTAGAAGTTTAATGCAAGACATAAGAGTTCAGATAGTGTAGTTGTATTCCTCGACCGAAGCAGCTGATTTCCAGGTAGGGTTCCACGAGTTATAAAGGCTGCTCATGTTCCTATGAGCTGAGAAAAAGCCCCCCCCACCCCGGGATCAACACTGTGCATGCTTTGTGTTACACACATCTGCATTAAGCTTATGAACCTTCAGGAAAAGCTCTCCATAATGAAGGTGAGAGCTCCAGTTGGCAAAACACTGTCATTTTGTGGTGGTTTAGAGACTGCAGAAGAGGAAGCTGCTCTGCTAAATCCTGATGCACTGGCACATAGGGCCGTGTGACAGCACAGAACACACAGGCACAATTGATTTAAGCAGGTTTCCCCTGTGTGCTTGCAGAGATCTGCTAGATGCAAGGTTTAAGATACAGACAGACTGGACATTAATAGACAAGGAGAAATCCAAAGGAACAACTGATGAGACCTCTTTTTTTTTTTCCAGAGAAACTACTGTTTTTAATCTTTTCAATTCGATTTTTTTTTTTTTTTCCCTGTCTGTCTATTCAAGTTCAAAACTCATTTCTTCTATTTTCAGGAGAGTATTTTCACTGTGCAATGATGAGGGGCAGTAAGAGATAAAGTTTGAAATAAAAGCTTTACTAGCTGCCATCCTTTGGTTCATTCGTGACTCTCACTACGTTGCCCTTTCTGCCAATTGTTACCTGTATGCTGTTAGGGATTTACTGCTGCAGAGGTGCAGCCAGACAAGGCATTGTTATATCCCACTCTCTCTGCATTATCACCAGCTCATCTTACGCATTTATTACGATTTATAAAGACATAAATGCCCTTTTGCTCCGGCCTCACCCTAAGGAGGGCCCATTAAAACACCCACTGTTTTCCTGCTGGCCTCCTCACAGCAGACAGAGAAAAGGCAGCACTGTGACAGGAACTGGTCATGGCTTTGCTGGCAGATATCAGGCTGATGACTTCCAAAATCACAGCCAGCTCATGCTTAAATAGGCTCCTCATTTTCCTTGCTGGGGCTCAGGGGTATCAGAGCCACCTTGGCTGGGTCACAGACAACAGCAGAGAGGTGATTATGTGGGTTTGTTAGAACTTTCCCTTTTGCATCACCCACTCCCATTTCAGGAGAGCAACAAACACCCTCTGTTACTAGAATAAATGTCCACTGCAAGATGGGAATTAAAGAGGCTAGTGTTTACAGGAGCACTGCTACTTGATGCCAAAAATAAGTCTGATGTTCCTATTCAGGAATAGGAAATAACACTCTGAACAGGCAAGTCACTCCCCGATGGACTTCCTTTGAATTTTCTCCAAAGGCTATTTCCCTTTCCTAAATGTGGGAAATACTTCCTGTCTGCGAAGAAGCACAACTCGGACACCGAGAAGAAAATTAATAAAACAAACAAAAAGAAAACAAACAAAAGGACCTTTGTTCTGGAAAGAAATGGCACCGGCAACGCTCAGGAAGCATAAAGAAACCCAACGGATGGGAGAATAGACAAATCCTAAATAGATTTCATGTAAGATGATGAAAAGTGCTTCCTTTGGCAACATGTGAAATGGTGAGTCAGAGATATATCCCTTTCCTTTTGGTACTGCTGCTTGTAGTTCATGAATAAGTAAATGATTAAGAACACTTCAGCTTTGGCATTATCAGATATATTACCTGTCTCTTGTTGTTTCAATCATGCCTAGAGCTCTGACCAGTGTAGATGTTCTCTATGGCTTCAAGCTTTGCTCAGCTCCACTGAGCAGCAGGAGACATTTCAGAGTCCCCCAGACTCAATGCTGCACCTGATCCGTATGGATTTATAGACCACTATCTTTAATCGAGACATTCCCCACTCGATTCCAAGCTGGATCCATTTATACTCACTACTCCAGCGCTTGCCTGCACTTCTGTCTGCGTGTACTGCTCAGCACCAGAGATTTGGATTGCAAAGAGTAATCTATTAAACCTGGAAATTTCCAAAACAGCACCCAAAAGTTACCATACGTGGATGTAGACCATGGGAAGAAAAAATACCTTTTTACAACATCTATAAAACCCTGATTATAATAAATGTCTGCTTAATTAATACATCAGGACATAAAGCCATTTATTCTCCTCTCATTTGCTATCATTCTCCCTGTTCAGATTTAATAATGCAAAGAGGTTGCTCAGATGCCAAACGGTAAAAATAATAAAAATACATTCATCATTGATAGGAAAAGCAGCAATAGCAGCAGTGCTGCCGGCACAGAGAACACAGCCCAATTCCTGAACTGAAATCCAAACTGCCTTTCACCCCCAAATCTCCAAACCGTACAAAGAAATCTCTGCTATGATAAATAAAGCAGCCTGGAGAACAGTGAAACAAGTGCCCAGAATAACCATTATTAAAATATGCACACTATAGTGGGGGGGGGGGGGAGGCAGAGAGAAGAAAAAGCTTTCAAAATGGTTAAATTCGTGAGGGCTACAGAGCCTCAAATTGAAATTATCTCACTCTGCACTGATAAATAAAGTGGCTCTGGTACCTAAATCATGACACTAACTATACGTTTCGATTTTTTTAAGTAGTGATTAGGTGGATACTCAGGGGAACCTACCAGCCTTCACAGAGATAACAGACTCAACTTAATATCAACTTAAAAAGAGACTTGAATTCTAACCAATCTCATGTAATGAATTGAAATTCTATAGCTTTCAGAGGTAAAAAAAAAAACAACCCAACCCAGATAAAAAAGCGATGTGGCTCCATTCTCTAACTTGCTGTCAGGAAATATAATTTGTGCTCTCGGTGATTCACCTAGCTCATATGCAGCATGCAAATTTATTTCCCTAATAATCAGACCTGGAGATTGCCCAAGAGGATTAATAGCATCATTCCTTATGACCGCCAGGATATTATGCACCTCTGACATGGAAAAATTGTGTTAGTTCTACAGAGAAAACGCAAGGATATTTGTCCTGCTAGACAATATAATAGGCTGGTGCATCATCAGATTACAATGTCATTTCAAAAACCTTGAATACAAATAATGTACAGGGGGGGAAATGTTGGTACAACCTCCCTTAATTCAGTAGCCTTGAATTCACATGTATTTTTTGCCTGTGGTTTTTTTTTCCTCCCCTCTCCCCAGTCTAGTCTGTAGAACACTGCAAGAAAAAGGCACAGGTATTTTATACTAAAACCATATCTTTTTGTTTGTTCTTATGGTTATTTTTTTGAGAATAGCCTACATGGACACTGCAGGATAAAGTAACATAAAAATCCATGGTTTCCAGTTTTTTCAAAGAGCTGAATACACCCACAGCTCCAGTGTACTGTATTCCATATGTGAATACAGAGCAATTTATTTGCACAATTGCTTAATTTTGAGTCGCGAGTCAAAGCAACGCGTTCTGCAGGCACTGGTATTCACCGAGGGAGAATTTTAATTTTGGAGCTCTTTTTTAAACAGGTTGGTCAGGAATTGTCTAAAAAAAGCACAGTTTCCTGCTGTACTTTAGCCCAAAGAACACTGCCTCAGAGACAAGGCAAAATTTCATTACTATGCGCATGGGAGCAATAAGATTAGCTCCTATTGCTGCCCCTAAGGTGGAGCAGCAGGAGGAACCAATGGGACGATGCTAATGTGTATGTTAATAGTATTCTCCTCGAAGAAGTTGGGATAATTAAACATGTACCATCTCTTTAAGACAGAACTGCACACATTTTCTTCGGATGGGTGTTTACAAGATTTCCAATTTCAGGTCACAGCCATTTCTGAGATTGCTTAAGAAAGAGATGGGAATAACTTATCTTATTCATGTATTCAAAGAACCTTATAAAATGTGCAAAACATAACAGTTTTAAGGGGCAAAACATACATCTTGCCTTGACAGACCTGCTTTGTTATGTGGAAGTGTTGTACACTGACCTAATATATTGAACATTTTTAGCTAATACACCTTGTAGGAACCAGCCTTTAATGTGATGGATTTTATAGTATCTCATTAGGGTGTGTTTATATAACCTGATACTAAACACATTTTCAGATTCATGTTCCTTATTAAAATTGTGAGCTGTATTGATTTTTAGTTGAACAGCAACAGCGTCATTTTCCTATTAAGAAAGGCTGCTCTGAAGTTCTTTTCACAGATCACAACTACCGTGACACAAACAGCGCCCGTAGCTCTCATCTTTCTTTACAGCCCCAATTAGAAGAATGAGGATGTGTTACCCCACCTGCTTTGCTATTGGGTGAGCAAATCTCTGCCTCCACTTAGAACGCCAAAAAGCATTTTTATTCATTGGGTTGAGGGGTGTTGGCTTTAAATACACACTCGTGACAAGCCACCGAATGGTATTTATATTTTTCCTTATAAAGAACCGGGTGTTTTTAAAACCAAAATACCTTAATGCATCTGCTTTTCAAGTTTCCATAACAAACTGAGTAGCTATAGCGATGTTTACTCTAATACAACAAACACCAAAACTCAGCATTGTGAGCGGTGTGAAAAAAATAATGACTTTCACATCCTAATGTCTCCATTTTGTAAACCAGTCTTCAAAGGTAAATCTAATGTCAGCAGTAAATAGAGTGGCTCCAATATTTCTCTGAGGAGTCATGGGGAAATAATGATCTTTGAGGCACTGTAAATAGTTTAAATTATTGGAAAGTCCTTGTAAGAAATGAAATATGAGAATTAAAAAGAAATAGAAACTCCACTGCTTTATTGTGAAGTTTGGGCGTTTGGAGGGAGCCTAAATTTTAAATGCAAATATTTAGAGAGAGAAATTATCACTTCGGAGACAAGGAAATCATACACTTATTTCTGACTCTTATTGATTTAATGAACAGTTTGTTAATATAATGCCATTTGAGAAACGAGAAACAGACATAGAAGTGAGTAGGTGTTCATTACATTCCTGCATTCTTAAAATCCACCTTTAAGTCTTCAGCAGGGGGAAAGGCTTCAAACTAAATTGCAGCCTATAGAAAGTACTAGATTTAATACAGCCACTTGCACGGTTTCAATGTAACTACACCTGTTACTTGTGTTCCAATACCACAGGAGCAGTTTGAGAGGCTCAGGGCATTGCTATATTTAGACTAAGAAATTTGAGGTCTGAACTGGTGCTCAGAAAGCAGATTTCCTTTTACTTTGCCCCCGGCATGCTAATTCGCTCTTAAACATTACAGTTGTGTCAATGACTTACTTCCATAGTCGATTATTATCCTGGTGACTCTCCCAGCTCATCAACTCTTTTCGAAACCATGGCTAGCAGTGACTTGGAATTGATGTATGGAACAGAATTATTTGTGCAAATCTCTTTTGTTTCTTCTTAACCACAGAAATGGGTTAATTCCTTTAATCCCCAAAATGCCTTCAAAAAAGAATCTTGATTTACCAATGTATTTTTAATCAATATTAGGCTGAGCTTTGAAAGTTGACGATTCAGCCAATGTAAGACACTACACCGAGAGAAAACACTATTTTATACATGTCCTTTTAAGCATGCTGAAAACGCCTTCATCTAAAAGACTTTGTTAGCTTTATCAGATCCAAGGCTCTTCTGTTTGAGGTGTAATTATTTTACCATTATTACATGCAGGGCTTTTAACAGAACAGTCGTTCCCTCTATTTAAGCAGTAAGTTTTATAATTTATTACATCTCTTTGGTCGTCAACTCACTATACAAACAGTTGGTCACCAGTGACCAATTACATTAAGGTTAAGCAACATAACTTTAAATTAGAAATAAGCTAATGTATCTTCATCAAGGGCCTGCTGTGTTTTCAGTGCTGTTTATGAGATGATACTAAATGTGGATATAGAGCACGCTCACTGGGACCAATTCCTATCGGCCTGAAAACGGGAAAGTCTTGAGCCTGCTCAGGTCCAGAGCTAATTAATGGGATAACATCTGCTTTACGCATTCTGCTGTAGTAATTTCTATCAACTTCGCTGTGAAGATGCATGGGAAACTATCAGAGAAATAAGTATCTATGCTGAACCATATTAATCTGTAGTGAGTCTGAAAATGGGAATTTCAATTCTCCCATTACCCAAGGGATGGGCAGAGGCGGGGAGGAAGAGGGCGCAGGGCTTGTTTCCTGGCTTATACAGCTTCTGTGTTCATAGCATAGGATATATATTTAGTTCCGTTTGCATGCACATGCTTGCATAGATACATGCTATTCAACTGCATGTGGGCTTGTTTTGTGTGTGAGCTGGTGGGTTTTTTATAAGCAAGAACGCAGCAGCAGATGAAGATGACCACGCTCCTCCTGCAACAATTAATTTTATACAGGAAGATGGTTAAGTGGTTTTATTGCATTACTTAAAAACACAGCATGAATCGCTAAGGAAAAAATACAATGCTGTAAAACAGGCTTCAAAAGTGAAAAGCCCACTTCATTTTAGCAGCCTGTGTACAATGAATGGTGGTACGAAGGGCCAGGCACCTATCCGGATTTGAGATTGGAATAAATATGGCATGAAGGGAACACTCACCCCCATAAAATAAAGGGAAAAAGGAAAAATCAGACTCTTTTTCTGCAAACCTCAGACTTCCACATCCAGGCATCCCCTCACCATACTTTTACCTTTTTTGTGCAAAAATTACCGGGCAATTTTAATTACAGCAAGATGCTTAAATCTGCATTTTGCTCCTGAGTTTTTCCTGTAGGGCACAGGTTTAGACTGCTGCAGAGGGACATTATATTTTACACATGTATGCCATTGTCTGTCTGTGCCTACATGTAAAATACATGAATGCACTGTAAAAATGTCTCTATGGTAAACGCACATATGTGTATGTTCATATAGGGCATGCGTCTACCTAAAACCACACACAGATATGCCTGTGTGTGTACACACAGAGACAGATAAAAAGCCAAAGCAGAAACAGGTATGCACCAGCAAATGTCTGAGTTCACAGTGGCAAAACCAGAAGAAATCATACCATTTTCTTGATATTATTATTATTATTGCCTAAGCTATGATTTACAGGTTTAATTCTTTCAAGCTAATGCATACGAATGAATCGCATATGAACAGAAAAAGAGGAGGGAGGGCCTTAGAATAATGAAATTACATTAACAGTCATTCACCTTTACCTAAGAGGTTATGAGTTCATATGTCAGCTCGATGGAATATTTTCCATCATTTGTTTGCCATTGTGTACATTATTTGTTTGCTACAAGGTATTGAAATATTGAGGCTATTGGGAATTAAATGCTTATTTGACTAACAATGCTGATCTGGAAATTAATGGCATAAACCATGGAGTTTTCTAAAAGGCTGTCTCTCAGTTTTACGTAGGGAGATACTACTGAGACAAGATTCAAGGTCTTTCAAAGAACTCTTTAAACATCTCAGGATTAAGGGAGGAAAAATATTACTTAGATAATACTTTTAACAATGATATAATTGCGTAAAGTCCTGAAATGAAATAGTGTTTGCTTCTGTCACATGCAAACTGCACAATGAACCACAAGGGTACATAGCACATGCAGCAGCCAGAGTGGCTTTGTTTTCAACTTGGGTCTGTGTGTGTGTTTATGGGGAGTCTAGAGAGAGAGGGAATGGGATTTACAGACCTACATAATGCACAATTCTGATGTTTGAGACCAGGAAACACATTTGGTTTTTAATTTGCTTAAGCACACAAGATGGTCAGCTTAAGCTTCACCACTGTAGCAATACTCTGATTTGTAGGTAGGATTAATAGAAAGCACACGGTCACTGGTCTTCTCCCTTCTCCTGATAATGTGCCACGAGGCAATACAAGGAGAATCCTCAGTTCTGTTAGTCTATGTACCCTGCCAATGTTATTTGAACCCTTATTTTCCTTAAGGGGCTCATTCAGCTGTCCTAATATGTACACAGTGATAATATAGTCATACCCATCATAAAATACAGCTTCAAAATGATAGTCAGCTTAGTAATAATGCAGTGCTGTGCTGGAGTGATTGGCAACTGTTGATCCAATTATATAACTGGTTGCTTCTTAAAATTCAGGGATATGAGATTGATATATAATGTGCTGTAAAGTGTAAAAGAACTGGACAGGAAATAAGGCGGGTTGAATTTTTGAGTGCTTTGATCAAATTAGAACCAGGTTGATGAAAGGAAATGCCTTGGGTTCTCTGCTTGAAGTTTTGTGTTATACAAAAGGCTCTTGAAATGATCAATTTTGCACATGTCACTCAAGAAGTTTAGAGCAAACTAGTCTGTGTCTGTGCTGGCGAGAGTCTCTGCGATGGATCACTTACATTACCACTGCACAGTGGACACAGAACCTGGCAGATGCTCAGAAATGAAAGCGATGAGCCAAAGGAGGGGCAGTCACAAAGCACAGGAATACCCCAAGTTTGCAGGTTTGTTTTCTAGCCTTGCACAGCCTTGACTTTGACTCAAGAAACCCAGATCAGGAAAGACAGAAAAGGGTCATCTGGTAAATCCCCCAGAAATAAATGCAGGATTATCTTTGCTGCTGCTCTTTTAAGCATTTATCTAGCTAACTCACTAACTAGCTTTCATCCATTGTAACCCTCTGCCTGTCCCCTGCTTTTAAAACAGCTACTATTATTTATGAAGTGCTGTAGATGTGCAGTGAGAAGCACAGGGACTTTTTGCTCTTATTTTTCCTTGAGGACAACTTAAAAGGAGAGAAAAAAGAGCGTATGAAAAGGCACCTTGCAGGTAAGGCTGTGGTTCTTCTGTCGCTTGGTCTGTCTCTGAAGAATGACTCCATAGTGGTTAGGCCTGTATGAGACACAACCTCTCTGGTACTTTTCTGGGATCAATCTCTCTGTACTATATGCTACTCAATGTAGCGATTTAAATCCCACAGTTTCAGTCTTAATGCATTAACATTTCAGCACTCCTCAAATACATCCTGGAAATTGGTCTCCTCCTTACAATTCTTATCCTCAAAATCAGGAATCAGGCAAGATGTGAAGAGAGGCACCCGAGTCCAGCATACATTCACACCTCCACCAAATATGTAGTATGGTCATTTACTAATGAATACACTCGAGGTGGGGAGAAGAAGAAGAAATAGTAAAGAAACAGTTGTATTCCTAAACCAGAGTACAACAAAATTCCTTGCGACACCCACTGCAACAGAGGAACTACTGAAGGAGCCAGCGACATTAAAGCCTGCTGAATGTCTGCTGCCCTCAGGACAGTACCTGCACGGAAGCTCTTTTGTTTTGGCATAATTCCCTCTGCAAGGAATGCCTCCAGAAAACAGGGTTTCCAGAAATAACATTATGGGATGGGGAGCACTGAGGGATCGGTGCAATAACCTTCACCTAGGCCTTCCAATTCGCTTTTGTGTGAATTACATCAAATTGCGGTGGGTATTTGTGTTGGATGCAGAGGAGTTGAATAGCTGCCCATTTCTACACCAAAGCAGCTCTTTTGAAGTTGATTGGTGTTCCCCAATAACAGAAACACTGCACAGCATTGAAAATGACAGGACATCACAATGCAATTTCACTAAAAAAGATGCATGGGGTATTAGATGAATAATATTTTTTTCTGAGTTCCCAGACTGGAGTTAGAGAAATGTCTTTACAATTTGTATGTGAGCTACTCTGCGACTCCAGTGGCAGCCATTCACGAGAGCACACACTAATAAGGTATCACTTGACAATACAGTAGAGTTCCATCTTTCCAGTTCTATTATCTGTGAAAGATACAGCTCCTCGTGCCAACTTGGTTGCACAGCAGTTGCATTTTGCTCTGCAGCCAAAAAAACCAAGGACCTGGCAACAGAGCTGAATGCTAACACACTGGGCCAGCAGACAGCAGAGTACGTGAAGGGGATGGCACTGCACGGGGAAGGAAGCTTCACCTCTAGCCCTGCCCGCTGGCTGACGGATGGTAACTTAACAACTACTCGGAAACAGACAGCAACAACAGCGCGAGATAGCGCTGGAACACACGTGAAGCATTCCCTGCACAGACACACAAGCCTGGCAGCCCTTCTCCAGTCCAGGAATGGGAATACTCCTCCAAAGGTGTCCCCCCCGGGCCCCCATGCTGATGTGTTTATTCATTGTGTGGCAGAAGCACGGAGCTACTCGAGATGCGTATCAAGGAGAGGCACTAACCTGGGTTTTGGTTCTCACCGCGCTCCCTGAAAGCACACTGTCTCATGACAACTTGTTTTGTTATGAAAACATAAGAAACAGGACAGAATGAATACAGTTTGAATAATAGCTTATTTAAAGTATTTTCCATAACATTTGCTTTTTTTTTCCCCTTTTTGTTAGATCACACTTAATATGATTCCACGACATCAATGCTGGGGATGAAATTGAAAGCTGTATTCTTCTAAATGTGTTCCTCACATTCCATTTTTTACAGAGCTGCCAGGGGCTATTCTGCATTCCCACAACTGCTACAAATGTAACATATTGTTTTGCAATAAAAATTAGCTATAAAAGTGTGAAAAATGCCAGAGATCCAAATGTGAGAAACAAGAGAAGGGGGTACAGCTTTCGCACCCTTTTAGTGGCCATTTTATTTATTTTTCAAATGGAATAGACATATTTATAGCTACTGTATTTCAATTATCTCTAATTTCACACATTTGATGCAAATTCCAGACATTTTAATTGCAAATGAGAAGGGAACTTATTTTTAAAAGTGGAGCAACACAACATTTCAGAGCTCCATTTTAATTCCAAATTTATCTCCAGCGCTGTTAAGAAACTTTTAAAACCTCATTTACACAATGACTTAAAATTAGGTGCAATTTCCAACAAAAACAATAACAAAAGCCCTCCATGCCAATTAGTTGCGTGGCCCCAACCTTTGTTTCACACATTCTTAACTCTTTGCTTTTTAAATTGGGATTTTTAGGTAGGGGAGTTGAGGAAGTCGAAATGACATTGTTAACGGGTGACAACAAGAGTCAGCGATTTAATAGTATTGTCCATAAGTGATGAAAATTAATACATTACCCACCCTACTTTCTCTTCCTGTCTCCATGCCTTTGGTAACCTGGGGCATGGGTTATTAGCACAGTCCGTGCTTAGCAGTCACTCAGGGGGAAATTCTTTCAAGAGCATAAACCACAACCTAGCCTTTGGCTGGGTAAAAGCTCCCACTATACATTAAAAGCCATAGTGACAAAGGTTTGTCTTTTTCAAGCAGTATTCCCAGTAGCTTACTCTTCCTGAACATTAATAAGCATATGGCCTTCAATGCTAAATAAAATGTCTGGCAAATTTAAAACCAGTTGAACTTGTGTTGGTTGTAAGCAGGGGCGATTTCCTAATGGATCCTAAGGCTTCAACTCAAACTAAGGGTCTGGGATGTGATCTGTGATGCTGGGTTTGAGCAGATGGCATGTGCTGCATGTGAGACACTTGATACCTGTTCAGTTCCCTAGCAGCTTTGGCCTCAACCAACCAGTAAGACCTGCTTTTTTGGTAAATACTGCCTTAAATTTTGCCAACCAAAGTCCATCATCTAGAATCACTATTCCCAAACCATAAAACACAGACTGGAAATGCACTCTCTTTAAGCGGAAGTACTGGCTTTGGTACTATGCTTTGCCCTCAAGCAGTTACCCCATTCCTTTCTTGTACTAAGCACACACTTACGTTGATGTACACATATAGAGGTTGGTATTCACACACTCAACCACAGGTCTGAAAACACACGTGTGCCTATGAAGCTTTCTAAGCTGTGAATCCAGTGCTTGACTTCTCACTGCCCAATGAAATAGATCTTTTAAAGTGCTAACTACTTACGGAAATGCATACAATAATTTTATTGTAAATGGAAATTTACTGTCTGAAACGTGGAGTTTTTCTCTGCTTTCTTTCTATTTGGTAATTTATTTAAATGCATTCAAAAATGCATTCAAAAAAACGAGACACAGCACTTTGGTTAAGACATCTGTATTTCAAACCAACATCTTCAGACCTGTGAGCGGTTCTGTTAATAGTCTCTTTATTTGATTAGGGTAATCTGCTGCTGCACTGTCTTAATCTTTATCCACTACCTTTTAATCAATCAATATTTTAGGGTTATAGATTTGGAAGGGAGATGATTATTTTGTAGATAAACTCTCTAGGCACTGCACTGACATGGTGTGGTTGCATATTTAATATCTTCTCTGAGCATTCACAACTCCAGCAATGGAAGAATCTGTCCAGACAAAAAAAAGTTAAACCTTCAATTTTCAAAGCTGTGTGCAGGGATTTGGCCACCTGACTCCTATTAATGTCAATGGAAATTTAGAGGTAAGAAAAGCAATGTCTTTTCTCTCAGATCATTTCTTCTTTGAAAGGAACCAGAGAACAAGAGAAAGGAAATGAAAAGCAACTTCGTAGCACAGGCTGAGACCAGCAAGGCCTGCTCTTGAGGCAGGAAGGATACAGAAGTAGAACATTTGTTCACTAAATGAGTGAGCATCTCCACACAGATCAAACCAGTAAGGTATGAGAAGTTCAGAAAGAAAAAAAATGAGATTTTGTGGGTTTAAAATGTCATTTGAATATACATTTTTTAATTTTGTTCAGCCAAAATTATCTGTTGCTTATGATATTAATTTTGCTGCAGATAAAATTAGTTGTCAGACCTCTGTTTATGGCCTAATTACCTTTCGAAAGGGAAAAAAAGAAGGGTAGGAGAAATAAAAGGAATAACAATAAAATGCAGTTATCTGCCTCCTAGGAAGGGGGAATTCTAAGGGATGTGTTACATGTGTGCAGTCACTAGCACCATGCATGTGTTTCACATACGTGAAACCAGGTTTGATTGGGCTCTTCTGCCACTCCGGGCAGAACAGCTTTGCCTGTCCTCGTTTTGTGCCTGGGTACAGGCAGGACAGGCCAAACCACCCTCTGTTACTTCTAGATCACTGATAAATAACTCTCTTCTTGAAATATTTATCCACTTGGATTCCAGGTTTGGAAACAGGAAATCATTTTTATATTGCTTAGAAGCAAGTTCTAGGCATGCCACTGAAAAGCTGCAAGACTTGAAAACAAACAGACAGAGCCTCATGTTATAGTGCCACAGACATCAGAAACTAGCACAGTTTGGACTCAGTCCTGTCTCTGCATATTGCCTGATCCTTCAGCAAGGAGCAAGTATCAGAAAGCAAAATTAATAGCTTTTCCCATCACACTAATCTTAACATTTAAATCGATTCATACAGCATCATGTTAACCAAGTTGCAGCACAATGCCATCTAAACTATGCATATATATAGAGATATATATGTATACCTGGCAAAGCTTAGGAGCAGTGCATAGAGACAGTGAGTGAAACTGACCTCAGACAGAAGTTGGCCTTTGAAGCGTTCAGTGTAGCATTGCCGTGAGATCTGCCCAGCTCCATTTTTGACTGTATTTGACAAACAACAAAATTCTGTGTGTGCTCATTTCACAAGATGGAAACGTCTCTTTCGTGGTAGGAAAACTCCTGCTCCCTGGAAGTGATTCTAATCTAATGTGACATGCGGTATTTGTAAACGTACTTTAGTGTCCCAACCTATTTACAGTGTTTACATAAAACCCCCCGAAATCTCCACATTCCCTGAAAAGTTAATCCAGTACAAATATTGACTGGCTGTCAATTGAGCATTATTGACTTGCTCCGGGACTGTGCTTTATTGCCTTAACTGATGAAACTTGTTTTCTTTGCTAAACTTAATTTCTTTTTGGCCCCGTTTGGATGAAATACTATTTGCTAGACTGCACCTCTTCTACTCACTGCTCTGGGGCTGCCTCTTCCAGTTAGCTGGAGTGGTAGGACAGCCAAAGCACTTTGCTGTATGCAACAAGAGCTTGCAGAAGGAAGCCAATAACCTAGTCTGCATTTTACAGAAAGGACCTGTGCCAACACAGTCCTATTTCCTATAAGTATTTGACCCAGACCAGCTCCAATAGGGCATCTGCCCTCATTGCAACCACGTATGGCTGTACAGAGCAGTGTTTCCAGAGAGGTTTGAAGGGTCTATGAACCCTTCAACAGGGTCTGTAAAAGGTAACTATGAGAAACAAACTGATAAGAGCTCAAATCCCTGCAGTGGCAGTCTACACCTTCACTGGGAGCTGCTTCTTTCTTCTTCAAGGAATCCTAATATTCTAAATCCTGAAAACCTTGGACGTCTTTGCATCTTGTTAGCAGGAATGGTACAAGCCGATTTGTACTATTTGCACCAGAAACCCAAGTTCACGAAACACACACGCTCATCGTGTTTTGAACGCCCAAGAAAACATTGTTCATCACTTCATGTTTTAAAACCCATAGTCTCTATCTATAGCAAGATGGAAACCAAAAATAGCAACTTTCACAACATTTCGATTTTGCAACAAATTCCATCAAACATTTTAAGTTTTGACCCCCGGGTCAAGTGAGACTGACGATAAATCTGAGGAAGGATTTCATACCATTAAGCTGCAAAACCCAAAATCTATTATGAAAGATTTATCAGAACTTATAAAAGAATGAACCCAAAGCATTTCAGCCAGTTCAAGGAAGGTCAAAAGCGTGGAATGGCAGACAGGGAAGGCATCCTGAATGACCACAGCAAGCTATAAAGCAGGTATTTCTCTCTGATGTCAAAACAACATTTACGAAGGAATTTCCTCAAAATTCCAGTTAAGAAAGACACAGGAGGTTTACTCGTTGTTGCGGGGGTTCTTTGGAAAGGAATGTAACAGAGCAGACACTTACCCTCTGCAGGAGCACTATCTGCTTTTCCACAAGGGGATGCTTTTCACAACACGTACAACTCCAGGGCAGTATTTGGTGCAGAGACGGGATGGTGCCACCATCTGTTCCTTCTCCTGTCCTCACCAACAGCCTGGTGAAAGAGGAGCAAAGAAAGAAGAAATGGAGATATGTCATATTGCTATGTCTTCATTTAATATTCTTTATAACATTTTATGTCTAGCTCAGGTAATGAGACAGTCCGATTCTTTTAATGAAACATACTCAGATTACCCTTTTGGGAACTGAACCAAGTCATGACAGTTTTGCTCTCAGATTGCCAACCACACAGCAAGTTTCTTCTTGCCTAATTTGTTCATTCCTTTTTTATTTTAGCCCTTGCAAGTCACCTTTTCTACAAAAGTTCCTTTCCTTTTTAATGAAAGGCTTCTAATCATCTGACAAATGGAATAATCTACCTTATAACACCAGCTACGTTAAGAATGCACCAGCCCTCTGTTAAGATACTCTGGCTAACATGAATAAGGTTAATATTATAGTGAATATTGAATAATGTCAGTATGTTCATTAGTTCACTGGTTAGTAGGCTTTGGAGGCTGTATTTGTTGCTCTTAAAAAAAATAAATCAGTCTTATAGGGAATTTTGCTTTTTTAATAAAAAAGGGGCAGATTTATGATAAGATTTTTCTTCTTCTAACAAAACATGTTATCATTCAAATCCTGTCAAACGAATTCAAGGTCTCTAAAGCAGTTTAGCTAACAGGCTCCACGAGTGCCACAGCAGAGCCACCCTAAGTCCCAGTTTGAAGTGACTGTCTCCTCTGCTTTTCCTTCAGCAGCCCCCGTGCTGCTCACTCTCACCCCACGCGAGGAAGAAGAACAAGCACTGTGTCAGATGGCAAGAGAGCAAAGCAGCTCTGCCCCACGAACCAACCTGCTAGAGAGACAAACTGATGCAACAATGGCTCTCCTCTGCCAGATGTCACTAGGAGTTACCATTTCCCTCTAAAATGATATTTGGATATTAGATGCGAGATGGGAAAATCAGCATCTTAACTGGCCACTTCCTTTTCTAACAGCTTTAGCCACAGAAAATGAAATTCTTGATTTATCCAATAGGTCTGATATTATCCTCATCCCTGTAAGTATGCTACTGCGTGAGAAGTGATTGTGCATCTGCAATTTAAGTAGCTGATGTAACACCTGCAGTTCTACCTCCAGCAACACAAAGTCTGCTGCTTTGCAGCAGCAGCTCTACCAAATTCTCCCGTCCTGCCCCAGCCACAATGGTTTCCCCTCGCATGTTCTTCTGTGGGAAACATGTTCTGTGACTTTTCCTTCCTCAGACACGTTCCCCATGTGCTCAATCAGAACATGGAACATCCATGATTATTTCTTCAGGCACAAAGGAGGATTTGCTCCCGCTCTGACTCACGGCATCCACACGTTCACAAGTGCAAATACAACCCCAGAGCGCTCCACAACTGTCACTGGGGCTGCATGGTACCCTCAAGCTGCAAACCCCCAAATCCAGAGGTGTGCACACACGTGTTGTGTACACACATATGTGTGAGGCACACACACAGGGGCAGGATGGGGGCCATGGGAGGAGGGTGTGCAGCACAACAAGTCTGGCTAGCACTGGGTTTTTAAGGTGAGACACAGCCATTTAACATACAGATGGCATATCAGTTTACATCTCACACTGACAGTTCCTGCTTGGTTATAGCAGGAAAGGGAGAAACAAATTATAACAGAGTCAGAAAGCTCCTGAAAAGCAAGGCTACAGGGGACCCCAGATGTACTTGAACCAACCACAGTCACACCATCAGCATGAGGTGTAAAAAGTGCCAAAACAAGACGAAAACACTGACACTCCATATGTTAAAAAGCTTGGGTTTTGCTGCAGCCCAAAATCCTTCCCTCCCTAAATACCTCTGCCTAATAATAATCATCATCATCATAAAAAATAAGCCCTCAAGATCAAATAGTCAGTGGTATCTTAAAAGAAAAAAAGGAGACAGGCTTAAGAAACCAAATCCTTGTAATAAATAATATATTATGAGTTAAGGAGATGAACTGACAAAGTGGCACACCTCTAATCTCTTCCCTGCAACAGCAAGAAGAGCTGAATCACTCGCACAACATTTTTCTTTAAGCATGTTCAGGGATTGCTCTTACACTCCAGTTTCCCAAAGAATATCATGCTCTACTAATTTACCAGACTGACGAAGCTACGCACCAGCAGCAGAGTCAGTTCTGACCTGCAATACTATCTCATAAAAACAAAATCTCTGAACATTTTCGCACTAGAATAGAATTAACTCTTTCAGGGCAGGTTTAAATCAGGGATGAGAGAATTAAGCCATTTAACAGATGCAAACTCAATTCTCTCTTTGGGATTCAGAGGTAAGGCCCTTCCCTCACAAGGCTCTGATGTTCAATGCTAAGTTGTCAAGCCCAGCAGCTGTGGCAGCTTGCTGATGGTGCTGACATCAAGCTGATGTAAATTTTGCATGTGGCCCATGCAGCACATCAAGGGCCATCTCGCTCAGGATTCCCAGTTTTTCCTTTAGTTCAGACTTGAATTGACACCTTCACCTGAACAGTGATTTTAAATGAGAATCTATTCAAGATCAAAAAACATCCAGCAGCATGGTAAAGATGCTAAGCACATAAAGAAAATTAACTAGCCCATATTTCTAAGCAATAACATCAATGTCACCTTTCTATACCTTCAGCCCCTTTGTCTAATGTCACTCAACAGATTCCTACTAGCGTTGTGCAGCTCTTTCAGGCAAGGAAGGGGTAAAGTCCATGAACAAGCACTTCCCATATTACACCAGGCCCATATTCCTGTACCAAGTGCACATCCCTTCAGTTCTTCTTGTCTCAGCATTGCCATCTGGGGAGAAAAGGTATCTACAACATTCAGGACCCCAAAGTATGACACTGAAGTGCACCAGTTTAGGGAAGAATACATCTTCCAAGCACTAATTGTTGAAGGAGGGAATGCTTCTGGTGTAATACACCACACACAGACTGTATAATGGAAACTCAGGCAGCAATAGAGAACAAAAGGCTGCGTGACACAGTGTTTATTTTTAGAATGAGTGACAGTTTGGCATCCTGGTACGATAGGTGCAAACAGAACAGAAACTCGATTTTAACAGCCCAGAAGCTGGACAGATTTTTTTGCTGTTGCTGTTATGTAATTATTTCTAGTATGGTGTCAGCACACTTTCATGCCTGCATAAGCCTGGTATATGGTGATTGCACTAAAGGCCCCTGGATCTCCATAGGCCAAGCAGTGAATAATGAGAATGGACCTTGTTAATATTTGAATTAAGTCAGAAATTACTTTGATGTGAAGGTGGTAATTCTTCACTGTGAGGGTGGTGAGGCACTGCAATAGGTTGCCCAAAGAAGTTGGAAATGCTCCATCTCTAGCCGTATTCACAGACAGGCTGGACAGAGCCTTGGGCGATATGGTCTAGAGTGAGGCATCCCTGCCCCTGGCAGGGGGTTGGAACTGGATGATCTTAAAATCCTTTCCAACCCTAACTATTCTATGATTCTATGATCTTTTCTAATCTGTTTTCCTAGTCCATGAAAGCATTCCAACTTGAAAAGGTAGAAGGAAAAAAAAAGACAAAAGAAAAACAAAATAAAAGAAACAATAGTGTTTTGTTAGCAATAAAGTAGCAAATTTCAAATTAATTCTTTTTGACATTGGTTGTTAGTATTGCAGAGATGTTTGAATGATGCAATGAACATCCGAAACAACTGTGCCCACACAATTATGTCTAAATGGAGTTGTTAATGGTCATCAGCTCAGAAGACCACACTGACACAGCTAAGGCTCATAATCCAAGTCAAACACACACGAGAAGGAGAACCAAGAAAGTACAAGAATAGAATTAAAGGATTAAGACAATTCTGGAAAAAAAGAAAACAAAAACAAACAAACCCCAAGTCAGTGGCAAATACAAGTAATTGGCTTTGAAAGTTTGACTTTGCTTCAATAGTGCTAGAGGCAATCGCAAAGAGAGTTTAGGAACAAGAACATACTGTAGACAATATTTGCTTGTAGCACAGTGTTTCTCTATTGAAAATCAACTCAGCAAATCATTTTTGCTTGGAATAGAGTTTTTTAGGTCCCACAGAATCCTCCAGCAGTCACCAACACTCCCAAAGTAATGTTCTTTTGCACTGATGGGATTGTCTCACACGGCACAAGAAGCAAAGAAATAAGAGGGCCTGGAATGGCAGCCTCATGCTCTACCCTCTGCAGCCAGAATTCATGCTTTTCCTCCTATATGACATAGAATCATAGAATGGTTCGAATTGGAAAGGACATCAAGATCGTCCATTTCCAAACCCCTGCCATTCGCAGGGATGCCTCACACTAGACCATGTCACCCAAGGCTCTGTCCAGCCTGGCCTTGAACACTGCCAAGGATGGGGCATTCACCACTTCTTTGGGCAACCTGTGCCAGTGCCTCACCACCCTCACATCCCACACCTCTACACTTTCTCACTGCTGCTCATTTCCTTCCCCTACTAAAGTCTTTGTATCCTTCCCACACCTCACTCTCTTTACAGCAACCCTTTACTTCCCCGTCGTTCAGTTGGTTTATTTTCTCACCATAACAAATGCGGATGCCAAAACCACGCTGCAAACCTGTGCGAGTGACAGCTATTGCTGCTGGCAAAGGCAGGAACTGCAGTTAGATTTTAAGAAGATTAACACACACACACAAAAAAAGGAAGAAAAATAAAAAAGCAGGAGAGGAAAAGGGGGAAGACACCAGGGTTTTTTTTCAGCCCAGCTATTTGAGACATAATTGCAGTAATTTTGTCTCTCCTCAATCTTCTCACTAGGCAAGCTTACTAAGGGAGGCAGATTTCGAGTTCTTAAAAGTGCAATAATTCACACTTTTCTAGAAGAACTTTTATTAGGTTGAAATTTACACTTGACCGTTGCAAAACTCTAGGACAAGACCTAAAACCTTAAGGAAAAAAAGAAGTCAGGGGAAGAAAAACAGACAGACAAGGAAGATCAAACCATATAGTGCTGGGGAAAGGGAAAAAAAAAAAAAGGAAGACAAAGATTTGCACTTTGTCTGGCACAGTGTTTTCATGTTTTTTAAATTGTTCTGTATTTTCACAGCTTCAGCTGATATTTCTGAAATAGGGAATTTGCATTTTCTAGGTGGGGAACGCTGCCAAAGCTGTTAATCCCAGGCAGATGTAAAGTTGCACCACTATATTGTGATGTGGCTCCTTAAAAACAACTTAAAAGGCTAAAAAAAACCCCACAACAACAACAACAAAAACCCACCAACAAAACCACCACCCAACAACCAGCACAAATATTCACTAACCCATATGGTCAATAATTGCTATTTAATAGTCCTCCTATTACAAACCTAAAAAGCAGCAGCCAGAATTACCAGTAGAGTATTAATAAACAGGAATGAGTTAATAGTGCATAAAGACCTTCTAGTGGAACAGTGGGGGAGTTGAATATTCTTTTCTTAAGTCAGCTGTAAGTAATTACTACATGGTGTGCTTCTGACTATTACCATAACAGAGCAATTGGACGTGAAGAATGGATAATAGTATGGACATGGAGGTATTTTTAGTGTATCAGCAGTGAGGCAGGTAAATGCCCTACTCAGGCACGAACCTTTAAATAACTTTAAATAACTTTTCCTAATGACACCTCGCCTGAGCAGAATTTTGAACAGATCAATCTAATAAATTATTTAAAATAACTTTATAAAGCCATGTCTGTGATATGTAAATAAGGAAAACAGGGAAAAAAAAAAAAGCCCCTTCCCATGCAGGCATTAAGCAAGCAGCCAGCATTACAGTAACGACATAATTACAGGTTTTTCTCTGGTTCTTTCAGAGTAGTACCTTCATCTGTTTGACTGTGGACTCTGCTCTGCTCACTTCCACTGGCTGCTCAGGTGGGCGCTCAACTCTTCAAGGAAGAGCTGGAACTATGATTGCAGGAGTTGTGGCTTTCCTACCATTGAGTCAGTCTTCCTCAGTGATTTAATGATGCATATCATTTAGTTTAAAATACTGTTACAGGAGCATTCAGAGCTGCAGCTTCGCGTTCAAAGGACCTTCCATTATGTTCTGCAGCGGGGCTTTTCACATACAGCTACAGGCTGAGATATTGTCTATTGACACAACATATGCTGTCATATAAAAACAGCTTGAGACCTTTGATTCAGAGAGTGGTAATTTTGTGAACGCACAGAAATATAATTTGAGGAATATTTGGAAGTTTGCAGGCTATAGGTCTTTCTCCTGCTACGTTGCTACCCAGGGCAGATGTTGATTTTTCAATTTGCAGGTTTGTTAAGCATCATGGAATGTTTTGGTTCTCAATCAAGAATATTCTTCCCATGTGGTTGCAAAGTCCTATGCCTGAAAGGAAATGCGTGTCCTTTTTGTTTCTCAGCAGCACGTGTTCTGCATTCATCAGAAGCATAAAATACATAACGCGATGCCATTTACTGGCCCAATATACTGTAAGTCACGGGATCTCAGAATACAATCCATTTGGATGTTATGTTTTACAAACAGACAAGAGGCAATTCCATTTACAGTGTGTCAGACCAACAACTCTATTCAGAAAATCAGTATATATCATGCATTGGGTATTGTGTCCATCCACTGATGTGCCACTATATTGGTCAGCTACCAATAACCTTGTAAAAGCAACAGTCCCTGTATAAATAATTCTAATGATGAACAGTACAGCAGGTTAGAACTATGTGCATATATGTTCCCTCTTCCTCAAACTCTTTGTTTCTCGTTTGTATGAGTACTACAAAGTACTACAAAGATTGTGATGTTGAGTTCCCCCACAGTATTTGCTATCATCAACAGTGTTTTACGCCTAATCTGCCGCAATGCCATTGATATTAGTCCTGTATTTTCACGTAACAATCAGAGCTACAGAAATCACATTGTGCCAGATCCACCTCTGCACAAAGTTGCTGACTTCAGGGCATTTTATCAACATGGGTTTGGCCCTTTGTAGTCTTCTGCCCCATTAAATCCGAAGATGATGTGTTGTTCTTAGTCAGTCCACTGTTATCATAATGGAGAGCTGATGTTATAATGCAGGTCAAACAAACAGCTAATTGTTCTTAGGCATGGCTTGAGTAAAAACAGAATTGAGAGGCTGAAGATGTTAATAATGGTACTTGGCGCAATTATCATAGATAGCTTCTATCAGAGGATTTAAAATCACTTTGCAAGCTTTGCAAGCACATTGCTAAGTGTTTTTGATACTCCCATTTGAAAGCGAGACCATCATCTTGAAACCATGCTCATACATTTGGATACTGGTGCAGTGAGAGTTTAAACAATCAAGAAAGCAATCCATGACAAAAGGGAAGCTTTAGAGAGTCCCACAAACGAGCCAACTTGGAATCAAAGCCAAAGTTTGGGAGGGCAGTGTTAAACAAACAAGCCAAATAAAAAGAAACCAGGTAGGCAACACTGAAAGAATTAAACATGCATATGAACAAAGGGTGGGGGGTTTGGGGTGATTTCCACCCCCAAATTAAAAAACACATTTGCTGCTTTGTATCATTTATCTGCACTACACATCCAGTAACCGCTTGTGCAAAAGGATGGCACAAACCTACATGTGTGGTGTCAGTCAAGAGCAGGACTCAGCACAACGTGCTGGATTGCAGGAGCACACTTTCGAAGTGTAAGCATTTCAAGTTAAAGACTGACTTCTCACATGCCTAGAAAGGGTTTGGGATATTTCTGGTGCTGTAGATGTACACGCTTACGTGCACATTTATTAGAATATTAAGCAATAATACCCCAGGCTATCTCCTGTATGGAAAAATTCTATGGAAAGGTAGAGATTTATAGCCCTAAACAGGCAAGGCAGAGAAAGGATGAGAAGGGAAACACAAGGGAAAGTGAAGTGTTGACACAGAAGCTCAAAATTGCAGCCAGAATCAAGGTCATCCACCCTGACTCAGAAACTGATTGTGATCAGAACAGATCTGCAGCTCTGGAGCTGACACAGGAAATGGCGTGGGGAGGTGCGTGGTGTGTTTGTGTGCATCACAAAAGTATGAAAATAAGGTGACAACACTACTGAAAAAGTTTCAACACACAGGAAAACCATCAAAAACTGACCTAAAAACGTGTCAGAGATGAAGGCACCGAACACATGAGAGCACAGGAGCTCAAGACAACCGTATTGGTAGTGTTACAAAAATGTTATCGCCCAAGTTCCCTGCATCTTTCCATTCCTCAGCCACATTCTTCAGAGGTCTTTCTGTAAGGATCAGGAGGGATGGTGTCAGCCAAAAGACAGCAACAGAGGCACTAACATGTGCCTAGGACATTTGACGTATTTATGGAGAATAAAACTCAGCTGTCTAAATTATTAGCCCCAGGGAAACTGGTTTGTAGTTCTCATTCAAGCTGTTACTAAGGATGCATTCTGTCCTTCAGAACAACCTGAAGCTACTCCTGCAGTGTGAATGCCTCAAAAACAAGGTAATGGGTTATTTTTAAGTGATTCATCAGGAAGACTGGATATATTTTAAAGTTTTCCATTGGTCTTATATCTTCCAGCTCAAAGTGGAATCACTGAATGTGATTTGTGTTATACGTGAAAGTATTGGGGTTAACAAACTAGTCACATTATCCATTTCTACATCAGTAAACTTCCAGAAGAATCCCCAAGTCATTCCAGACCAAAACATAACTTTGATCAAGTTATCAGTCTCTCCTGTCCCTGCAGTGTCCCCTGGATATCTCTTGAGAAAGTACTGATCGTATTCAAGCTTCCAGCAGTGATGGGCTCAGTGCTAAGGTGCTTAAGGTCTGTGATTATGCCTCATTTCCTTAAAATGGCCTATTTTTCCTTTCTTGCTCTTGAATGAGATAGTAAAATGAAATACTTTGTTAAAAAATCAGAAATGAATCATCCATGCATGGCTGCAATTGTTATTCTTATTTCACTGGCATCTGAAGATCTCAGGCAAAAGTGGGACACTGGTCTCAGAGCATGTATTAAGAGACATCACCTTCCCCAAAGAGCTTTCAGTTAGACAAGAGACACACATAGGGGACGAACTATATCGTATGCTAACCCGATATTGTACAGAGAAAGCAATTTGTCCAAACACTGAGCCTTTATAAAGTATGTGACATAAACTTTCAACGGGTGATGAAGAAGAACTTTGAAGATTGCAATGATTCTTAATTTTATTCACCCATCTACATCTTGTTTCATGTAAAGTAAGGGCTGCAAAGAATCACTGTCTGTCCCCACTTTTGCATACATAGTCACTTAGCTTAGCCACATATTTGGAGGATATTTTGATAGAATTATAGCATCATAGAATGGGTTGGGTTGGAAAGGACCTTGAGATCAGCCAATTCCATCCCCCTACCTCACACTAGACCATGTCACCCAAGGCTCTGTCCAACCTGGCCTTCAGCACTGCAAGGGCATTTACCACTTATCTGGGCAACGTGTTCCAGGGCCTCACCACCCTCAGAGTAAAGAACTTCTTCCTTATTTCCAAACTGAACTTCCCCTGTGTAAGTTTAAAACCATTACCACTTGTCCTATCACCCTTGCGATTACCCCTTGTCCCTGTTTTGATAGGGAACAGTGTATTTATTTTGTAAGCTGAACTAAGAAGCACATATTACTCTAGCTGCAAAAGTAACATAGCAGCCTGCTGATCACTGGTCTTTAACTGAGACAGTGCCTCCAAGTTTATCAAACATTTCTGCCCGTGAACCTGCATCAAAGTTGCTTTGACCACATTAATCTCAAGTCAGCTGCTTTTCATTTATGCTTCAGCTTCACCAAGACACAATATCAGAGAAGAAGGTGATCTGAGGGGATAGACAGTGTTGACATAGTAAGGTAATTACAGCCCATGGCATTTTGTGGTCTATGCCCATGGTTTCAGTTAACTGTTGAAGATGAGTAACAGGCTTAAGACACCTGTATTAGAAGAACAGTTAGGAAGAAGGGAAAGAATGGGAAGTTTCTGCAGCACTTCCAGGCAATCATCTCTCAGGAGCAATAAAGTCATGGTCTTCACAGGTGCTGAGGTTTGGCTGACAAGGCTCCTGTCTCCCATGGCCCAGGTCACACGGGGTCCTGATCAACTTATTCACTATCTGGAAAAGTTGTGTGAGGCAGAGAACACTTGGGGAACAGAAAATTTACCCAAAACTGAGAGGACTGGAGAATGGGATACACGACCTGTATCCAGCTCTCCGCCTCACTCCTCTCAGCTTTGCTGCTGGAGTGGTTCAATCACCTGGCTCTCAGAGGTCAACCTGCTTCGGGGGACCAGATGCTGAGATGAACACCCCAGTGGATAGATAGCTAGGAATTGGACAAACAAGGGCTACCATACATTGCAACAGTTCCTATTTGTCAACTGGGGACCCCCAAACCACCACAGCTTTTGCAGAGTCATCACTCTCCCACTTCAGAAAAGAATTCTACATTTTCACTCCCACTCCTTATTGGCCAGGAGGTCACCATGTATAAATGCCATTCGCCCCACACGCTGCACAGTTGTCTGTACGCTGTCTCGAGTCCAACTTCTGGTTTCACACAGTACCACTCATTAACTAAGCAAGCCTCATTTACTAGAATGTAACAGCTAAGCCTCATTTTACTCACTTGCACTGATGTGCCAACCTGGAAATATTCCCACCTTTCCCTACCATTTTTTTTTCTGGTTTTTCTTCAGCTGCTTGAAACATGCACTTCTCTTTCCCCTTCTGCCTTGCCATCAGTTCACCTCTCCAAACACGCTTTTACTCTTCTACCACTTAATTCATCCTTCATAACTACATATTCCCTTAAGATCCTTTCCTATTAGCCAGGTTTCTTAGTTAAGGTACTCCTAACGGGCTATCCACTTACAGGTAACATCATTTGCCAACCTGATCACATTTCTCTGTGTCCTGCATTTTGATGGTAGTTTTCATATTCCCTTCACTCTTCATGAGGTCTCATTTTCCACAGGCTGTCCCCAGACTGCAAAGCTTCTCAACGCCTTTAGCACAGTCTGTGGCAGCAAAGTTCTAAAATGGCATCTCCCATTATTTCTTTGCTTTGTGGTAAGGTGCCCAACACCACTATAGAGTCACAGAATGGTTTGGGTTGGAAAGGACCACCTCACACTAGACCACATCACTCAGGGCTCTGTCCAGCCTGGCCTTGAACACCGCCAGGGATGGAGCATTTACCACTTCTTTGGGCACCCAGTGTCAGGCCTCACCGCTCTCACAGTAAAGAACTTCTTCCTTGTATCTAACCTGAACTTTCCCAAGTTTTAACCCATTACTCCTTGTCCTGTAACTACAGTCCCTAGTGAAAAGTCCCTCCCCAGCACCCCTATAGGCCCCCCTTCAGACACTGGAAGGCTGCTCTGAGGTCTCCACGCAGCCTTCTCTTCTCCAGGTTGAACAGCCCCAACTTCCTCAGCCTGTCTTCATACAGGAGGTGCTCCAGCCCCTGATCATCCTCGTGGCCTCCTCTGGACTTGATCCAACAGTTCCATGTCCTTTTTATGTTGAGGACACCAGAACTGCACACAATGCTCCAGGTGAGGTCTCACAAGAGCAGAGCAGAGGGGCAGGATCACCTCCTTTGATCTGCTGCTCATGCTGCTTTTGATACAGCCGTGTATATGGCTGACTTTCTGGGCTCAAGCACACACTGAAGCTGGCTCATGTTCAGCTTCTCACTGACCAACACCCCCAAGTCCTTCTCTGCATGGCAAGATCCTCAAGTTCTGAGCCTTGCGCTGATCAGTTTAATGACAAAAAAAGATGTACCAAGTACTTTAGCGAATGTCTCACAGAAAACATTTTAGTAATTTTCAATGTGAAGCCTTTCAAGCTTCTTGAAGTAATTCTACACAGCTGGGAGGCGAATACAAAGCCAAAATGCTCCCCCTGCCCCATCTTCACATGGACTGCTAATGAAGCTCAAAATTCATAGGGAACTGAGCATGCAAAATCAACTCTGAAGGCCAGAATTGACCATACTCTGAATGAGGAGACTTCCGGGAAGAAAATGTAAGATTTAATCCTCTTAAAGTAGAATAGTCAATTGATAGCCTGTTTGCCACTGAGTTCACTTATTCAACAGCAACAAAAATAATGCAGCAATTACACTCATAAATGTAATATTATATATAAAGGATTAACTCCAGCTTTTTGAGCAGAATTGGACTCTCTAAAAGCCACACAGCCTGCCTGAAAATACTAAATAAAGTCTCACTGACACGCACTATTTATTGACATTTATATAGTGCCAGGATAGAAGCAAATATTTTAACCTTTTTCTTTGCATTTCAGTATTTCAGTAGCAGTTTCTACTAATGCCATGAAGCAGTTCCTAAATTCAATACTTCTAGACTAGATCCCAAAATAGCAACACTAAACCAGAGGGAAACAAAATACAGCAGCATTTTTTTTAGGTAGAGATGTAATGATCAGCAAAAGCGACGCATAAAGCCATTATTTTTTTTGCTGGGCTTTGTTGTGACAGTTACCATGACTAACCCATTAACATATTTGCTGTACAAGTATGGTCATTCTATGGCCTTAATTAACTTTCAAGTGGAGAGTGCTGTGGCTTACCACTTATTAAATATCCACTACAATAAGTTCCAGTTTTAGCCTTCCAACCTCACTTAGCCAAGACACCTACAAGAACCAGCTTTCTAGCTGCCTATAATTTTGTAATTGCTTTTTACTGAAATTATGTTGAAGCTGGACCCCCTATGTAACTGTATTTTGCCTGGTTCAGCTCAAATTGGCCACCCCTAATCAGATCTGGTTGATATTTGATTGAATAAGTGGAAAATTAAGTTCCTCTCTGATAATGCTTTGCTTTTTTCCTTTCGTTATTTATAATGTAGGCTTTTTTTTTTTTGGCTGGGATTTGAAAGCATGCCCCCTAGAGAACAAGCAGAAGACAGACACATCGGAAAGGCTGCTTTGAAAACTAATCCAGTACAACACACAAACAGCGCAGTTACACTAAGCAAAGCTCATTTCAAGCCAGCACTTTACTCATGAAGAAAGCAATGAGAGTTGAGATTTCAGTCAGAATTAGGTTTTTGCTGAGTTAGGTGGAGCTGTTAAGGTATGGTCATAATGATTATCATTATTTCCACACGCCCATGTGGCATGAGCATCGTCAAGTAGTGCAATGCTCTGTGTGTTTAAACTTGTATCCTGCCAGTGAAAAGCAACCGAATCCACCTCCATCAGGCCTTCCCCTGAGTATAAAAGCGGACTTGAGTTGGAAAAAAAAAAAATCATTCTACAAAGGAAAAGGCCACAGGAGTGCACAACTGAAAAATATATAAAATGCAAATTTCCCTAAACTTCATCTTTGGATGGACTGAAGCAGAAGTGAGAACTTCAACAAAGCTATAGAAAAAGATGACAGGTCTGAGTTTCAGAAATTTAAGACAGCAGTAGGATTAGACACTTTGGGTTGTCTTCGCATACATTTCTTATGGGAGTTAATTCCATTTGACATGCAAGACCAAAGCAAGATTACAGAGGCATAGCCCCATGGCGAGGTGTATGCTGTAGCTAAAAGCTGGGATTTGAATAATTGTGCAGGCTTACTCCAAGAATCAGGCGAGAACAGAATGAATGGATTATTACAAGGAACTTTGTACATTTTTAACTGCTGGACTTAATAAAATACCCTGTGTGTAAGACTGGTATTATGGTCCTCTGCACTCACTCGAGTTGAAGTTTGTGGTAGGATCTATCAAATATGAGAAAAACCAGAAGCTGTTAAAAAAGAATGTGTAATGAAGAATTGGGCAGGGCCATGCCCCACACGATTTTCTAAGGGAAGCAAATTTGGACAGCTTTAGTTCCAAATATTCAGGCCCCAAAACAACTTAAAGGGAATTCATTTCCTGTATAAAAAGAAGGTTGAAAGAACGCAAGAGATTGGATGAGGGGACAAAAAAAAAAAAGAGGTGAGTTTTTATTTCAGTGTTTCAGCTTGTTAGCCAGGTCATTTATTACAGAGAAAGATTACTAATCCACACATCATCTTTTTTTGAATTGACCTCTTCCCTTTGTGTCTGTGGAAGCACTTGTCTGTAAAAGGAGGTAATAGCTGACTGCTCCTTAGAGTCAGTGATGCTTAATTAACTGTCCAGTGAGAATTATTGAAATACTTATATAATTCTTATTTAGCACTCATTAAAGTGAGGGATACAAATGCTGGACAATGAGAGGTTCAGGAAGGCTTTGAAAGGAGGGAGTTAGTACTCTAATAGCAAGGAATTATGAAAGCCTGCCCATTAACGCTAATAGAGCAGACCTTTCATTTTAAAAGTCACTGGCTCAGATCTGGACTTATTTGATATTTTTTTAAAGAGCTCCTTCATCCAACCCCCTAGCAATAGATGCTCTCCAATTCCTCCTGCCACGACTACCTGTTAGTGCAGTAGGCTCACCAAGGAGGTAAATGAAACTTCTCTACCACCCTGTGATGGTGCCATGGTCATACAGCCCTGTGCACCCGCAGCTAGGTTCTGCCCAGCTTTCACCCCTCCGGTCTGCTCGCAGCTCTCATGCACACAGAAAACTCATCAGGCACTAAGAGCACACTGAGAGAGGTAAAAGGGAACCAGTCGCAATGATTTGTACCCAAACAGTATTAGCAAAGTCCATGCACTTTCTTAAAGCAGGATTTTCCTTGCATAAAACATGTCTATGAATATCAATACACTACATTTAAAGAAAATCTCAGGTGATGATCATTTTGCCCTAAAAATAATCTCTATTTCATTTCAATGGGTGCTTTGGAAGCCTGCCATAAAAGGTGATGAATATCCTGATTAACTTGGCAGCTTCCAAAATGGAGATGAAGAGCCTGCTGGGTACCAAGCAACAGCAAGATTCAACACTACCTATAACTTACTTTGTGACATGGATTATGGCAGTAATAGACTACTGTACAGAAAATGAGCTAAATACTACTTTTTGCAAGTCAAAAAAGGACATACATTTGGATCTTTCACGCACAATAAAATCTTTTCAGAAATAACTGGCTAAAAAGAATTAATTGTCCCAATTTCAGTATGCTTCTTGTACCAAAACTGGGGTTACAGAGGCCTCAACACTTTGTCCTCAGAAAATTTACCAACAATAGAGACCAGTGTGTTCCCATCATCTTAGAGGCTTCAAAGGTTCATTCCTCCACAGGTGTGCTCCGTTCCTCCCTCTCATCTGTAGATTGCCAAAAGTTCCTGCATCTACAGGAACTCACTCAGAAATGAGGCTCAGATACCCCTTCTATTCATATAATGATTGATGAAACACGAGGGAAAATAAATTGAATTACGTTACATCTCCTAGGGAAACATAATTAAGCTGTAAAGCATTCCCTTGAAATCCTGGTATCGCTCAGCCTGTGTCTCCTACTACATGATCAATAATAATATTAAAGACAATTATTTTCAAGGACTGGCAGGAACTTTTTGCCTTTACTATGGTTTACACTATTAAATGCTCAGGATTTGTTTAGCTGTCCGATCTGTGAAATCCTTCTGTGTTTCCAGCACAAGGCTTCTAAAGAATTCTGGCTGGGATTTTTGCTTTCTTTTTTGGTAACTAATGCAGTTCTTAATTCTAAAATCTGCATGTCTGTATATAGTTCTGTATACTTACATTACAGATACACCACACTGAAGATAATAGAAACATTACAACTTTAAGCTGACTACAGAAGCTGGCCAATTGCATGGATTATGCTGGTTTCAATTTCTCTTTAACTGGAATCCTAAGCATTAAATATTAGTACATGGCAGTTATATTAAATGACCACCAACAACATATGCCACCATCACCAAATCAAAACAGGGCATGTATTTCCAGTTCCCCAAGCAGAGGATGAAGCACGAGTTCCGGGACAAAAAATCATGGCTCAAAAAAAAATTGGGATGAGGAGATAATAGGAAGAAATCTAATTTGATAATAAAAAGGAAATAGTGCTATTGATTTCCCAAAGGAATTTTGCCATAGGTGGAATCTGTCGACAAAAAGGACTGGGAAAAATATCTATTTGGTGAACACTACCTCAGATCAATGCAACAAAATTATGTAGATGATTGTGTATTTTTACTACCTACAGATAAACAGAAACAGTGTGTGTACACAACACGTGTATTTCTAGCATATATATTTATGAATACATATAAAAGACTATAAATATATTCTGCTTTTAACAATATACCTTGCTTATGAAGTCTCATGCTAAAAAAAAAGAGTCCCTTACATCTTCTCCAGAAATTTCATTCAAATAACATGGTGAAAATGGCATAAAAAGAATGGCAGTTCTAAGTCTTAAATTCAGACCCAGGCACTATCCCTAAAGAGTGACCAAGACTTTCATCAAATGTCATAGCTCTGTTCCCTTTCAAAGAGAACTCTCACTGGGCAAAGAGCTTCCAGTTTCAGGAATTCTTGTCATAAACTCACATGTATGGAAGGCAGATGGACTTCTCAAATGCAAAAGTGTATATTACAAAGAATACAAAAGGCTTCTGAAGAAGCAGACACTGAATATGGAACACTAAATAGCATTATGAAAGTAAGAAATAGAGCAACAAGAATTAGAATACCTTGGTATTCCTGAAACTGCAATAATGCGTTTGCAGTTTAGCAAAGTAACAGGATCTAAGACGTAAGTTAGTTGGGTGTTTGCTTGTTCTCTTCATAACAAAAAGGCACTGAGAAGGCAAATTTCAGACCCTGTGGAAGAAGGAACATAATTTCTCCCCAAAGGCAGAGGAAAGTTTTCTCAAATGAGCTTCATTCTAAAAAAGATCAGAATAAAATATATGAAGCAAGATGACAAAATGGGCTGTTGCTTAAATGCAGGCACCAATAGTATCCTATTCTGAAAACTAGGCTGTGGGTAATGGAATGTAAGGCGAAGCAAAAATATAGAAAAGGCCAAGCTGAAGCTGAAGAATAAAAATGCAGTGTGTGTAACAGTATTGAGAGGAGTACAGCTCTGTAGAACTGATTAATAAGAAGAGCAGTGAACAGGACAGAGTGGATTTGCAGAGATTAGAATGTTGCAGGCTTTGTCCAAAAGACTGTATGAAATTCTGATTGGGTTTGAATTTAAATAGGGTAAAATTTATCTAACGCTATTAATGTTTCCCTTTGACCTTTAAATGCATCTTCTCTCCACCCTCAAAAAAAGGACTCTTTAAAGTAAAACACGTTTACACATCACTGTTTTATGTGGCCTGTGCAGGTGTGCACGTTCATATGCACACAAGCGCACAGTGTTGCATTACTTTGCAGTACAATAAGAAATCTTTTCTCTGTAGTTAAGTTAAGCTGATAGAAACAAACTGGTTTGACACTGGCAGTCAAATCCAAGTGAACATACACTTTGATAACCCCTTCCAGTCATGTTCCTGCATTAACAAGTGCAGAAATTAGAAGTACAGGATCGCATAGCAGGGACTTGGCAATTGCTGTTTCAAAGCTCTCACAAACACTCCACTGGAGCATGCATCGTAGTGTGTAGCAGCACCACCTCAGAGAAGTTTGAATTAGTACTAAGAATTTACTTTGATTTAAAGAGATTAAACATAGAAATAGACTGGGAAGTAAAACTGAAGCTAATATTCAAAACCAGAAAACCACAGGCAGCAAGAGGACACTGAGTGGAGATGGCAGCATAACAGTCAATAACAGGTTAATGATAGAGACCAGTATGACAGGCAGAATTAAATATGTAACAGATAGACTCTAAGGGAAAGACAACAGAATGCAGATTTAATTTACTGGTTACAATGATGCTTTTGAGATGCCTTTGCAGCAGGCCTTCTAGACCTCAGCTACTGAGTTCTGGAGCATTTGGACCCTCCACTGTATGAGATACGGAGTTGTACTCAGTGTGGCAGTGTGGAAACATTCCAATAGCCACACATAGGGAAAAATCGGGGAGGAAAAACAGCGGGGAGTATTTCCAGTAAGGTAACATATTTGGCACAGACTTAAAACAAGAAACAACCAGAAAGAAAGCTACAGGGACAACAGTTCCTAAAGGAAAAGCACATAATGACTGGAGAAGAGATTACAATATTTAAAACCACCCATACAGTTCCCACCTATAAACATGTTGTCAGCAACAGACATGCTGTTTTTCAGTCCCTAACCTCCTGCCATTTTGGAGTTTAAGATGCAGTCATAGCAAGCTAGGTTTTTCTCTTCTAACTTTCCCCATCTAAAAGATGCAGATTAGAAATCCAGCTCCCCACATAGCCTGTGGATGGGGACAGGCACAGAACAAAGCAAATCACCCTGTGGAGGTGACTACACAGAGCCAAAAGGATTAGTTTAGAATACGGTGTATGCCCAATAGTAAGGAGACTATTCCCACTGCACACTCTCATCTGGGAAGCTGAAGAGCTGACCTAGCTGAGTTCTTCCTTCAGTCAGCCTTAGCTGGCGCTCCTCTAGAGATTTTGGATAATCTATGAATTCCCCTCTGGAGTTTGAGTAAATTTCAGGATTTGGAAAAAAAACAACTATATATAATCTGTTTAACAAGTGAAAAGATGAAAGAAGAAAAGGCTAATTTTAAATGTAGCTTTTCCTGCCTCCATGCCTGCTCACCAATGGCTTTTCCTATATACAAAGTTGACTGAAGGGAGGGGTGGGATTGAATAACAAATTGATGTGATATAATCACATCATTCACAATCACATAATGGACTATATCCCAATTTTCAAAAGGCATAAAGTATCCTCATTAATACGATAAGTGCAGCAGTCAAATCAGTACTATGATTTTATCAGGGTTTTTGACTGTACATGAATTAGAATATAAAATGCATACAGAATTTTTAATGGGAAGGTTTTAACATTCTGTGAATGTATTTCTTACTGTCATTTACATCACATTAAAGTGAAATTCCACATAAAAGCATAAAGAGAATGCTCTATGTCCTAAATTATAGTTTTTCATAGTTGTCATGTCCACATACTGGGAATCTTATTCACAAGCTGTAATGTTATCTTAAATCTGAAAAGGGTAAGGCATTTCCCTGTTTGTTTGGTATGGCTGGCAAGTGGAGTTGTCACACAGTAAGGTCAGATGGTCAGGATGAAGCCTACAGAGATCTTTTTAGGGATGCAACTGTATTCACTGCCTGTTCTACAACAGGTTGATAAACCCTGGACTTCAAGTTCTCATTCTCAGCAAGGTGCTAAAATCGTTCCCATGTTCAGAGAGACGCTGTTAGCATCTTGCTTTCAGAACATTAGTTTAAAATAAAGTTTGCCAACAAGTATGTGTCTGCAATTCCAAAGGGATGCATTTAGTCTTTAAGAAATAAGTACATACTATTACAGTATGCACTACTTCACATTAAATTTTACCATAAAAACTAGCAATATCAGTTTTTACAATCTAACCTATTTTCTCAGATCCAGCAGTTTCATGCTGCTTCAGATTTGATTAATCTCAAAAAGAGCCTGTAAACTCAGATTTGTTCTATACTCATCAAACCACCTGGCACACACGAATGATCTTCTCCACTCTAAATGCTGTCAGTTAAAACACTATTTGCTTGTTCTGATTTCGGGGGTGAACACACAGAAAATCCAGAAGTTCTTTGTGGTACTGATGCGGTGCCCTGCACTGGGCACTGGTGAGGCTGCACCTCGAATCCTGTGCTCAGTTCTGGGCCCCTCACTACAAGAGAGACATTGAGGTGCCAGAGCAGGGCCAGAGAAGGACAGAGGAGCTGGTGCAGGGCCTGGAGCACAAGTGTGATGGGGAACGGCTGAGGGACCTGGGGGGTTCAGTCTGGAGAAGAGAAGGCTCAGGGGGGACCTGATGGCTCCCTACAAGTGGCTGACAGGAGGATGGAGCCAGGAGGGGCTGGGCTCTGCTCCCAAGGAACAAGGGATGGGACAAGAGGAAACGGCCTCAAGCTGCACCAGGGCAGGTTTAGATGGAGCTGAGGAACAATTCCTGCCCCAGAGGGTGCTCAGGCATTGGAACAGGCTGCCCAGGGCAGGGCTGCAGTCACTGTCCCTGCAAGTGTTCACAAACCATGTAGATGAGGCCTTCAGTGACATGGGTTAGTGGTGGCCTTGGGTAAAGGTTAGGCTTGATAAACTTAAAGGTCTGTTCCAAACTAGCCGATTCTATGATTCTAGGATACTCAAACTTGGAGTTCTTTCCCTGATGAAAACACTTCTTGCAAACACAACATCTACACATCCTTACTGTAACCTGTGATTTCTATTGTAGCACAGCAAAAATGTACAGTTTCTGCTGCCTCTCTCCAGTCAGCTACTCCTCCCTCTCCCCAGCTCAATAACTTCCTATTGGATCTACTGGCATCTGTAATGACTTGTTTTTCATCGTATGTAGCATCCGAGCATTTGGGGGGTGGGAAGATACGCAGCATCTAAGCATCTGGGGGAGAAAGAATAGGAAATTTCTCTGGATTTGTGGTAGGAAGAGCTACAAGCTTTAGCTGCGTCCATTACCTGTGAATTCACAGATGCTTTCAGGCCAGAGAGTAGCAAACATCAGCGTTGCTATATCCAGGTTCTAGAACGCATTTATCTATGCCAGGGCAGGACTGTTACTTGAAAGAACCACGCAGACTGTTGCAGATGATCAGTGCTGGTTTTAGTCCCACAGAAATCACCAAAAGACTGAGGATTTTTATTTAGTCAATGCAAAATAAAGAATTTGTAGGAAGTGATACCTCCTGTGACTGTCTTTTTGCAGAGCAAACAATCTGCTAGTCAGTTGCAGAAGAAGAGATAGAGAAGTGAGAATGGTACTTCTGACTGAAGAAAGAAAACTCATCATTTCAGCTACTTTATTCCTGTGCCACATTGTGCAGTTTTCATTAGGAAGAAGTCAAAGACCTACAGATGTGCATTTCTCAATATTGGGAATGAGGACTTTAATGCTAAACAGTGGAATACCTGCTTAAAGGTCTGCAAGAAAGGACCACTTTGAAACATCATGCCGAATTGTCCTTGCCAAAGGAGATGCTTGCGCACTGACACTCATGCAGGATGATCTGGTATATCTAGAATGGAACTAGAACTCAGCTAGCTGGCACAGGGTACCTCATACAGCAAGCTGGAGTGGCTGGGGACACTGCTCATAGAGAGGGAAAGGGGCATATGCCCTTACGTGTAACAAACAGCAGCTTGCTGCGAGCCACAGCACGCACTCTGTGCAGGCTGCATGTGTCACATCCTGATCACACAGCTCCTCTCTGACTCCTACACCAAAGTGCACGTGACTTTCAGGAAAAGGACAATTCCACCTATCCCATGTACAAACTCTCAGAGATCCCTTTCCCAACATTTACTATCGAGTGACTGCACACAACAATCAGAAGCCTCTCATGCACGACAGCCCAGCCAGCATGGTGTTTTCATAATGATCCTCCTAACACCCTAGGTTACTGTGCTGCTCCAAAGCTTTCTCCTCCTTGCTAAAAACATGCTGAAACCACATTACTTTTCCCCCATTTTTTGGCTTGGGGCTTTTTTTTTTCCAGACCTCTCCTCCCTATCCCTCCTGATTCCCTTCCGATTCCCTCCTGACACAAGGGAATGAGAGAGTAACTTGGAGCAAATATTTTCAGAGTTATTTCTATAGTCATTTTCTGTCAATTCCATAGTTAAAATCAAGGAGTTACAGGGCTGATGAATACTAAAACTGATAGTCCTGACTGGGGCATGGTATTGCTGAGCACTGCACAGATGACGGCTGATACAATCAGCTTTAATCTTGCTACATCCCGGAATTAAGAAGATTCAGATTCTTGGATTGTGAAAATTCCAAGCAAAATCCAGGATATTTCCATAAAAGAGATCAATAATTAATTGCATGAATGATAATCCAACAGGGGCCACTTTTTCCAAACCAGAAAAGAATTGGTGCATTACTGTGGTGTTAAATGGTGTGGTATCAGTTTGCAGTATCATCTTTGAGGTGAGATATGAAACAGAGATCTGATCTATAATCGTATTCATAGATCATAGGGTATATTTTAATAAGTGTTAAAGCAGGCAGGCTGTACCGGATTTAATGTTGACTAACTCAGTTTCAACTCTAAAATCTCCTTTGCAATTTCCCTTGAATGTACAAGTCATACTCACATCCTGCTCTAAAAATGCTGTGATGTCGCAGCTGATGAAGAATTCTGCCACGCTGGAAGTGCTGCATTTCTCTCCCAGTGAGTTTAATCCCACATAGAGGGGCATAATGGACAGGACCGTTTTCAAACCTGACCTTCTAAGGTAAGCTGTGAAACAAACACACTCAAACCTAAGTCTGAAAATGATGTTTGTGCAACTAAAAGGTTATTTTACAGTTTTTTAGCGTGAAAGATTATATATAAATATGGGACATTTCAGGAAACAAAGGCACAGAAGCAGCATTTCATAATTTTAAATACATTTTTTTTTTGTCTTTAAGCATCTTTCAGTTATTCCTATGAATGCCTTTGGCTCTAATGAGATACAGCAAATGAAGTAAACATGAAGAATAAAAGAAAGAACTCAAAACAAATAGGTAATTATTTATACATGTCCAAATTGTACAGCAAGTTGATGAGTTAAGTCTGTTTCTATCAGAAATTCAGTGTGCCCATATGATAAATCTGATGAGCTGTTTGCATGCAAAAGACACGTAAGTCTTGTCTTTACTTGGAAGTTTTCTGATTAGGATTTTAGGTATCATTTCCGATGGCTTTCCAGATTGACATCCATGGTCTACTTTGATAACGAATACCCCAAGAGAGCACAGAGACACGACTGGGTCTCAGAAGCTGGGAGCATTTCAATCAAAGATGGTTTGTTAATAATAAAGTAAGAAAAAAAAGCCATTTGCTTCTTTTGCAGTGACTGCAGCGCTGACCCTCTCTTGGTCCTGCTAGGCCTGTCTGAGCAACAGCGGAGTTCAGTGGTAATTAAAGCAACAGTGTTGTGAAAAAAGTGTGAATTACTTTTACAAGAAGACTTGGATGTTGCTACCGACTGACAAAGCACAGCAGGAGAACTCTGCTGGATATTAAAGAGCTATGGTAGTCACTGTATTGTAAGGTGGCTTTTCAGCACAATGCAAAATTGTGACTTTTCACAAGTTTATACCTCAGGAACCATTTGAGTTATCGGCTTAAAATTTAGTATGTTTTATAAGGCACAGAGCAGACACATAAATGTGTCATGCCTGGTAAAATCTAGTTCTGTTTAAATTATGTAAGCTTTAAATTCTTTTTTTTTTTTACCCTTCAATTATGACTTCCCTGGGTAATTATTGCAATATTACAGCCCAGGCTGTTGTGCAAAATTTCAGAAGGGCTCCATATTCAGACATTTCACAGCAAATTACTGCAGTGGCAGATAGCCTGAATTTCCATTTTTTGACATTTTTAAACTTAAAAAAAAGCAGAGCACCTCACATTTTTGGCATTGCACAGAGAATTAAACCAGGTATTATACAGCAGCCTTGCACTGCACTGTATAAATACCCTTTTAAGACAACACGGTTCTGTGAGGCAACACAAAGGACCAGTTCTGACAAGTGCTTCACTGTCTCAGTGTTTCTTCTGTAGTGATCAGGAAAAACGCATGTTACAGCAGTTTGTTTTGTTAGTGTGCAGTAAGAACAGGGAATCCTGAAGTTAGTTTTGTACATACGTAGATCCAGTAAAGACAGCATATACACATGCAGATATTCCCATTATTCTGAGAAAATAAAGGTTAGGATACAGCCTGATAATCTACGGCATAAAGGGGAGGGAATCTTCAACACAATGTGATGGTGGTGTCCTTCAGGGTGTAATATGATTTGATTCAATAGGCAGTACAGTGGTTTCTAAATTAGTTTTCAGTACAGCACGAGGAATTCAAATAACCAGAAGTATGGAATTTTCAATTTAAGATTTACTTATGAGCTTGAAACAGCAAATAAGGATTTTCTACATATTCATTTGAGTTCTATTTTGAACAAAATCTTGGACCTGCTCTGAGCAGCCCAGCAAATTTGCAATTTACACAACAACCACGAAGAAGTATTTACTTGCATGAACTTTCAGGGCAACGCTTCGCAGTTTTTGTTCCAACAGATGAAAACAAAAGTCCAATGGAATTATGAAAATCTATGTGTGAGCCTAGGACCACAGACACGTAAAGATAGGTAGTCTGATATCCAGTGTTACCCCTGGGGTTAGAAGGCTCATTACCCAAGAAAAAATCTTCCTTCCCAATTTTGGGAAGGCAGCTGCTGTGTGCTCATCACTGCTCCAGAGAATAAGGCAGAGCCTGAGTAGCCCATAAGGGAAATGCTACACATACTTTCCCTTGTGCAGTCCTGGGGTCACCCTAAAAACAAATCATTGTTCACTATTTGGCAGCAGCTTGAAAGAAATGGTACAGCAGTCCTTCTGTTAGGTACAGCACTTCCATACAGTGTGTTCAGGGATTCTTGTAGTGCAGTGAATCACCCTGCTGCATAAATCTAATATCAGAAGAATCATTCTTCTACAGTTTTGTTACATCAAAATAAAACCACACATTGCAGAACCCCCACCTGCAATGCACATCTGTCACAGGATAAAGGACTGAAGAAAATACAGGAGAAAAAAGTTGGGAGAGGAGGGACACACACATAAAAATCAACCTCAAAGAATCTGAGGCTTCTTCTCTAGTATATGTTCAAATGATGGGTACTGTTTACTGCACTGAGACAACAAATAGCATAAAAATATTCCTTATTATTCTACCTTTTTTTCTGGATTTCTTGATGGGCAACACACATCCTTTGTTCAATCCCTTCTATGTCTCTCAAATCTTAGGAGGTTCTTAAGACCTGATGCGAGTCTTTTGTGGTAGGCAAAATAACAGAAGCTTGCCAGAATCCAGAAATACAGCTCAAAACAATAAACCTCCACTTAAAAACTTAAATGCCCTGTTATCTCTCTCAGATAACACAATTGTACATAAAGACAATCAGACCTCTAGCAGCACTACTGTAAACACAGTATCAAAACAGATGTCCATGAAACTAATCCCTTTAACCACCACTGACTCCTAGGCTGCCCTGTTCTTATCCATAAATAATTCTGTCCTTGAAGACTTTGAACAATGCTTTTTGACTAATGTACAATTAACAAACCTTTAGTATCTCTAAAATTCACATCAAATATGAAAACACCCTCACTCCTCCTAGCATATCATCTTTCCTTATACTTGTCATTCAAGGAAAGCTTGATTCTTGCAATGATCCAGCAAAAGATTTGATGATGTGCTTAATATTAAGCATATGTAGCTGCTCATTTGCTTAAGTGCTTTGCTGGATGAAGGTCAGAGTGCTTCGAGCCTTAAAGGATGAAACCTAAATTTTGCCTCCCGCCCTTTTCCCACCCTGAACATCACTAAACTAATAGCAAAATTGATTAAATCAGTGCAAAGCTTAGTACCCCATTTAGGACATGTGTTACCAAGTCAGCCAAACCCCTTTCTGCACTATAACATCATGAAAGCCACAGAATCTGCATCTGGAATTAACATAAAGAGACATGACTGCTTGCTTTCTCCCATGACAGATGGGTAGTCTCGAAATTACAGGTTGGAGCCATCATTCCTGGCTTACAAATTTAAGGATGAATTGCATTATTAACTAAGGGGCTGATGTGGCTGTTTATTCCCAGCCACAATCACATAGCAGGGGCTAGTTTTATCAGGAGGTCACAATCTTTATGTGTCTACTCTAACAGGGAAGTTGCTTATGCTCAGTACCTGACAGAAATGGTCCATGGAGGAAAGGTTGCTTGAGTGAGACTATTTGTGTGAGTGAGAACTGCTCACCACCACGGCAAGTCACATAATCAGCCACTTGACTTGGAAGCCTGGTACACCCTCCAAAACAATACCAGTGAGCAATGTGTCCAGTGAGTAATGAAGACTCAGCTGGTTTTTGATCACATTTTATATCCTTTTGCTACGCAAAGAGAAATGCAACACATCCAAACGCATGTGACATGTCAGTCTTCAACTCTCTTTGTTAAATGGAAACAATTACAACACGATTAAATGACAGTCCCGTGCTAAGTACATTGAAATGAAAACAGGCTTTGCAGCATCATTCCAGTCACATTCTCTAGCAGTTGGTTTATCACTTAGCAGTACCGCTCAGCTGAGCCATTATTCTTTGCTTGCTTTTTGATTAATTTTACAGTTAACCTGAACTTCTCTGATCAATCAGATCTTTAGATATTCACAAGCTCAACCTCAGGAAGAGCCAGAAACCTCTAATTTGATTATTATTCAGTGGGCCCATATGAAAGTATGCATATAAAAGCCAGTATTCATACTAGTCAACTGCTTTCTTCAGTGGTAAGAACAGTATTTACACTGTGTGACCTTTAGAGAATAGAGAAGTAGTGAAAATACCTTTGACTGCTGCTTATGTGTAGATATATGGGTTCTGAGATGTTAGCAGGCAGTTCACATACCTACTTAAAGAACTTTCTGTACACATAACAATTCTGATTTTTTTCTCAAGTAGGAAACAAATTTTCTTCTTCTCTTAATTTTTCCCTATTTCACAAAGAGTGCAGCACAGTGTCCCCTTGTCTCCGAGCAATGTAATTCTCTGATGCTAAAAACATACATATGCCCTACATACAAAGTGCTCTGGCAAAGGTTAATTGTGAACTCAAAAAATGACACACTCGATTCAAAGCACAGTGTTGAAACCTGTTTCTATGCAAGCAGATGACCCAAGCAGATGTAAAATTTGTTCCCTGAGAAGTAGGTGGAAATGGGCACTCCTAACACTGAAACCCACTAGAAGAGTCAGGCAGAAAAAGCTTTCCAAGACAAAATCAATCTACCTTAGAATTCCTTTCAAGGGCAGAGGTGTACAGAACCAATCCTGACAAGTTCTGAATGCCTCTTAAGTGGTACTAACCATCTCAAGTTACTCTGAAGTTCAGTGTTGCCCATCCCAACCTGTCAGCATCAGCACCGTAATTCAGCAGAAGGAGGGAGGCAGAAAAAAAGAGAATAAGAAAGTAAAATCAGTGCCTTTTGGTTATAATCTTCATGGACTGAGCAAACATGCCCACTCTACAAGTCTGAGAGCCTGCAGCTCTTCACTGACTTGGATTCCTTTAGTATAGGTAGTATTAAATAATACAGGAACAAATTGGTGTGTATCCAAATAAGTCCTATATTTTTTCCCCCTTTGCATCAGCTAGTAAACCTTAAGACTTCAGTATTAACACATGACTGAGAAAGCAGTTTGTTAAAATGACACCACAGGGTAGCAATGCATTACCACCAAAATGTTTTAACTGCTCAGCAAAGAATACAAAAGTGTGTTCCTAATAGAGGCTTTTTAAATAGATAGATAGAACATGGGGGTTCTGGGTTCTCCACCACCCCTAGTGCACCTTTTCATTAGCACGTAATGAACACACCGATCACCAACACTGCAGTTTTTACCATGTTAAACTGTTGAGACTTTCTGTTACAACTATCAAAGACACAAAATAGCTGGAGTAAACTGATCACTCAGCAAAGTAATCTGGAGCCATTTTACTTAAAATGTTCCCTTGTAGCGCAGGTATGAATGACTTCTTAGTCACTTGGGGGACTAAAACACACACACACAAAACCAAACCAAACCCAAAGAAATACACACCACACCACACCACTCCCTCCCAAAAAAGATAAGTTTCTGGTATGTGCTTTGTCTCATCACTGACTTCATGAGCTAACAATCCAAGGCACTTCCACTAGAATTCATAGGAAACCTCCATTTTTATCCCAAGAAGAGATCATGCCTTTCTATTACATTACAGATAAAATAGTTCAATTCTCACCATTCTAGCCTCAAAATGTTACACTATAAAAAGCGCATTTGATTTTAAAAAGTACCTATGGATTTTTATAAAACGAAGGTACAAGCACTTAAGTAAATTACAGTCATCTGGTGCTCCCAAATTGCAAGATGTGCAGCAGATATGGGCGAGTTTAAAAGATCACATAACTTACTTTTATCATGTGTCACCCTAACAAGATAGTTTTAACAATTAGACACTGTTGTAAATTAACATCTATAATAGTTGTGTTTCCTGCCTGGATTTAAAGTGGGATTAAGGAAGAACAGGCCTTCTGCATACAGGACCCCACTGTAAATAAGAGAGATGGACTAAGTCTATTCCCTGACAAGTGAAGGAGACAAAATACACAGGAGCATAACGTGAGTTTATCTCAGAGGCAGTGTGCCTGCGACTACAAGTGAACAGCAACCCCCTGGTGATCCACAATCATACGAGTGGTATAATTTCCTGTAGAGACACTGCTGTTGGTCTCACCACTTGGTTGCCTCAGCTAATCACCTCATTTGCCTGCTTCGGCCATTTGGTGAGATAAAGAATGAGGCACAAAGGGGTGGCAAAGGCTGGTGGCACCCAGGGAATGAAAATTAAATGAAGACATGGGAGGTTAAACTAACAAAGGTAAATGTATGGTATTGCCTACACTGTGGTTTTTTGCCACTGTAGGCCCACCATATATAGAAGTACAGCCCCAGCGCAACATGATTCTGCCTCTGACAGAATATTGTAGTGCAATCAGATGCACAACTTTGTGCTTTTACCCAGTGGTAAGACAAAATTCTTAGTACTGGTGTGTCTGTGTCTCAGACCGGGAGCCCAAAGAACCATCAGTGGGTAGAAACTTCTGCATGCAGATGTGCACATAAGCTACAAACATCAACTATGAGAATGAAGAAGATGACACACAAAAAAATTAATATTAAACACTATCTATTAGGATAGTCATCAAATTATGATTCAAGATCCTCTACCACTTCAGATAGACAGTTCAATTGCTCAGAGAGATGCTTAGCATTAACAGCAGAGAATAACAATCTTGCAGCAACTCCCCTCTTGAAGGGCACACGCGTGACTCTATGGTGGAGGAAGGACTTTACCCTGAACCCCTGAAGTACCTTCTGTGGGGCAACTGGGCTGCTCAGCCTGCAGGGCAAGGCCTAGAGCAGGCTAGCACTGAGCGGGTAGCACAAGTGTTCAGTGGGAGCTGTGCCTTTAAAAGTGGTTCTTTTGTCCTGTCTGCAAGATGAATGCAGTTTGCTGAAACTGAGTTTCTTTAGCCCAGTTTGTACAGGTATGGCAGTTGGCAATATCTGCAGCCAAGTTTTGTAAGGTACAGCTCAGGAAGGTACCTCATATACCAGTGTAAGTGGTAAGTAAAATAAGAAGAAAATGATGACATTCTTCAAGAAACAGCTTTAGGTCCTTGAAAATGATTATTTCGGTTTGCCTGCAACTGTAAAAATGAGTTTCAGATAATAGGTTTTCTTTTATATAGTAAATGATAAATGAGCATTTAAACATTGACTCATCCACCAACAAAGACATAAAGAACATAAAAACTCACTGTGGTAACAGGGAGTTTGACGACTAAAGTCACCTGATTTTTCAACCTGGTGATTACACCATAAGGATGTTCATTTGTCTTTACTTCCACTCCAGTGTTCCAAAAAGTATATATATTTCCACCAAAGACAATCAACCCTTTTAGCTTCTGCCATCTATATTGCTGCACTAACCCTCACAAGAGTGTTGTTCAAAGTTCATGGGTCTTTTATGACCATAAAGACTACAGCTGGAATATTCCGACCTCAGGATATCTAGAGAGAGCAAAAACACTAAAAGAAACCCTCATCCAGTCTTCCCCCCTCACTCAGTATAGGATTAAATACCCTAAGAATAAGATCCTGTGGAAAAAAAAGAGTCTTATCCACTTTGATTACCAATAGCAGTCACACAATCAGCTCCTCTGTTGGTCTCAGTGTGACAGGAATGAGAAGTAAAATCATTATGTTGGGCCCAAGAGTTTTCAAATAGGGGGGAGGAAAAACCTAAGCCAAAATAATAGAATATGAGGGGGGAGTTTTGTGATTGTTAGCATGGAAGGTTTCACTTTTCCTAGCAAATACCTCTCCAAAGCTTTACAATGAATACTGATAGGAGAGAACTCCAACGGCACAAACACAAGTTCACCTCTTAATAACTATTATTTAAGAGATCAGCTGAATTTTAACATTTCAAGAGACAATCTGTGTTCATGGTGAGTCAGAGGCATAATTTCTTGACAAGGTTTTATTTCAGCTGTCTCCTGCATTAAGGAAGCCATAGGAAGGAAGCCATTAAGATTTTACTGTGCTCCACTCAAGGAAATCTTACATTAGGTTTTCGGAGGCTTTGGGCTGGGTTGGTTTGTTTTGAATCAGGATTACTCAGTGCAATAGCACAACCTGCATTTTTCATTTGCTGTTTTGAAGCATAAAATGTGTTTCTTAACTTTCCCACTAACCTACCATAGATATGCTTGCCCAAGGCATATGCAGCAATTTGAAAACAAGTCAAGATCTCAGCTAATTTTAGCAAATATGTATTTTCAAGTAAAAGCACACCTTTTACATGTAGTTCGTCAAGCTCTTTGTCTATTTTCTCCAATAGAATGGATTCCTCCTACTCAAATCCTTGGCAGACAGAGAATATTGCTGTAAGTTTTGGAAGTGCCCTGCACACGGCAAACACTATCAATGAAAACAAACAAATGACTTCTATTATGCAGGCATTTCAAAGTAGAAATTAATTTATATACATGCTTATGGACCTCTTCACTGCAAACTTGCAAAAGAACCGGTCAATGAGGAAGTTAGAACATTATTTGGTCCAGGGATGTGATTTTTTTTTTTCCCCTCTGTTGACTGATGGGTGAAGAATATTGAGCTCATGAATTTGGTCAGACTTGCTTTCTAGCATTCAAAACCTTTGGAAAATAGTTGGCTGCAACTCTGTGTGAAAGCTGCTACGTCCTCTAAATGGTTTCCTGTGATCTGAATACTGAAATAAAAATAGAGCAAGGATGCTGGAGAGCGTGTAAATTAACCAGGGTCTTCAATCACTGGCATTCCAGCAGTCAGAGTAATTCCTTAATTGGAGTGAAAGTATAAATGAAGGATAGAGTCAGCATGAAAAGGGGCAAAACCACAGTTCAAAGCGGAACATGCTCTGTAACATCTACAGGCAAACTTTGTCATTGCAGTGGAACAAACAGGGCATGTTTGACAGTAATGTGATAGTTCCAGCTTAGCTTGTCACTTTCTGTTGCAGGACCCTTCATTTTAAGGTGCTTATAACTTTATCAGACTTTAATAATTTGAGCCAAAATATTCTCAGAATAAATTGTTTGGTAAAGTTTAAGATTAAGGGGGAGTGGGGGGTGAGAGTTCCCCCTTGCCTTAGACTTCGCATCAAAAAATTTCCCTGAAGATTCAACCTCCTTTGAGGACATTTCAGTCTAAGGCTGCCAGGGCAGTGCAGAATGGCAGTGCCACATCAGGCTCTTCTCCCTTTGTTCCTGGGTTCAAGGACTGAGAGCAGGGAGCCTCTGTTTTCCATACTCCTCTTCCTGGCCCTCAACACCCCCAGGGTATTTTTCTGACCAGAAAGGTCTTTGTGCAGCCATCACTGCACAAAACACTCCCCAGAAGAGCTATATTGAAGTGAAAGCTTGGGCTGAAGCACAGACAAATACTCAACAGCATACCTTCTGGCTGCGTCCTTGCCTCACTTGTTATGAGAGTGTGAATCAAAAGTAACTGGGCACATGGGCACAGGGATCCCCAGCCTCTCCTGATACAGCCATTTGAAAATGTCCACTGAATAACTCAGAGGTTTCAGCAGTCTTAATTGTGGCATTTCTTGCCTTCAGAGCTTTGTAACCTTAGCATTCTTCTAACACAGCTTTTAAATGTACTATCCTACTTGCACTTGGAAAGGAACAGCCACCATCCCACCCGGTTTCCAGCCCTAGTCAGTCCCATTTTAAAAGATACACCCTAAGGACTGACATACATAATTCAGGTTTTGGATCACAGTAACCCCTCTGAAACCTCCTGTCTTGGCTGTCAAAGAAATTGACCTTTCTCCGTTTAAAGGTGCTTTCTCATAGGAATCCTCTCAAAACTTAAAGGTTTTTAACATCCATCCAAGAAAAACAATATCTGAAAGTCTTGTGGACTCCACTTCTGGGCTTCTGAATATATTAATTCGTCATCAGTAATGCTGGGGCTGCCTAAGGTCTTCAGTCACTTGTCCAAAGGGTAAGTATCCCTCTCTGTCTCTCATATCTTCTACACAGAAATTCAATAAAATACATACATTTAACAAACAACTGAATAAATAAGAGTCTTCAAGAATTCCTTGCAATGTAACCCTGCATTTCAAGCCCATTTCATGAGGCAGCTTCCACACACAGTCTCCTTTTACAGCTTATATATACAATCTCAGTCATCAGACCATTTAACTAAGGCTGAACGTTGTATGCAATTACACATTATACCCCGATTTTCCAAGATGCTGAGCTTTGGAAACTTTTGCTGACTTTGAAAATAAGGCCTAACTGTACAAATAAATGGCACGTAAGTCACTCACTACATCCTTTCCACAGCACGATAGCTACACGGTTATATTATACTTTCTCTCCCCCTATCTGCACTCAATTTTGCTGTTCTAAAATTTCCATTTTGTGAGAGAGGATAATGTCACACTAACTCAAAAGGATTTCAGTGACCAGGGAGACTAAGAGGCCCTAGTTATCCCATACAGTGCCCAAGTATGGAATGAAGTCATGCTGGGCCAAGCATATATATATATATATGTATACACACACCCATCAGAAACAGGGTCCTTGGGAGAGTGACTGTTCCCATGTAAAGTGTGAACTGCCTTTTCCCAGTTCCTTCTGACTCTGGAGAGAGACGACTCTGACTGTATTTTTACCTCAGACATTACTGAATTACCTGAAGTTACAGGAGAAAATGACACCCTTTGTCAGTGAGGACACTGGTTTCGCAGAGCAAGCAGCTTGCAGAAACAATTAAATCCATAAGGAAATCCTGCAGACGCTGAGCAGCCCTCTGTGCAAGCCTCTGTTCCTGCACTGCACTGACACCATATCCTTTTTGTCGCCTCCTCCCTCTTGCTAAGATTTCATCACAACACAGTGATAAAATGACATGACAGTTGATGCTGCCTGCCTTAAATCCCCTGGCTGTTCCTAAGAACTATATTGCAACGACTGGGCAGAACTACAGTCTTCAGCAGACAGCCACCAGGTCCCTCAAGTTCAACTGGAAGCCTTGCAGCTCTGCTAGCTCAGATGGTCACCAGTGTTTATTAGCTCAGGATGAACATCCTCACATCTACCTTGCTTGTAATCATAGAGCAAGCTGAAAGACAACGTATCTGCTCAGAGCCTAGATCACAAAAAAGACAATGTGGGTGTTTCTATTCTATCCTGTCACATTCCACTGCTTAAAAATAGTCCATGATCTTGTAGGAAGGCTTCTCAAAGTCATATAGAGAAGAAAAACATGATTAATCAAGTCCTGCATTCATCTCTTCCAATTTAATGAAAAGCCTTAAAAAAGCTAATAATAATAATAAAACATCAAAAATAATTTTAAATATATAAATGCAAGGAAGACTATGCCTAAAATATCTGAATTTCACAAAACTTCACATGGTTTTTGCTTGGGGAAGCATGGAGAAAGGAAGCACATCCACAGAAAGGAGGCTGGAGCACTGCAGACAACTAGGAATACCATGTGCCTGCTTGACCTCAGCCTTCCCTCTCTAGACATACAGAGCAACTTACAAATGGTCACACAGATTCAATTTTTAGCAACTAAAAAGGCTGCATTTTAAAGATTTCCTCTTTATCTCACTGACTTCTTACCAAGGTTGCAAGTTCAGAGAGATGTTGACAGATCTTATAATTGGTTTTCATTTTGCCATGTGGAAGTTTAAAAAGCAAACAAAACCACCGCCAAAATGAACAACAAAACCACCCCCCCCCCAACAGATAAACAGGATATTATCACACAATACAGCAAAAGTTGTTCTTGCCTCCCCCTCCTTTCACTCCCTCCTCCCCCAAATCAGGTAATCACATGTAACTCGTCACCGTTACGTCAAACAAATTATGCTCTGTTGAAGCATGAAGGGGTTTTCTGGCAGCCCTTTGAGTCCAACCGATCTCATTTTCACTTGACAACAGGTATCTGTAGGTGTAATAGCATTATGGTTTGGCTGTACTGAAACTGCACCTCAGTAAACACTTCTCATGTCACTTTTCAAACAAATACTTGTAACTTTTATCTCAGAAACTCTCAGGTTCACTAAACAAATACAGTCTCTGAACATAAAACTCTTTGTCCTTTATTTATTACAGATCATCTCCTTAGTACGTTACTTAAAAAGACTGCAGAATAAAGAGAGAGTGTGACGAGCTTTCAGCTAAAGCACTTAAACATAGACTACCTTTTAAAAGTTGGGGTTTTCTTCTTGAATAAATTGATATAGTCAAGCTACTTGAACTGCTGGGTCATGTCCATCACTGGAAGAAGCATGTTTCTATAAAAGGGAAGTATAAGTTTTGTCACAGAACATCAATACTAAAAAATCACTAGGCAGACTGCTTGGGTGAAATGTTGGATCCGCCAAGTCAATGGCATAAGTTCTATTGACTTGTGGAGAAGTCATCCCTGTTCTCTCCAATGACACTGAACTATGCATGTGCTCCGGGCACCCCAGAGGTGTAGGGAAAAGATGAACACTTCGGTCTTTTCCTTTCTTTCACAAAACTGAGGGGGAAGACAGAGTCACTCCTGGAAAAGGCCGATACATTAAAACACTACAGCTTTTTAAAGGTACAACTGTTAATGATGTATTAGCTACAGGTACAAAATTAAGTTTCCACTGGGTAAAAAATGTTTGCTCAGGGTCTTTTTTAATGGTTTTCCATTTCCTTGAAATTATTTAAGCCAATGACTCAAAATGGCCAAATCTTCCAGCAGTCCTGTTATTGGGTACATGCCCAATTCAAATACAGTGGTCACCAATGCAATTAAACTCAAATTTTCAGGAAAGATTCATAGACCTGGGCCTTTGCTTTAAAGCCATCTGTAGAAAATATTCCCCCAAATTCAAGTTGAATGACCATGATCTACAAATGTACTCTGTATTTTCAGGGGAAATTTGCAAAACGTTATATGAGCTGCTGCTGTCTTCGTGATGGAAAGTACAACCCAAAGACTATAGTGGAGCCATGGACATAATGATAATGTCCATTAAATTACTGCATCAGACACTAAACTGAGATCTAGTAATGTTCAGTATGCCACAGAGCTTCCTCTGGTGGGACACGTGATGAAATCACACTGCGGTTGAGCAGAGATCTATAGAGGAAGCTTTTTCCTCCATACTCCCATGAACAATGAAATGCTGGAGAACAGCTGCAGCAGGGGCAGTTTCTAAGATGTATAAAGGTTTAAACCCCTGGTGTATTGTGCTTTAGTACATCTAACTGCCATCTCTCAAATTAAAAACAAAAAACAGGAAGTGAACCCTTACATTTTCACTACAGAGAGTTTTTATGCTGTGGCATGAAGCAACGTACCAGGTTTAACCACTGAACCCAGAAATGGTAAAACCCAATTACCTACTTCAGTTACCAAATTAGGGTGGTAATTCTGTAAGAAACAATGTTGTGATATTGTAGGAACAATGTATCAAAACTCAGGGTAAATTGTTCATAGAGGGGAAAGTCATTATCTTAAAACAAGATCAATCTTACACACTCTTTCCCCTTCCACTATCACCACGCACCGGGCCGTTTGTACCCAACCCGTCTGCACTGACAACTTTCAGACACTAACATATGTGCTCACATGTGGACAGGATCCCTCACAATGAAACAGACAGTAACTTACACAGAAGGTACGTATGAAATAATTGAAAACGCTACCCTGATAGTCTATGTTCATCTCCAAGGAGGAAAAAGGACAGCAAGCAAAGGTAGAAGAAAGAGATCTGCAGAAGGTGCAGAAAGAAGAAAGATTCCAGAGTAAAGGTCCAAAAATCCACTTTAAGGGCTCTTGTATTACCAAAATAATCACAGAAAATACACAAACATATGCCACTTTCCCTAATTTTTCACGTAAATTTCTTCTGTCCCAGACATACTTTGTCTCCCTGCACGTGTGCATTTTCCTTTGTTCTTCCCTCTTCCATCTGCTCTGTCTTTCCTCATCTCTGCCCATCCTCAATCCTGTTGTTTGGATTGATGTCACGCATAGTACCACAGTGGGACAAAAACATGAACCAAAAACTAATTCACAGCCTTCTCATACACAGACTTCACTTCATGAGGTCTCAATAAGACCTGGCCAACCAGAAAGGCAGTCTCTGGGTATACACAACTGCCAGAGTTGCCCACAAAAACAGAGCATTGATGCCACAAGTCAGCCCATGGAATAATACATGACATAGCATTTTGTGACAGATGTGAGACACACATCTGTGCTTCAGATGTCTGAAAACAAATGTGCTTGTACTGACTCTAGGTACATACAGATACAGCAAGGAGGCACAAAGTCACTGAAAGCCACATCTATGTGCACAGGAGTATAATTTTATTCAAAGTATTCAGATAATCACCCCCACAGACCTAAGTTTTCCGGTTCATATTGCTAACCAGTTTCACCCTTGCACTTAGATGTATGAAAAAGAACATGTAAATGACCTGGGCATTGACAATGCCTATGTGTAGATACACAGCTACATGAACACAGGGCAAAGTATCATCCTTGCCTTTCATACCTAGGAGAAGAACTCAAGAGAAGCTTCTCTACAGGTATTAGAAGGAGCAGACATTAACATCTGTAAAATAACCCTTATTCCTTTATTCAGAAGCCAAACAGAAAAGAAGCACTAGCATCCCAATTTCAGCTCCTGAGTTTCATGTTAAATTATGTTTTACCTCTCTTTTGCTTTCTTTCAGTACTCTTGGTCCTACTTTACAACATTTATATGCTTCCATGCAAATACCTCTGAAAATTCAAGTATTTTTCTTCAGATTTTAAATGAAAGGATCATATATATTAATAGTTGATTCTCTTATGTGATTGCAGTCTATTCCTAAAACTGAAGCTATTAGCAGCTGTAAACTTCCCTTCCCTATTGTCGCTTAACTTCAATGACAATTTCAGATTAAAACTAATTCACATGATGAAATAAATTGGAATATTAAAAATAGGACTATAGAGTGATAAAAGCAATGTAGATATTTAAGATATAACACGAAGTTTTTAATTAAAAACACAGAATCTTCAATTTGCTCCCGAATAAAACAGTAACCCTCACTTGATTGATTCTAGGAGTGTTGCTGATATATCTTGTTACAGTGGCGTGAATCACATATTAATTAACAATTCCAGTAATTAAAATGTTTTTATTCTTTAAAGATATTCAAGATGGAGCCAAATATCTATCCTACATGAGCTAAATTTATGGTATCCAGCACGGAAGGGTATTTAGTGCTGGAGGAGATTTAGTCTGCCTGGCTACAATATATACCTTGAGGTAAGGATTTTACTTGCTGTATGACGGCATGTACAAACTGAGTTGATCTAACAGATAAATCTGCTGTTCATGAGGATATTTCCTATGTAATCCTTACAACTAAAGGTAAATGGAAACTTCTTCCATGTTTACAGCAATCCACAAGCATTTTACAGCTTCTGTCCAAACTCAGTGTTTCTGAGCACCAAAAAGCAATTATCTGCGTGCAGAGACGGACCTGTACAGCATTGCTTTCTTATCCTTGGAGAAATTAAGAGTTCCTTAGTGTACTTCAGCAATTCACACATTTATTTTCTTCACACGCATAGCACTCATGCCGGTAACACCAGCAACGCACATTCTGTCTCTACAGCTACTAAAACCGTACCTTAATCGGTATAATTCACATATAATGAGCACCTTCAGTTTGTCCCCCTTTGATGACCACAGGGGCTGTGCCTTCCGCTGCGGTGTTATCCCACCCTGTGCACTGACCAGCCCTGGCTCCTCCATAGAGACCTGATCTCCCTTCACAAGGCTTCTCCTTCCAAGACCCCATCTTCCTTTTCCCAGCACCTTCTCCTCACCCATAGGTCCCAGCTCAGCTGCCTTGGACAAAGCTCACCCGTGGTCTCCCTCACACCTTTTGCCCACAGACATACTTCAGGAATCCAGTTTCCGACACAAATCAGTGCCTTTCTCCCCAGTTTACCACTCGTTTCTGTGTTACTCACATCTGTTGTCCTTCATTTCTTTTATTAGTCTTCTGCCAGCTTTATTTCCACTCTGCTTCTGAGGCCACCCCTGGCTCTGGGTTCTAGATGGTTCCAGCCAGTTCCAGCCGGCTCCACCAGCCCCAGCCCTGTAATGGCACCTGAGGGGAGCGAGGGTGAGAAAGACAAAATGGCGCCCGAGCGTGAGGGGTGAGGGAAGGAAACGCGGTGAGAAACGGTCCTGAGAGACCAGAGGGGAGAGGAGGAAGAGCTCCAGGCTCAGGGCTGAGACTGGGGTGGGAGGGCAGCTTCACCTGACTGGCAGCAGGTGAATGGTTTGAGTTGGAAGGGACCTTAAAGCTCCTCCAGCTCCAACCCCTGCCACAGGCATGGACACCTTCCACTAGAGCAGCTTACTCCAAGCCTCTGTGTCCAACCTGGCCTTGAACACTGCCAGGGATGGGGCAGCCACAGCTTCTCTGGGCACCCTGTGCCAGTGCCTCAGCACCCTCACAGGGAAGAGCTTCTGCCTTATATCCAACCTGAATTTCCCCTGTTTCAGCTTGAACCCCTCACCCCTTGTCCTATCACTCCAGTCCCTGATGAAGAGTCCCTCTCCAGCATCCTTGTAGCCCCCTTCAGACACTGGAAGCTGCTATGAGGTCTCCACGCAGCTTCTCTTCTCCAGACTGAACAGCCCCAACTTTCTCAGTCTATCTTCATACAGGAGGTGCTCCAGCCCCTGATCATCCTCATGGCCTCCTCTGGACTTGCTCCAACAGCTCCATGTCTTCCTTATGTTGGGAAAATAACGGGCAGAGACCCTGCAGTGCCAGCCCAGCATAGCACACATTGAAAAAGAAGGACATTCAAGCTAGTATATTTAAGAAAAGAAGGGGGAAAGAAGGGGTGGAGGGGAGTATGAAAGCACTGCACAGGTTTGGTAGCTACCCCAGGGCTCTTTGAGACTCCCGTCAAACAAAACCCCCTCTTGAACACCTTGACAACTAGCGCGTTACACCGACAACTCTGAACTTCTGATGAAAAACACGCATGCACGCAGATATATATGTCACCCCAAGGAGGATGAAAATATACTGGTACTATGTATTCTTGTGCACCGGTTCTTGCGAGCATGAGCCACAACAACAGAGACTTTCTTGTATACCCACACGCACACTGGTAAGTTCAGCAGGAACTTTTGCTCTTATTCCAAACACTTTTCCCTATAAATCACACAAAAATCAGCAACCCTTTCCTACATTATTGAGGATCTTTATTAGCACACTTCAGATATTCCCCTGACAAACCACAGTACACGATATACTTTCAGTATTTAAACCTTCATCCCAATCTGGGTTGCAAACAAGGTATTTCTATGTTAGAATCTCTCCATTTCCACGCTGCGATAACCTTGCTTGCGTGCCTGTGTTACACACTGGAGATATCTTTCATTTCTCCTCAATGGGAAGAGAATGGCTCAACTGCAGATCACAGATCTTAAACAACCGGAGTCAAGTTGCAAAAGCCTGTGTTAGCAGGTCAACAGTTTGAACTCCTTTCTCTACACATCTTCACTTGCCATCAGGTCAACACAAATATTTAAGGGCTGAGTACAGCTGTGAACAAAGCAAGCCAGTGCTGGTGAAGGGGCACAAATCCTTCCCCCTCACACAATGTGTCTCACATGTACCACAGCGAAGTTCCTGAATGCTGAGGCTACTGCCCCTCTACTCAGGCAAAATCCACCCGATGGTGGATCACAGAATCATAGGATCCAGCCCACGGGTCCGACAACCCCCGTGTGTTTTATTTGCTGGCAATGTTGGATGCTGTCAAAATCCCTCTGCAAGGCTGATTCCAACCCTCCACATTTCTCATGATACTTCTCAGCAGGTTGAGTTTTATTCCCACCAAATCTTGTTCCCCGAGGCCGGATGCTTCCAAAATATTGTTTTCTATCACCTTCTGGCAGAATATTTTTCTCCATTATGAAAAGGATTACATATATTCCTTCAAGTAGCAAGCATTTAGAATAGCTCTGCCCAAGTATTGTCAATCACCATGTGAAATAAAGGGAATCTGGAATTCCCTCAGCAGTGGCAGAGCTCCAAATGCCATAGTATTCATAACTTTCTATACATTATTCTGGGCATCGAGCTACAGAAATCCGGGGTCTACAGACTAGTCAGATATAGAAAGACCAGCTAAGCGCTGGCACAGAGACCTGTGATTTTGCCCTTAACACACGCTTTGAGAGAAGCTTTATCCAATATGCTCCCAGCC